>NC_083795.1:11467839-11847839 GCF_015708825.2 Lethenteron reissneri | reverse complement strand
GGATTTTCTCTCAGTTTGCACATGCAAACTATGTTCCTTCTTTGTCCGAGGTGGAAACACTCCGGTCCGCACTTCGTGTGTCTGGTACTCTGAAGAATGTCCAAGACAAAATCTACAGATGTACGGCCCCGTAAAACATTCAACTAGTCCACTGATAGAATGTGCATCGAGATTGTCAGCTACAACACAATGTACTGTCCCTTTAACACTGGAAATGAAAATCCCTTCCTGTTCTAGAATGACAAGATCCTTCAAGAGTGGTTCCAAAACTGCTCTGTATTCAAACTGTTTGACATCAACAGCTTTGCAAAGTAAAGCTAGGTGTATTGACGTTAATGCAGATTGCAACTTTGTTGGAACATTTGCCAAAACCCAATAAACAGCTGTTATTTTGTGTTTTTTTTTTCTCGAAGTTCCTAGTGGGTTGCACACTTCAAAGTCGTCAACGTAAAGGATTATAGACAGTCTTGTTTCTTCCCCAGCATAAAATACATTTTGCTTGAAGGATTTTCCATCAAAAATTGACTTAATATATCCAGTACTATTTGATTTTCTGGATAAAATTATTTCTGCAATGTCTTCATTCTTCAAGACTTCCTGCAAAGTCTGGAGAATAGGCACATATTGAAAGGTCTTGTTCTTTTCAGTATCAATAATATATTCAATGCTATCAACACACTGGAAATGCACCTTAAAATACTTTCTTCTCTTAAAAGCTGAACCAAGTGGACCACCTGCTCCAAGTGCTGTACTAATGGGATGGAAGTTGCACAACTGTTGACAATTCAGTTACGATGGCCTGGTCAACAATGCATTTATTCACCTTCAATGTTGAATCTAGTATGTTCCTAACAACTGCAACTGATACTGAAGATGAAATGAACTGAAGGTCTTCAACCAAGGCATCAATGCACTTCACTGAGGCATTATAGATGGTTTCTAGCTTCAGCAGAAGTAAGCCAATTCTTTGAAGAACTAAGTATGATGCACTTTCCTGATCACAATCTAAACTAGTGCCCTCACCATCATTGGCCTCTGGTAAATCAGAATGGTCAACAGTCTGATTATGGCGACTCTCATACACATCTTTCTTAAAATCACTCAAAGAATAGGATTTGTGTCTTTTGCTTTTGTGTTTTAGAAATGTATTGTATATATTTGTCTGAAAGCTGCATCCTGCAAATACACAAAATACAGTTTCGTGGCTCTTCAGATGATTTCCAATATGCTGAAAGTAGTCCTTCTCTATAGAACAACAAGCATTGCAAACTAAACACTTAAAAGCAGTATGTTTCCTGACCGTAGACTTTCTTCATCTGAATGGTATCTGGACAAATGTGTGCGAAGGGCACTCTGTGTTTTAAATGTGCAAGGGCAACTGTCATATAGGCATGGCTGGGATTGCCCACGACCAAATGTTGCGTGTTGTAGTCTGTAATGCTTTAGTAGATTTCCCTTTGTGGCAGACAAAGACTTGCAGATCTTACACTTCCATTCCATAAGCAAAAACCTGAGGCAGAAAAAGGTCCATGTATCAGATGCAAGGCCACCAGGTCTCTAATCACATGAGGACAATAGGAGCACATTTACAAGATAATTCCTTATTATTTTTAATATTCAAATTTTCATGCTCACATTTAGCACATCAACTTCTTGTCACTCACATCATCTAGCTAGCTAGCAACTACACAACAAGCTAGCCACAACGTAAGGGTGACGCTAACTGACTGGTGGCAAGCTAGCTAACGTTAGCATACTGTACGTACATCAACAGCAAGATATAATATACTGGAGGTGTAACGGCAGGTACAGGACTTTTGGTTCGATACACGCTATGATCCGAATGAATATAGTCTAGTTTTAATCACACACGTTACTTTTTCGTGTGCGGAACAAAAATTATAGTCTCGTGCTTTTAGTCAAATCAGACTGACTTCCAAAGGCCTAACGTTGTGCTAGTTAATTCTGATATTGGCATGCTGGTAATATGCAGTAACATAAAACAATGTTCAACTGCTACCACACCTTTGTTAAAAAAATGTTCGCTAAAATAATAAAACATGTCTTACCTTTGGGAGAACGGCGGTCCCTGAAACGTGTCTGTTGAAGAAGATGGTTGACATGCACGTGGCGCGAAAAAATGCCTCGAGTTTGGGCGGAAGTGTAACGTTATTAAATTCAAAAACCTCCCGGTTAGTAAAATTAATCAATTTTTGGCATTTTTGACTTTCCTGATAAAATACAATTAAATTCTACTCAGTTATTGATGGCTGATTTTATTTGAACAAAACTGAGTAAAATACAATTAATAACTAATAGAAAGGTGTTGAATTCAGCTCAATGTGATTCTAAACTACACATAGTCATTATTTTTATGTATAGGCTACTCCTATATATTTACTAAACATTAATTAACCCCAGTCTCGGTTTTTACAGTGTGTGTGTGCTGAACGTCTTCGCACGGCGCGTGGCAAGCTGCGCTCATCGGAGGTGTGGGGGGAAGGGCAAGAAACTAAACACAATAAGCGGTTCTAGAGAAATGCGTTTTCAATCTATAGTATAGGTGATGTTGCAGGCACTGCCAGTTCTTCATACTGTTCCTGTCCTATGAAGGTCTGTCATTGTCCAAATGTCACCTATTATATATATAAAAAAACGTTAACACGTTCGTCGATAACACGACCTTAAACGTTAAAAACTATATAATAAGCGACGTTTTGGGCAATTGCCCTTCGTTACAGCACATAGGCCAGTGAGGTAGAGTGAAAAACAGATTGTAAATGTTGTGGCTTGTCTCACTAACACACCGTTGTTGCTGTACTAGGGACGAATTGGCCACGTTCTATTTACGTGACAACCCTTACTAGTTGGCTGTGTCGGGTGGAGGCGGGTTTTAACGACACATTTATATATTTACGCGATCTAACCCAAATCACCTCTATTGTGGATGAAACATAAATATTCTATTTCAGGGTAATGTGGCGAGTTTTTTCCACAACACAAATAAAAACAAGTTCGGAAACACATTCCTGCGGAGGGAGCTGGTAGGAACGTTGGGTTGCTCGGTCAATGGCCAGGGTCAACGGCGGCGCGGTGTATTCGCAAATATGGCGGACTGTGAGGGCGGGCACAAGCCGGCGTGAGTAGGTTAAACGTTGAGTTTTATAAGGGCACCATGGGGTGACCAGCCCCTCCCCACCCAGACCCACCCAGCCCCTCCCCACCCTCCCCACCCAGCCTCTCCCCACCCACCCCAACCAGCCCCTCCCTACCCAGCCCCTCCCTCCCCACCCAGCCCCTCCTTGCACGACGGATGGACGGACACAATAATCCCCTGTGGGCTGGTGGAACCAGGAGGTTCCTACCAGTAAAATAGTGCATGTGAATAGATTCCGTGACACTTCACCGACGCACGATTTGTCTTCGGATGTATTTACCATCAGAAGCGTGGAAGTCGACGGGGCGGCTGTCAGGACAGAATGCGTTTGTCTATCTCCAAAAGATGTTTTTTTTTGCTCTCGGTCGTGTCTTAAAGTTTATATCGACGCTTTGATGTACATTTTTGTTGTTGACAGTTTTCGAAAGGGCAAGTCTGCAATAGCAACGTACTACACTTTCGTATATGAGGAGTCATGTTTATCAGAGTTATGACGGCCCCTCGTTACAGATGGACGTAAATAACGCTTAAATGCTTTAACGGTTAATAAAAAAACACGTGAAAAACAACGTTGCCATTTGCACCAAAGCTGAAGTGCTTGCTTGAGTGCTCTGATTATACAGAACTGCCTTTTTTGGGCACCATGATCAAAATGAAGATTGTTCACTGCAGCCGTATGAGTCATGAAGAAACCCTCTGTCAGGCAGTCGCATTTGATGCGGACACGTGAGCAATGTTCCCTGCACTTGAATCTTGCGTGACTGCAGGAATTCATACTCTTGGTTCTTTCTGGAAAGTCACGTAGATAGAAAACTAAAATCTAAATTAAAAGCAGATTCGATACCGGTGGGAAACGGTCTTCTTCACCTGATGAAGACCGCTTGTGTTGCGATCGAAACGTCGTGGGTTTTTTGCTTTTAATTGACATTTTTGTTTTCTATCTACGTGACTTTACCGAAAGAACCAAGCATATGATGTTCCCTGTGTTCCTTATCCTTGATGCATGTGGACATAAATATACATAGACGAATATTGAGTGCGCGTGTGTAAGGTCACGGTAACAATATGTATATTCCATTATTCTCATAGGACCGGCGCAGATAGCATTCGCCACTGATATTAGCCGTGACCAGCAATTGAATTCAGCTTCAGCAACTCAATCTGAGGTTCAAGGAGACCAGCAACAGCACGAATAATTCATATCAGATGTAGTTAAAGGATTCCGCAAAAATAAATAAATCACAAATCCCCGCGTCTTCTCATCCTTTGTCAGCAGATTCGATACCGGTGGGAAGGAGGGAAACTGCAGACAGCGCAAGAATTAAATCTTGTCAACAAAACAATCCCAAAGCGATTTAGACGCGTCTGAACATTTGGTTGAATCGAGTGTGAAACTCATTTTGTCCTGGATTTGGGCAACATTTCAGGTGGAGCTGCCCGCGGCATTGCGCAGCCGAGCGGCAGTGATACCGCGTGCCCACCGAATGAAAAGGAGTGCCAAGGGTTTGCGTGGCGAATGCCACCGTAGCCATCGAGCAAAAAGACTGTCAACGCATCGCGAAGCACTTTCAGATGCACTTCTGCGGCCGTCTGGAACGCCCTCTCTTCCTTCCGATATTAGGAAGCCACTGGAGCTATGCACTTTAAAAATAACACTGGTCAACAAAAAAAATTATGGCCTGGAATTTTCCAGCTGTTTTAGACTAATTTCAGGGTGCCGATTCCAAATCTTATCTCAGATTTGCTCTATCACATCTCATTTTATGCTATCGGCATCCCCATTTTTCATTGATTTTACCCGAAATTAACTCTGTCACTTATGATTGCAAGTTGTTGCGAGTCAGTGACTGCTTTAGTGTTAAAATATGGTGCTGTATTTTTAGAATAGTGTGTTTATAATATCATTTTATGTATATATCCACATTTATTTAATATTTTTCTTCTGCAGTTTTTATTGAAAATGCAATATTTGATATCTCAAAAGCCTGACGTGAAAGACAAAAACTGATGCCAGATTTGAAATCAGCACCCCAAAATGACCTTAAAACCGTTGGAATACCTTATGCCAGAAAAAGTGTGTTGACCAGTGTAATCTACATTGAAAACTCGTTCCTTTAGAACTGCCTTTTGGGTTTAGTTTATTGAACCTTCCCCCCTGCACATCCTATTAGCGCGGTTGCTTACGTACGGTGCGGAAGAAGTTCAACAGACATACGTACAAAGTTTAAATGGCCGTAGAGACTGGACATGCGGAGACATACACAGATAATGGCTACTCCTACCCCAAGTTGTCAAACGTTCACGTACAGGTTCTCTCTTTTAGGATATTTAGATTTTGGCCACTATTACACACTATCGCGTGAACACAGAGTACACACTATTACACACTATCGCATGAACACAGTTTCACTCACCTCCCCTTCGCCGATGAGCGGACGAAATGTCGTGTTGCGATTTTGGATTCATAAATGGATGGTCTTTCTTTTCACAATGTGATGAATGTCGCAGCCTCTGGCGAATGAATTCAGGGGGTATGATCTAAACGCAATTGCTTACCGCATGTCATTATCATCATTGGCCATGATCTACCCACTGCTGGATGAAGGCCTCTCAGAGCCGTCGTCAATCAATTCACCAACGTTATTGACAGCAGCATCAGATAATATTAAACCTAAAAGAGCATTGGAAACATGGAGGCATCAAACGACACGGAGAAAACGTTGACCATCTCAGATTTGCCGATGACAATCGTGATCACCGCATGAACGAAGCGAACAAAATCAAGACTCACACACAAGCGATTTGGTGCGTGTATTGTGAGCTTGAGAATAGAAATGAATCGAAGGGTCGGTGCATCGTTTCACTCGGACGACTGAGGCTCCCTGCCGCTCCCCATGGCTCCCCGCGGCTCAACTGCTACTCGGGCTGCCATGAATGATCTTCGCAAACGTACCTGAGCAAAAGTAAAGACACCATCCGCCAACGTATGCCGTTGGCCAGCACGTGTGCGCGTCCGCCATACACGACAGATCTGCATTCATGTTCAGACTCACGCCTCGTTGAAGCGCTCGCTTCTACGACCGCGTGAGAAGCGCAACACTTAAAATTCACGGTCATTCTAATTCAAGTGTCATCTCTTCGCCAAGTGGTCTCGCTAATAAAAATAATAAGAATCTTTGACACCCCTGACCTGGCGCTAATAAGTGTTTTAAAAGCCGGCAGGATGTTCTCTTGTCGTTTCACACGATGGGAGTTAGGTGGGGGGGGGGGGGGCTTCGAGCTCGGCTGACTTTGAACTAGCGAGGCAGGGCTTATCATAATCTCTCGTGTTTCCTGCGCGCACAAACCAGCCAGCGACTTTCCCGTTCATGAACACGTGTGTACGTGTGTGTGTGCGTGTGTGTGCGGTCAAATAACCTCCAGGACATGCTCAGCAGTAGATTGATGCAGGCTGTACATGTACATTATTAAAGTATAATATTGGATGATATTATGGATTATAATACCATATGGTGAATGTGTTTTTTTTTATCTTTTAATACCCAAACGCACATTTTATCACTGGCTTTGTTAAATTAGGCTCTCCTGCCTTTGGGTCCATCGTCGCAGTTGGCTGTTCTATTGACTTAATTTAAATTAATCAATCCCACATCTGCGCTGGGAAATTGACATTTCCAAGACTCGTGTATGTGTGTGTGGATGTATCTTGGGCGGAGCGGTGGTGCAGCGGTTAGCGCTACGCTGCGCTACGAACCCAGCGTCCCGGGTTTGATTCCCGCTCACGGCCAACACCAGTGACGATTATATGAACCGGTCCTGGGCCTCCCCAAGGTCGGTTTCGTCTCAAATGTGTAAACATCACCACTCGGGAGATAAAGGCAGCCGTGCGTAGTGCTGGCCACTTACCCCCTCGTGTGCCATGCCGGCCTTCATAGGTACTTGTGAACAGCACTTGCCCCAAGGCTATACGGGGGATCTTTGTCTTTGTGTTTATTTTTTTTTAGGTCAGCAGTTCAGTTTTTATTAGAGTTGAGGCACGGGACCAGGCGTAGGTCAAGCTCGAGATTAATGACGAGCCTCTCCCTCTTGACACCCCCAGATGCAAATTGCGTACATTCCTCAGTTTGTGTGCTTTAATCTCTCGAGGCTTGCGTCAGTGTCTTAGCACCGTAGTAATGTGAAAGGAAGTCACGAATGCGTAAATTCATCCGAAACGCCTCTAACGCATGCACCATTTGTTTGTGTTTGTTAGGTTAATTACATCAGCAATGTGCCGGAACGCTGCTAGGCTGGCTGGGAGCAGGCACTACCACGAGCGTACAATATATGCCCATTCATAAAAAAAAATCCTACAATATCATACCCTATATTCCTATAATCATATGAACGTGTGAAAAAAAATACGAGGATAAAATAAGGCGAGATGTATGTTGAACTACTATCGCACCGTACGTAACTAACCGTGCTTATCGGAGGTGCGGGGGAAGGACAACTAAACACACAATAATCAGTTCTCAAGAAAAGAGTTTTCAATCTTAATTGTTAATTGCTTAGCTCTAGTGGCTTCCTAATATCGGAAGGAAGAACATTCCAGACGGCCGCAGACGCCCATCCGAGTTGAAAGTTTGCCTGTTTAACCACATCTAATCATCCAAATTAATCATGTAAATGTATAATGTGCATTCCATCCCAGGACCCCAATTGTATCATTTGGAAGGACAGGGCAAGAATGAGTCGATGACATTTGCAAAGGCAGTGGTACCAGCTGGCAAGCAAAGGTGCTTGGCAGACTATTTGGTTTCACGTGAAAATAAAGAACATGCACCCAGCTCGGCACAACCACTCCATGTATTAACAGGCAAAGCACGCATTCACTTGTTTTTGCACGTATTCTACACGTAGCAAAAAAACACATTTGTCAATTATTCTGCTTAAAATGGAAATAGGTGACGTTTTGGGTAATGGCCCTTTTTCAAAGCACATGAAGAAGGGCCATTACCCTAAACGTCACTCCTATATTTGTCCTTTCAAGGCCAGTGTTGTTGACGAATTTGTAGTTGTTTTGGTATTTGTGCTTGTGCACCACGGGCAATGCAGCTAACCACATGTTTTATTCCACCCGTAGGTTCACAGGTGTGGGATTCACGGCTGGAATATGGTTGCATCAAAGGCACTATCCACATGCTGTCACTGCAGTCTGCGCCTTTAACAGGTGACTGCAATTTCAGATGTGCAGAAAGCCAATCTTAATTATAAACCTCACTTGAAGGTGATACATTAACTGACTGCTTTTGGCAATTATTTAAAAAACCTACTGCCTTCGCAGAGCGCCTTAAAAATGCCAAAATGCCTTACTATTTACAGTGATAAAAAAATTAACCCGTAAAAACAAAGTTTTTCACTATAAATCCTTTATATGCGTGGCGGCTAGAGTCCTCTCGTCCGCTGGCTTGAGATGGCTGCCACCTATGGGTCAGATGATTGCTTGCCACCATTAAGCAATTGGTAATTACATATAATTTATTTTTCCTAAAAAGGGTAAAATTTTCGAAATTTTTTTTCACGAAAATTAATTGTCACGCACAACGAGTCTGTGTGCAAAATGTCAGCTCGATTGGACCACGGGAAGTGGGTAAAAAAACGACAGAAAGATTTGCACGGTCGTAAGCGCGCAAGCAAGCAAGTGAACTTAATATAAAGGATTTAAAAAGGACAGCTCTTTGTAAATGCACTGCTGGATAAAGGCCTCTCTCTCCACACTATTTCTGTCATGGGAGTTATCTTACCATACTTCACCATGCTGGTCAGTGAATGGGGAGAGTTTGTGGAGGGGGATGCGGGGAGGGGGATACAAGACCCGCCACCGATGGGAATCTAACTCGGGTGGCTGAGGTTTATAGTGCTTTCGCACGACGCACTGCAGCGCGCCCCTTCCATCCCATCATATTTGTTCTCACGCACGCCACCGTGTGGCACTCCCCGTGTCACACTTGTTTTTGTTCATGCTATGATGTTACAAATCAAAAGCCGATTTACTGAGCACAGCATTCATCGCCAGCAGAGGGAGAATGCTATTAAGAAACCCAAAGCGGTCGAAATATTTTTGGAGGCCTGGGGGAAAATGCCACGAGGCCCCCTCGTATCTATATGTTGAACTTCTTTCGCACCATACGTAAGCAACCACTCTACAATAGGTGCAAAGGAGAAGGACAAACTTAACACAAAAGGCAGTTCTAAAGGAACGAGTTTTCAATCTAGATGATTTAAAAGTGCATAGCTCCAGCGAATTCCTAATATTGGAAGGGAGAGAGCGTTCCAGACGGCCACAGAAGTGCATCTGAAAGTGGTGCGGGATGCGGTGACATTCGTCACACAAATTCTTGACACTCCTTTTCATTCGGTGGACACGCGATTTCACTGGCGCTCGGCCGTCCAATGCCGCGGGCAGCTCCCCCTTAAATGTTCTCCCAATCGAAATCCAGGACAAAATGAGTTTCACACTCGATTCAACCAAATGCTTTGACGCGTCTCAATTGCTTTGGGATTGTTTTGTTGACAAGATTTAATTCTGGCGCGGTCTGCAAAAACAAAGGTGACTCGGAGACACCCCGAGGTCCTCTCCAAGACCCCTCCTCCCCCCGCGGCCTTTTCTGTGTTCCATTCGGATCTGAAGCCCAATGCAATCTGCCCCCATATCTGCTCCTCCACCAAACCCACCTCTCTACGGCCCAGACGATACCCTACAGGTGCACGAGAACGGTGTATTCGATTTGGTGCAAGCCTGGACGAGCATTGTCATACACGATTAGAGGATGACAATTAAAAGGAGTGAATGGTGCCGATGGTGATTTTCATGATCAAGTTAAACACCAGTGATTTTGCATATTGATTTCCCTGCAATAATGACCGGGTCTCTGAATAGATGTGCCCAAAATCTCAAATAATATACTGTTTTTTTCCTTTTAAGGCAGTATTATTGAATGGTATATAGTTTTGTTTTATGTGCATAATTGCCAAGGCAGTATCACTCATTGATAGTTGTAGGAGTCAACTTTGAAACAGGAAGAAATCGACTCAGCTGCTTGACTATTCAGCTGAAATATACAAGGTAAAAATATCACAGCCAATGCAACCGATGCCATAACGTATTTCCTTCTGCTAGATAAAATCACTGTTACAGAATTGAAACCCAGCCTCCAAGGTCCACTCAGAGTCTCTAACCATCTGCTTTGGTTCTTTATCCAAATTGCCAATCCCTGGGTACTACCTCTACCTTGGCAAAATGTGCTGCAAACGTGTCAGAACCATCACAATCTCCTTTAAGAATACAGACAATCGCACGCATACTTTGCATTTGTACGCGCAGCGGCAGCTTGAATTCACTGTGTGACCCCGGTGTCAACAACAGTGAGGTGGCTTTATTTTGGTGATATTCGAAAAGTTTTTTGGTTTGGCCATGTTTGTTTGTTGTAGTACAGAGTTAGACTGATGGCCTTAATCTAAGTTGTCTTGTGGTTGTTGTTGTTTGACTTGCATCCCACTGGGATTTTTGCAGTGTTGGTGTACGGTGCTTTTTCTGCAATATTTTGCTGTCTTTTCTTGGATTTTCTGTTTGCACTCAGTCACTTTAAGATGTTTTCTTGTTCGTGTTTTTTTTTGTTGCGGTTGCACCCGATTCAAGAGCCGAATGGCTCACAGGGCTATACCTAATACATGAACTTGAACTCTCTAACCAGGGCCGATAACGAGCGCTCCGTACTACCGAACGCGATGGAATGAACACAATTTTGGCAGAGATGTCGGGGCATCATCTCCACCGAGTCTCAACCACCACGAGCGGCACTCGTGAACTGGCCATAATCTTCTTGGCGTCGCCTTAAAATTCCAAGCAGGCGCAGGTGCCCCCAGCATGTGGAATGCAAGCGGACAAGAATAAAAACGAGGCTCTTCAGAATTCTGGCATAACAATGTCGCTGACCCCCCCCCCCCCCACCACGGCCGCTCGAAACATTAATTTTTACGACCCGTCTCCTGCAGCGGGCAGTCGTGCACCGTGTTAAAATGCCAGCGCCGCCCGAAGTGCACCGTTAACACACTCCCGAGTCTGCCCTCGCACAACATGCCTTCACGTGCCAAAAACAACGTGCAGTCAAGTCTAATTTGCGTGTGCGCACGTCAAATGAGTCCCGTTACAAATGCACGCAGACCTTTCACTTTGCATTCGACAATAACACTGCCTTACAAGGGAAAATATACAATAGGCAACGTTTCTGGCAATGGTCCATCCTCATAGACCATCAATGCACTACGAAGGGCCATATCTTGAAACGTGCCGTGTATTTTTTCTTATCGAGCTGTTATTGACAAGTAATTTTGTGTGCATGTGCACCACTGCCAAAGCAGTATCATCCAACAATGTGTTCACACTTAGCGCAATTACTGTTATCGGCAGGGGCGGTTTCTTCATTAGGGCGATTGGGCGACGCACCACCAATGTCATTCAACCACAGAGTCACGCTAGCCGTCACTGTGCCTCTGGATATAGTCCAATCAGAGTCATGCTACGTTCTGTGGAGTACCGCCTCTTTTTGGGCGATTTCCCTCCGGCTGAGAATCGCCCCGAGTGGTCCCATAGACTTACACTCAAAGATGTTTTTTTTCGAACGGGGGGCGCTGCAATGCATTCTCTATGGCTTCCGGGAGGGCTCGCACTAACGTGCTTACGTCATCATACGTAAGCACGTTTCATCCAACAAAATTATTTGTCGCCACCTAGTGGAATCTTTAATAAAAGAAACATGAGTGGATTGTATTAATAGTGAGTATAGAAACAAACAAGATGTATTGTAAGAGTCACTTTATTTTTCATGAATATTAAAGTGAAGTTGCCTTTACATGCTTAAGCTGTTAATTTATCCTTTGCATGGGTGGACCTTATCCTTATCAATCATCCAGACATTTGCCCCCCCTGAGAGATTTTGCAGGAGCCGCCACTGGTTATCGGCATTCAGAAACACCCAGTGTTTATAAAGCCCAATAGAAAACGTTTGCCCGAGTTGACGGTGTACGCACGAGCATGACAATGATCATCTTGCGAATTGATTTTATTGAAAAGGAATACCAATATTTTGGTCCGATGCTTTTGCTAAATTTTATAAATGACTTTCATAATTTGTTTTGTCAGTTTAAAATATTATTAGTCACGATTCATTTATTGCTAGTAGTCAAATTATGTGCCAATAAAATGTTGGTACAGAATGTATAAAAACATCTCCAAATTTTAATTAATTGGTTATTTCAGTGCTCAGCATTGATTTGAATGTGGCTTACCAGTTATTTGTACAACTGGTGCATCGTTTTTACGATGCAGCAACAACTCACCATGTTTGTAATGTACAATTCACAGAGTTCAACTGTTTACCCCAATTTTACATGTTTACAGTCCACATTTACAAAATATATCAAATTATGGCAGTTTAACTTAAAAAATAGCATGTTACTATTATACAAAACAAACACATTTTCAATACATACATGGAACAAGAAAAAAGCACAAAGTCCAGCACACCACACCACACCAATGCAATTTATATTAACTAGTCGCATTTGACATATGGTTCAATGACTCAGCGCATGAACTTTCGCGTCAAAGCGTACATTCATTAGCACCATCTGTTTCACTTTCCCTCTCCCCAACAAGGAATGAATGACGGCGCCGCTAGATTCTCAGACGGCTGGGCGACTGAGAGTTGCGCGAGTGCTTGTGCTGTGGCGTGTAGGGCACGGGGGTGGCGGCGAGGGCCTCCGCCGCGCGCACGGCCGTCACGCGGCCCTGTGAGAGGCTCTCGTTGAGACGCAGACAGCAGCCCCGGCTGAGAAGGCTGCCCGCCACCCGCGCGATGTTCCGCGAGTCATCCAGGCCGCTGTGAGCTCGGCCCTCGGGCTGCAGCTCCAAGCACTCCAGCATGTGCGAGAGCTTCGTTTTTTCCCGTGATAACTGAGCAAGCAAATATATTTTAAAAAGTACAGGAAAAAATTCTCACGACAGCAAGTAGGCATGCATTACCCATCAACATTAGCCTAATCACAAAGCGTGTTTTCCAAATATGCTGTAAAAATGGGGTGTATCTCAATGCCCCGTATTTACCATAGCTGACGTATGGGAGTGATGAAGAATGTGTTTTTATTCTTTAGTTTAATTAAAGGTCATTTGTATGCGTTCTGGTACTCTTACCTCTTTTAAGCTATCTTGCCAGTGTAGAAGACTAAACCACGTACCCTCAGAAAGCTATCGCTAGAGCTCGTTCTCATGGAGGCCCTTCTGCCAGCAGTGTCATGAACAAGGAATTGCAGCGTTGCAAGCCATCGTGAAGGCGGGATATGATGCTACAATAACTCGCCATCATATTTTTATCTTCTGCGATATATCACATTGGTTTGCAAAGTCAACACCATCTAGTGTTAGCCTTCGACATGGTTGTATGTTGACCTTCTTATATACCGTATGTATCCAACTGTGCTCATCAGAGGTGCGGGGGAAGGACAACAAACTCAAAAAGCTGTTCTATATGCATAGAACTATATATATATGTATGCTTGGCAAACTTTGGGTGGTAACTACAATGCCTGGTTGAGTAAGTTGCCCTCATCCATCCAGTGCACATATCACAACCTCCTTTTAAATGTTTTACCTAAGTGTTCTT
The DNA here is from genome assembly GCF_015708825.2 of Lethenteron reissneri. NCBI lineage: Eukaryota > Metazoa > Chordata > Hyperoartia > Petromyzontiformes > Petromyzontidae > Lethenteron > Lethenteron reissneri. The sequence goes on along the minus strand of NC_083795.1, from coordinate 11,833,979 downwards.
GGCCACTCTCTACTCAAAATTGGAAAGCGGCTTACCATATCCTTCCATGAATTACCCAGCATCTGCATGCACTTGTCTATAAAACACAGGCGGCTCTTCTCGTTGCACTTGTGTATAACATGGAGATAATTATAGCATCCAGCACATGGTAATGATGAAATTATTTCCAAGGTCATAGAGACACAGTATCTAGATACCAAAGCAGTGTTTATTGACAGGCTAAAAATAGACTTTTATTAATTCTCTATTGGAAATAACTTGATGGGGAAATGGGCATTTCAGGGTAAAGCCTTTATCAGGAAAAGTTCCATGTTGATGTCTGTATTGCAAAAGTGATATGAAATTAATTAAGGTCGTAGAAATGTTACTGCATTTCATGCAGGAACTTTAAATATAGTAGCATGGTGAACATGAAATGAATATTGTATAAACAGGGGCACAGTGACTTTCAAGCGGGTTGGTGTTAACTTTCATTTCTGATTAACCCTTCTGATGTCTCACAACGCTCGGTAGATTGCGGATAATTTTTTATTTTATGAATCACTGTTGAATAAACATTCTTTCGCCACCAGGAATAATTTAAATGGAGAAACGTATACAGCTACCACTTAATAACCTTAAATGTTTCGATTTAAGGCTTTCGTGACTGCATGGATTCATATTCTTGGTTCTTTCGGTAAAGTCACATAGAAGGGAAATAATAAAATGAAAACATATTGTTTTATTGAAATGAATATTGTATATAAAACATAATATTATGTTTTATTTTTATTATTTCCCTTCTACGTGACTTTACCGAAAGAACCAAGAATATGAACCTTAAATGTCATGCGAGTAAAATGTATTATTTAGTGCCTGCTTAATGTCACGTCTAATTGGAGCGGTGGTCACTGCTATTCCAGAGACCAAACATGCACTCTGTCAGGGAGCTTTCAATGCGGCGGCGTGCCCTATTTCAGCAGGTCTGGCATGGCAGACAAGGCATCGGTGAGACACTACACTAATGCAAATATGCATTCCAAAGCGGGCAGGTTCTGGAATGACAACGCGATACTTAATAACCTTTTGGTGCACCCTTACGAGTTGTTTTCCAATACACTATGATGGAAAAATACACACACACACGCACCTATTGTAAGGTTATACATTTAAAGGGAGCACATGTCAACATTTGGACTGATGACCAAATAATTCGGACTGTGCCTGATCCATCAGGTTTCAGAAGCCAAGCAGCTTTGAGCCAAGATACTTGACTGCCATGCACAAACAGGTTGTAATGATTTAAAGCTTTCGTGACAGCAGGGTTTCATCTTCTTGGTTCTTTCGGTAAAGTCACGTATGTGACTTTACCGAAAGAACCACGTATGTGACTTTACCGTAAGAACCAAGAAGAGGTTGTAATGAGGCTGCGGAAATGTTGCGGACAGCAGAGGGCAGTGCAGCAAAATACATTGGATTGTATTTCTATGCTCCCTGCCTACAACAACCTGCACTGACCAGCCTGTGAAGTATTGTCACAGGTCACATAACTCCCACAACCTGCACAAGCGTAGAGGGGGGGGGGGCTCTAAATTAACAAAGCACAACTATTGTATAATAATAAAAACTTCACGCAGCACGTTACCATGCTGTGAAAAAACTAATTGTAAAATAAATTAATTACATCAAATACAGACCAAATCAAAATCCACAATGGAGATGTCAACTAAAGAAAATCAGGTCACACCATTAACCTGTGTGTTCAATAAATCACAGCTGCCGTGAAAATGCTCTACATAAAGGTTAAGCTGCTGGAGATGAAGCGAGTGCCAGCTGACGAGCTGAAATCATCACTCCTGTGGAGATACGCAGCACTGCACTTGGCCACAGAGATTATTTCTGAGTGATCGGGCTGGAGCCTGCAAAGGCCAAGTCTATTTCTGCATCTTGCGTCAGTGTCGTTTGAAATCCTTTTGATGCATGGCGCCTGACCCTCTGGCTTAAAACTACAGTAAACTCCCCCTGGGCGTGCTAAAACGTGAAGGTCAGAAAAACTCGAGAGGACTCGTAATTTAATCCTAGTGCATGTGCCACCCACTAAGTAACCGATACGACTGTTGCAATTGTGTTGTATAAATATAAGCACGTGAGACATGATTTAGACCCTCACCTTAAAGAAGTAGCTAAAGGTTTTGCGAACGTTTATCCACTTCTTTGCAAAGCGTGGGTATGGCAGTTGGCTGAGTTGGCACTGGATTTTTAAAAACCGTGCCATATCCCAGGACCTGACAACACAATGATGCATGAAGTGATATCATTAGCAAATCCACAATATAATTTATGGTTTACAAAATACAACGGGCTCACATTTTTTCTGTGCACGTAAAACATTACTTCGCATGAGCTGTGTATGTCTTTTAAATAAATGTAAACATCTGTATGTCTGGCTTAGCTCACAAACAGCCCTTACCCATCGGTAAGAATCGCGTAAGTGTAGGTTGTTCCAAGACCCTTCTGCCTCATCCAGTTTACAACTCTGTCGATTACTTCAGGGAAATAGTCAGCAGCGTTCACGGTTTCCTAGGTTACACACACACACACGATACCCTCACATTTATTTAAACCCACAGAATTGCAAAGCGTGCAGAATGTTTATTTCACAATGTAGTAAAATAATACAATGCTGATTTATTTTCGTAAAAGAAATATGATTACAGAAATGCATCAGATGCAAATAACTGAATTAGATGATTGTAGTTTACCTGCGTTATCCCCGTAAGGGAAGTGCAGAATTCTGAGAGTGTGGGATTCAGAAATGGCTTCACGTACTCTTGAAATGTATCCTCCTAAGAAAGTGCACAAAACAGATCTTAACAACATCATCTGAAAGCATAATTTTCCATAATTGAAATCTTTCTCACACGACCTTTTACTAAACACTGCCGACTAAATAACCAGCGACTTGAGGTGGCTAGCTGGCTCTGTGGTCAGGGGCAATTAGCCACCATTGCTACATCCTGGGCGTGAATCTACATTTCAGTCACTTGCTACACTTGAAACCGTTTTCAAGTGCAGCAAGTTGATCTTAACCTGGTTATTTAATAACTGTACACAAATATATTTTAACAATTTATTTTTTCTTATTCTAGCTCTAAGAATGAAAAAAACGTGATAGACAGGTGACGAATGTTTATAAAGTATATAAATGGTGTCCCCTTTGTGTGGAGAGAGCAACTCTATTTCATTATCAATGACTTCACATCTGCAGAGGTCAATTCGATGCAAGTGAAATTATATACCTACCTTGGACAAGCCATTACAAATTACAGAACATTTCTAGAAACACTGGAGTGAAGCATCGCAAAGGCAACAGCCATCTTATCATACTCATAACTATACTGTTCAACACGTAGGCTTTCGCGACCAATATTAATATTATTTTTGAGTACCGTACTGTACTCAAAAAATGTAAATGTTGTGGTTTCACGCTTCAACACACTGGTGGGCTAAAGTAGTGAACTGTTTGTCTTTTTGTCAACGTGACACTTTTTTGATGATTGGCCGTGTCGGGTGGTGGAGGATTATGACACATTTATAAATAACGCGATCTAACCCAAAAACGTTGATTATGAATCATAACTATACTTCTGGTTGGCGCTTGGGCAGGCATGTACACGGTAGTGATGTAACCATGCACATCTGCGTGATGACATCACCTGCATCAGTGTTGAGCTGGGTTGGTACATGCTGATGTCAAGACTCACCCCCACTCTTCTCTCCGGATATGTATCCTTCAAGTGTGAGGGCAGTTCTAGTATTATCCAATTTGGAAACGATTAGGAACATATGGACATCATAATATCCACGAAGGTACACATTAGAAGAACACTAGTCTTATAATTGTCCCTATACAGATGTGAGACTTGGATGTTAACAGAAACTATGAAATTAAAATCCTAGCAATGGAGTTGTGATTCTTCAGAAAGTCACTACGTCCACATAAGACGAATGACAATTGGATAACATCAAAGCCGACTTCTGATCATGAAATCTATCAAACTAAATTTGTATCCACACATCAGTTGAGCTGCATGACTAATGAGCACCATCCTGCAAGGCAAATTATGAGAAATATAAGACTGCTGAATAACCAGACAACAAGTGTAGAATGGATTGGTTGTTCTACTGAAACCTATATAAGGCCAGCTAAGAATACAGATAAATGTAGGAGAGTTGTGGCAAATGCAATGACACATTAACCTGATATGAGTCATAGGACTACCATGACAAGACATGAACTGGGTGAAAAGAGCAAATGTATACAAAAACAATCATTAAAAGGACGTACAATCTGCAGAGTCCTGGTATTAAGCAGAACCACAGGGAACTCGATTATTTCATGCTGGAAGTCCCGAGGATTGTGCTCCTGGCAAGTGGCCTCGAAGTCGACCACACAGATGTAGTTGAAGGCACACGGCTCCAATTCGCTCGCGTGTAGTATGCCCCTGGCAATCGCAGGCCGCTTGCTGCATGCAGACTGGTCCTCGGAACCCTTCTTCCTGCGGTGCTCAAGTTGACAGTAGCTCTTCAGCCTTTGCCGTAGCACTTCCTTGGTCCCACTGGATTGAACCGCAGGAGCAAAGCCAAAAGTACAGACGCCACATTAGCGATTTCATTTGAAGCCAACTTTTACGCTGCAGAGAAATGCATGTATTTATAACCAGCTAAAAGCCCACAGAAACCAAAATGAGCTTTTTTCAAGGGAGACTTGGGATAAACAAAAAGTACAGCAAATGAGGTAAACATCCTGAATCAAGGATGTACATAGGAAATAAACTTTTAAACCAAAATGTATGCAGTCAGGATATAAAAAAAAAATCCCCAACAACGCTTGCAAACTACCTAAATAAAGACTCATAGTTTCTTGAAAACTGAGTGATTTAACTCTAAAATTTAACACTATTCCATGCGTCATCAGGATTTTAAGAAAACAAATCTGCCAAATTTGATATAGACTTTTGGAATGATGCAATTGAGGTATGATGACATCGGTATAAATAATCATGATCTCAGGCAAATGGCTCGCAAATTAAAACAATGACTCCACTGAACTCTTCAATTCGCTTTGAGTGGGATTACACGCGGGCAGGTGATGGTAGTTATTAAACAATGGTAAGCGAAAATCATTATGACATAAACAGCACACACCTGGTGTCAAGTGACAGTCGAGTCAGATGGTTGCACAACTCACTCCTTCTCATTCGCACGACCTGGTAAGTTGTGAAACATTGTACAGAGCTGGGTTGATCGTCGCATTCAAGGTCTGGTGTAGAGCTGGGCGGAGGCCCGGTCTCAGCAAGGCCATTCGCTTCGATCCTCAATGCTGATCCTTCCTTCACAAAATCCTGCACAAGTATTAGATGCAACTCTCGTGCCATGTGTCTTATACCCTAATCATTACCAAAAGTGAACTCTATTAGGACTGTAAAACATGCTGCACTTGTAATAGGTGATATTTAATGGAGACAATCATAACCGATGCAATGTTTGATGTTTCAGTGATGTATAGCGATAACAAACGAATGCATTGTCTAAAAACATGCTGCGTTAGTGGTAAGGTTATCTTAAGATGAAAACGTACAGAGGTCCTCAACAGAATAGATCAGTAAAGCTTATCTCAGCAATATAAACATCCCATAGACATCGCAGGAACGAGGCGAAAGCTGGTTCATGTATACTCTTAGTTTTTTTCCGGAAACGTCACGTAGGTTAAAATAATAATAATATAATAATAAATGAAAATAACTAAATGAAATCACGACGTTTCGGAGGCAACACAAGTCTCCGTCTTCAGGTGATGGGACCGTAACAGCCAAATTTACTGTATCAAGTGGTTCATGTATTTTATTTTCGCCTACCCTCACAGACCAGCGCGGTGAATTATTATTAAATAACTATAATGAAGACCCGTGGCATTTTAAAACGAACTGGATATTTAAGAAATTAGAACACGAGTACGCAGGGGCGGAGCGGTGGTGCTGATGGCAAGTTGACATCTGAACCGGTAAATTGTGACCTCCTCCTCTACCCTTTCGCTACCACCAACACGCACTGACCAGCGTTAAGTATGGCAAAACAACGTAGGAAACCATTCATCTAGCAGCGAAATCGACCAATCGCTCACACGACAATGACACAAACGCATTTACCACATCAGCGCGTCCGTCATCCTCCCAGCCGGGGATATTTTCCTTAGCGACAGCAGCGGTCGCCCGACCGCCACGTCGGCCTTTGCAGGCCGCCGGCTCCATGCTCGGCCCGGGGATCCGAGACCCCAAGCGCGGCGGGAGAATCAGGCAAGCCCGGGGGGCTGACGTGGGAGGCAGCAGAGGGCCTCGTACAAGATGCCTAACGCGGCCGCGGGGCTCACGATAAAGTTGGCCTAGAACGCACGGCCGCGGGCAGTTTCGTGTTATTTATCCGTGAACTTTCGACTAAATGTTAAGTGTAATAAACGATAAACACGAGAAGGCAAGAGGGAGGCTTTTTGGCGTTTTAGAGACGTCCATGGACCGTTTTAGCGCTAAACTTTACGTCACGCGGAGTCAAACGGCAGAGGGCAATGGGGGGGGAGGGGGTGACTCAGGGTGACGTGGTGGTGGGTGGTGGTGGTGATTACACTTTGTAACACGATTTTTGTCCCTGGATTATTAATTGTTATATTTTAATTGCTTATGCCTAAAAAGTATAGAAAATGGCTATTATTCCCCACAAACTTTGCTTTTGTGATCAGGACTTTATGTGAAGGAATGACACAAATGCACACGTTTTCTCATTGAAAATTGGTAAATTTTATTTTTTTCACTGTCCTGGTCAAAAGCAAAGTTTGTGGTGAATAATAGCAATTTTCTGTACTTTTGAGGCATAAGCAATTAGGAAATAACACTTACTACCCAGGAACAATTTTTTTACACTATTATTTCATTCATATTTTTCGCCCTTTATATGCAATCATTCACGTGTGTTTCGTTCACTTATTTCTGCATCTATTCGCGTTTTTTGTTGTTAAACTCCACACGCTTATTTTGTTCATGCGGTCATTTCGTCTAATTGTTCGGATATTTCATTAATTCCTTAATTCTCCCGCGTAATTAATTTCGCACCGCACTACTTTATTTATTTATCCACTTGCTTAATCTAATTGGCACATTTACCAAAATAATTTTATTGATAGAAAAAAAAACCTCGCAAAATTATAGACGGGTTTGGATGATATCTATTTGCATGTTTAATTAATGTATTCGTTCATTAATTCACGTGGGCATAAGGAATTAGGTTTAACATTCTGCTTCAAATTGTTGAACAAGAGGTTGAAAAGCTGTTTGCCCCAGACTATTACTGCTGAAGTACATGTATTCATGTGCTTATTTGTGGTGAAGTATGTTCAAATATATGTGTATTTGTGGTGAAGTATGTTCAAATACATAATCCAGAAAAGGATTGACAAAAGGGCTCTATGTATTTATTGCATGCATTGTTCACGTAACTCGGTTATTCAACAGTTTAGATTTTCACATACTGCGTTTAGCTCACACCTTGATGGCAGAACCAAGCCACAGTAAAATACGATGTCATTGTAACTAAGGTGTATACTGTAGTTCGCATATCATTCTCAGCCATGTTCTATCGTCCAGGGGTCGGCAATCTGCAGCTCTTTAAAGGACTGATTCGTGACGTTATTCGTTAAGGATCGATATACTGTACTGTATTGAGGTTTGAATTTTTTTTTAGAGTTCGAAAAAAAATACTTTGTTATTTTGGCTACTGACCCCTGCTCTATCCACTGATGGATGAAAAGCCTAATCACACCATTGCAATCCCTAACGGTCCCACGATCCACCAATTCATCTCCTGCATCCCCTCTTTCCGATGTATTCTTGTGCGTTGGCTGCAATTCCGTCACGATGGTCCCATCAGCCACCATCCTTTCGAGCCATGATGTGTTTCTTCCCGTGACCACCAAATATTCTTAAGGTAATGACGCCTCTGTGTTTGTTCCCTTATCCACGCGTTCTTCTTCGTCGTATTTTAACTTATTTTTATCATGTAATGGGCATACAGTATTTATTTTTTAAGAGAGGTGGTCAATCATAGGTAGGGAAAAGCTACAGGAAGGCAACAACACCGATAGTTGGGGGAAGGTAGGTCCACACTGTGGGGCCAGCAGAGGGAAATGTGACCTCTCATCAAGCGAAGTTTGACTGCGGACTTCGACAGAAAGATGAGAGGGGTAGAATGAGATGAATGAGGATGGTTAGGCAGGGATGAGTTACGGTGGCGAAGTGTCATTTCTTCCGCCTGTTATACAGGAGGTCGTGGGTTTGTTCTGACCCCGATGCGTGGATATTTGGAGCTTGCATGTTTTCTCCCTGTGGTCGCGTGGATTTTTTCCTCCAGGTCCTGCGGTTTTTCTCTCCACATTTAGAAACATGCATTTGGCTCCGATACATTTTAATGTGATAAGAAACTTTGTTGATGAGCTAACATTTGTAGCCAGGTTACTTCTGAAAAAGAGCTATATAGCTTCGTGGACCTTATCTCGTAAAATAAAACGTTTATGGGGCCTCTTGAAGACAGAGTACAATCATGAAACTTATCCAGGATTGTATTGGAAGGGTTTAACAATGCCACATTAGTATGTAATTTACCTATGTATATATTGTAACAAAACATATCAGCACACAAGGAATCTTCTGCATCTATCATGAGCATAATGATTAATGTTAAATGATGCGTAATTAAACGCTTATTTGTAAAATACGTGGTTATATTGTACTCCTACTATAATGCATTGCTGTTCCATGGATTTGGCTCACTGAATAAGTGGAGGCTGGTGTGGTCGAACGGTGGTATATTTTTCAAAACCTAGGCTTTCCCCAACTAAAGCCTATTACAAACTACGTTAGAGTAGGTCAGTGTATTCTCATGTCACAGTCAAACCCGTCAAGAAATTGTGCTTGCAGCATCCAAATCCATGCACCATTAGTGGGATAGTGCTTCCTTGTAAACATAATATCCAGACTAATGAAAAAAAATATGAAACCATTAAAAAAACCACAAGCACAGGGGAAATGTGTATTCAACTCGTGATAAAATCCTAGTGAATGCAAATCCTGTGTATAACAGGCACATAGCTAGCTGCAAGTTGTCGAAATTGGGACGTTATGTTCTTGTTCAAGTATTGCTACACTGCGTCTGGATTTGCAAAATTATACATGCAACTACAGTTTATGTAACTTTCAGCTGTAAGTTGAAATACATTTGGGACATTAAGTATGTCCTTGTTCAATTGAGTTACAAAACGTGCAACTACTGTTCATGTAACTTGTGGTTAAAGTCATTTACAGACTTGTACACAGGCAGGAAGTGTAACGATTTGTTATACTCGTAATTAATTGAATTGTCACAGTTCAGCATTGCGATTGGTTTAAAGAATCAATTGGAACACTGGTAAGTGGAGCGGCTTCTGGTGGCTGGAGGGATCACGTGACACCACGAATCAATGATGAAAAAAATCCTAAACATATTCCCACGTAAGTCAATGCATGGAAGATATTAAATCGATGAAGTAAGGTCTCATTAGCCCATAATACACACGCGCACAGGATAACATCACCTTCCTTTATTTAAATCACTGTACAACAAACCATTAAACGTAAACACAGCCACAGAAAACCCTATTGTGAAAGCTAAACCAAAAACAAACATTCAAACAGAAGTATCCTTTTTGTGAATATAAAAGTCTCAATCAGTAACCTATTGCACAGTGTACAGTCATTACATCCCTCTAGTTTCACAGTTAAACATAAAAAAAAATCTGGTACAGGATGGCAAAAATGACAACTCATGAAAACCTATAAGTTACGCACAAATTTGAGAGGTGGTTGTATAGTACAATAGCCAATAACCACACATTACTTTCTGGGTTTCTGTAATATGGCAGCCTATGTAAGATGGGACTACCCAAAAGGCACAGGGTGATAGGCACGATTTCATGGAGCCAACTTTTAAAGTCTCAGGTTAGAATTGAGATCCGGTAAAGCATTATAAGAGCCCCCCCACCCCACCCCGTACAAAATTACCTTAATCTGCACTGGTGTTGCAGTGGGTGTTCAAATACGAAATGATGCAAACCCGACACCGACATGAGTTTCCACTTTTGGCATCAAGTAAGGCGCACACGCCAAACGGACTGCGAGAGCCAAGTATCCATTTACCAATGCGCTCCGCAGCACTAAATTTACTTAACACCCATTTGTTAGGCTTTAAATAGTTGAGTTGAAATCTAGATTACACAAGAGAACACGAGAAAGGAAATATTGCAGATTTCTCTGGCATGTGCACTTACTCGGTGGACCTTCACTTGGCTCTGCGCTTGATAAACATAATTTATTTCAAACGCCAGTCAGTTCTGTTATACCAGCTTCGCTTTTGTGACCAATGCCAACTTATAAAAGCATGTAATACCCAATTTAACTGGAAAAGCCAGTGTGATAACTTCTAAAACTACGTCAAGTTTAGTTTCGCCATAGAGCATTACATTTCAATTGCACCACCGTTTTGTTGCACTTAATAAAAAAAGCATATTTATATAATTTTCTAAAGCCTACGCAGTACCACTGCTTTTTTCCCCTCTCAAGCTTATTTCGCTAAGGTTACGGACATTAGGTCTTGCGACAACACAATTCTTAGGCCAAATGTCACTGCCCCACTGCTAACATTCCCTTACATATCCTATACAATACTGTGCCAACTCCCAAATAATCCCAGGGTGGTTGTTTTGGCAGTAGCTAAAACAAAACCACACACACACACCCGTACCATCAACTGGTGATTCAATATCGATATTGCTGAATAATTTTCAAGCACAAGACACCATCAAGTTAATACAGGAGAGCAAACCAATCCTAAAATGTTTATAAAGATTGCAAAGCACTCTGCTGATGAGAAATCAAATATATTTTGAGAATTAAAAAAGTAAAACATCGTTCCTATAAACGCAGCAATATGAAACCCTCCTTTTGCGCTTGCATCTCCTGTATGTGAATACACTCATTAAAACCGAGTTATTATTACGTGACGTGTAGTGCACACCACACTCATGAAAATGAGTGGGGTCCTTCAATATGAAGGAAACATGACATTCCTGTACATTATGCCCTCATACATGCAACGACCTGTTTTAAAGTCCCGAATATCCTGCTCCACAACAAAACTAACCAAGCAATTCACTTGCGAAATAGCCCGATTAGTATACAGTAGTGTGCAAACGCTTCATGCAAATTTAAGGAAGCTTCCTACTGCATTTACCAATGTATGTTGAACTTCTTTCGCACCGTACGTAGCCAACCCTGCTAATTGGAGTTGTCCAAGAGCATTATGTACAATACAGTAGCAAAATCATGTTGCTCAAGCTAGCAACTTTTATCTTTCTAAAAAGGCACTGCTAGGCTTAATCTGGTAGCTGCTCGTTATGTACTTGTACTTAAAAGTTTCTATACACATGCTCTGAGACTTGTAGAGTCCTTTTCAGTTCCATCCGGATGGCTTATTTACAGTTGCTATCACGACATAAATAACATTAACTCCGTAACACTAACACCCTTCATCGGAAGTTCTTTGTTTTTTCAAACATTACCAGACACAAGGCAATTCTGAAACAATAGGCGAATGTATAATTAACACACTTTGTTTGGTAATTCATTATTGACGCACGGCACGTTATTGAACACGCTTGTGTTTGAGAACTCAGTCGGGTTATGCACGGCGTGTTTAGGTAGTTTGTGTATCTGCTCAACCGGTTTTGCTTTGCACGGTCTCCTTCGTTTCCGACGGGCGGCGGGGGGGACAGCCACAAACATGAACGGCTCTTAACAGTTCCGAGGCTGGAATAACATTTACACAGTAACATCCACAGTATAAGTGGCATGCCAAGTCAGTCATTTGCGCTCAACTGTACCGCAAGTGGCCGCTAAACAAACCCTCTCGCAAGAGGAATCATTCGGACACGCGACGCTGCTTGAAATGGGTGGCTGAGGAGCAGAGGCTTGCGCACCGAAGACATGGGGGGGGGGGGTGCGATGGAGAGAGCTGCAAGGTCATATTTTACAACCGCGTACAGACTTTTCATTGAGGACAATCTTATTTTAAAACAATCCTCTCAAATGTCTGCAAAGGATTGGTCATTAGACAATGAACAAGAAGTAAAAACAGATAATCCACATAATGTGTATTAAAAGACCTCTTGGTATGCATGGAATAGCAAGCAGTGTGGGGCCTCTGGTTAATAACTGAGACACAATGCATGCTCCAGATGTCACATGGGCAAAAGGCTTGGTGTATAAGCACCTTAACCATTTGGAGCAAGCAGCAATGTCCAACGTCCACTTTTTACCCAATCACATTCTAATGAACAGTCCTGGGAGATACCATCAGTTTTCTTGAAACTTCCAATAGAGAAAGCGACTCTCATAGCAATTCATTGTGGAAAAAATATTGAGAAAATAATTAACCATTCCATGATGCACTCTTCAAAATGCGACGCAATGACCTTATGGCTCGAGTTCATCAATATTTAAACGTAAAAAACGTAGTGAGCCTTTTGAAAAGCCCAACACTCGGTGCTCTGTGCATGATTGTGACTTCATTTTCATTACATAGTTATTAAAATCGCTAGATTCCAATGCATTATAATCTGAAGCAACCACAATGTCTGCAGCTGCTTTAAGTGGCACGTCAAAAACGCACGCTTTGCGTGGGTGCTCAAAGCAGGCCTGGGACACACCGTGCAGCTGGGGAATTACAAAGCGCACAGGCAGCCTGCGCATACACACCCAACGATTAGGGTTCATTCACGCTAGTGGCACGGTGCCCCGGAGTCGTGACGCACGTTTGAAAAGCCTCCTCCGCCCTCGATGCTCAATCAGCACATGCCGACAACTTTTAATTAAAACATTCCACTAATAATATGGGTTTTGATTCTTGAACCCGTTCCAGCTCTGCCACTCGGGGAACAATCCCTGCGCGATGCGAGGGCTCCCGTATAGGTCGCACTCCACCTCCGGGCGTTTCTCGTATCGGCTCAGCCTCCCCACGGTGGCGTTTGCTCGCTCCGCCTCCTCCTGCCGATGATCCTGGCCCTTGTCAAACCCCCCCGCCGCCTTCCACGACGAGGCGGAGGAGACGTGCGCCAGCCGGTAGTTGCTGCCGCCGTTGTTGTCCCAGTGTTCGGTCCCCGAACACGTGTATCTGATGCAGAACTCGACGCGCTCGTGGGGTGACACGTGGCACGGCGTCTCCACCTGGAACGAGAACGTGTCCGTGTCCGAGCCTCCGTACGCGTCGTGCAGGAAGCAGCACTCCACGTTCGTGCTGCTCTTCCATGTGTCGAAGGTGATGCGCAGGACGACCGTCTTCTCGAAGCCCAGGTTCTTCACCTTGATGGTGCCCGAGAGGACGCGCTCGTTCAGCAGGCAGTTCTCCAGGCTCACCATGTTGCCGTTGAGGCGCCTGCGGAAGTCCAGGTAGTCGGCCGATGGCTGTGCAAAGTCCAGCACCAGCCTCCCGCTTGCACCGCCCATGCCGTTCCTTTTGATTTCTGGCGCCAGTTTGGACACCACCTCCTCGAGGTGCAGTTCACTCAGCTCGAACTGGAGCAGCTCAGGACAAGGGTCCTCCAGTTCCGAGAAAAGACGCACGCTGGCCAGCGCCAGCCCACGGGCGTCGGCAAACACCACGCGCTTCTTCTTCATGCTCGCGTCCGCGGCAGCAGTGGCGGCGGTGGCGATGGAGGAGGCGCTGCTGATGCAGGAGCGCAGGGGCTTGCGCGCATTTTTCCAGCGAAACGCGGCCCGCGACTGGAAGCCGTTGGATTCTGCCTGGAAGGACGCCGGCAGAAATCCGCGCAGAGGAGGCGACGGGGCAAAGTACAGGGTCATGGCGACATCGCACATGGGCATGATGAAGGGCGACGAGGTGTGCAGGTGGGATGGAGGCAGGACTTGCAGCACTCTGGCACTGCAAGAAAAGACATGGGCGGGGGAGAAGGAAGAGAAATGTTACACCTTTGTCAGCGGATTAAAACTGCTGAGGGCAGCGAATGGGGGTCAATGTTTCCCAACCTTGCTCCCACCCCAAAACTACAGTAGTAATAATAAAAAAAACAAAAAACTTTGCCCACCGTGACGCACCACCACTCTTCTGAGGCACGTAGTCATGTTCGTCGAAGAAGCAGATTTATAAGACGATAATACCTTTAACGCTATCATGCTTACCATAAAAAATGTAATGCATTTACAATGGATGCACAAACTCAAAATCCTGACGAAACCCAAACGTCAACAATACAATTATGGCTTTCAGAAGGTAGCTTTAGGTAGAACACCATTGTTACAAAAAATGGGTTGTACAATCTTTCCCTGCCCTCCCAAGCCACAAAACCCACTAGCTTCATACCAGTATTGCTTTTGGCTTATGTCACCCAGCTTCCAATGTTTTGTGCCAAATGGACTCCCCCCAAGCCTCTCGCTCAACTGGATAACTAAACAAAATACCCACCCCTGAATGATCAAATAACACCTACTTTCACGGCAATATCTCTCCCATAACGATCACTGGACCGTTGCAAAAAAGGAGCCCTTATAGCATTTAAATTGATGCCATTACACAGAGCAGGGCATTAATGAAACGTGCCAACGCTTGCAAGTCACGGCAAGTGATTTTGCGCAATTCCCCCAGCAATGGCTCACTTTTTCGCAGCTGGTTCACTTGGGTTTGTGATCCCACTCTTCGTTTAACGCAAGACGCCGTGAGGTATTTCTCATTAAAATAAGATTTGCGCGTGTGATTTTTTAAACTGGTTTTGCATTCTTTGCCGTCCATGCCAGCGTGGAGAATGATCTTTACCGCTTGCTATATTTGAGAATTGTCTTAGTCCACTGCAGCAGGGTAAAGCGATTCTGAATTTCCAGTTTTTCAGGTTTTCAAATGAAACTGTGTCAAGTACAACTCTGCAAAAACACGTACTGTACGTCCGTATATATAGCCTGTTATTTCTAAATAGAGTCGAGTGGTGACTCAAGTTCGATTCCCAGCCATGGATAACAAGAGTGACGAGTGATACCTGAACCAAACATGCCCCCTACCCCAACCCACCACTGACCAGAGGTTAAACTACAGTGTCGTGAAACCGACACGACTGCCACGGAATGGGGGGGGGGGGGAGACCTTTATCCTGCAGTGGATTGACAGTGTCTTAAATGACTTATTACTCGAGTGGTAGTATTTGTGTCAATAAAAGCCACAACATTCGAGTGATCTTGGACTCTTTAAAGTGAAGTGTCTACACTCAAATCTAACCTCGCCTGGAACGAGTTAAATATCACTGGCAGCAGATACACAGCACTGCCAACAAGGACATCTGCTGCCTTCCGACTAAAAGTTATTGATGCACGACTGAAGCTTGTTGTGTCAACTTATACTTTGGATTATAGCTTCTTTACAATTTAAATGACTACACGAATATCTACCGTGTGTCAGACCCATTTGCCTCTGGGGTGCAGACTGGTGTTAATGAAACCAATTTTACACGAATAGCACCACATTGTATGTTAGGCGCGAGAATGCGTTGGTGTCTAAGGAAGTGGATGGTAATTGGTGGGGCGGTTAATTCGAAAATCCCACACCACCCAACCCCGTGCGATGTGACCTTAATGGACTTTAACCAAGTTTCAACAGACTGGCGCAGTATGCAATTCCATATAACTCGTTATTATTATTATTGCACAGATATGGCGCTGTTGCAATTGTGGTATTTAGATAAAGCCAGTGAGTAACTTGTATGTAATGTATATTTGCGAGTATACTGTCGATAATGACAAAACGCTTATCAACGGTTCATGCGTACAATGTGTTCAGAGTTCATGTAAACGCACAACTTTAAAAGTTTCACACACCTTTTGTTAATTCTCATTTTAGAATTGGTTAAGTAACACAAATGCTTACATTAACCGCCGGGCAGACCAAGGGGTTTCCTGAATCACGAATTATGGTCAACTTTTAAACAAACAAAAATCAATCCACTGCTGGACGAAATGAGGACCTGCCCCCCCCCCCCCGCATCCTGCAGGTTGTGGGAGGTTATTTGACCATACTTCACCACGCAGGTCAAGGGGGCGTATAGGCGTTGGAGCATATGTAATCCAGTATAACAAAGAGTTTCGACGACGTTACCCTGCACAAACCCTGTTTTAAAACATGCCCAGCTCCACACAACACAAAATCAATCCACTGCTGGATGAAGTGCCCCTATCCCTCCCAGCATCATGCGCGTGTTGCGAGAGGTCTATTTGACCATACTTCACCACGCTGGTCAGTGCAGTGGGTTAGGCGAGAGCGGGTTGGTGTACGAATACAGCAACAACGGAAACACAAAGCAGCGTCGGGAAAAGAGCATCAGCATCATCATCAGCACCACAATTCTAGCACAACGCAAAGTTCGCATTACCTGGAGCAGTGCATGCTCTGTCGGTAGCCGCAGCAGAGGAACGACTCCTTCCCCAGGTCCTCTCCTCCTCCTCCTCCTTCCTCCCGGAGATCTCTCGCCGGAGTCGGCGAGCTTCTATCGCAGGGGACTCCCTCTCTCGTCACCCTTTGGTGGACTCGACTCGCTCACCCTTCGACCCCACGGCGGCGCTCACGAAGCAAACTGGGTGGTGGTGGTGGTGTTTTAAAGCGTCGGCGTCTCAAGACGTCGTGTATATCCGCCTCCTCTCCCTTACCCCCACCACTTTCTCAAGTCGCCGGTATCTAAAATCGCCGCTCCATCGCCGTCCGCACATTAACAAAGTACCGAGCGCGGGTTCCTCCAAGTGCGCTGCTGCTGCTGCCGCTACGGAGTTGTCGTCTTTGTTTGCCACTCAAAGCTTTTGTTTCTCTTATAGCGCACACACGCTGGGGTTAGATGTGCTTGGAGTTGGGGGTGGGGTGGGAGAAACACCGCGGCACACACACACACACGTGTGCTGCTGCTGCGCAACACAAACCGGACTAAAGAAACCCGGCCGAGAGGTGAGACGGCGTGGTGGGTTTTTACTCACAGGGCGATACGAGCTTAAAAAAAAAGCCTCTTTGAGGAGGGGAAGGAAGGACTGTGAGACGGACCTTTTTTGAAATCTCGCTCGGGCAGAGGGGGTTGCGTCGCGACTTGCGTAGCCTCCCCTCGCCACAGGCTCAGCTTCTACTGCCCCCCGACCACGACCACCTCGCAAGCTCGCGGACCTCCTCCCCGCCGCTCCTCTTTATGAGCTCCGCGGATCAGCGGCCGAGCACGCGGACAGGGCGCGCGAGCCAATCGCAGCGCGCCTCGCGACGCGCGCGCGGCCAATGGGCGAGGGCCGAGCGCGTGCGTGGGCGGTTCGCTGCGCGCCGGGGGGGGGGGTGGTGGGTGGGGTGGGTAGGGTGGGGGGTGGGTAGGGTGGGGGGTGGGGTGGGTGGGGGGCAAGAGGAAATGCGTGCGTGCGTGTGTGTCTATAAGGTGGTGGTTGTGTGTGTGTTGGGTTGTTATAGATGGTGAGCGCTCTGTGTGTGTCTTTAAGGTGGTGGTGGTGTGTGTATGTTGGGGTGTTATAGATGGTGAGCGCGCTGCGTGTGTCTATAAGGTGGTGGTTGTGTGTGTGTTTATAAGGTGGTTGTGTGTGTGTGTATGTTGGGGTGTTATAGATAGTTAGCGCGCTGCGCTACGAACCCAGCAAAATCCGAGTTTGGTTCCCGCTCACCGGCCAACACCACCGGTGACGATTATCCTGAACCGGTCATGGGCCTCCCCTAGGTCGACTCAGCCTCGAAATGAGTATCTGGTGCGGTGTGTAAAATCATCGCCACTGGGGAGACAAAGGCGGTCTGGCATGGTACTGACCACTCATCCCCTCGTGTGCCGTGCCGGCCTTCATAGGTGCTCGCTAACAGCACTTGCCCCTACAGTCTGTTAAGGCTATACGGGGATTTTGTTGTCTTTGTCTTTAGGGGAGGTGGTGGTTAGGAATGTGTGGAGGTGATGGTAGGGTGGCGATGGTGCGGTGGTGGAAGGGTTTATGGTGATTGCGGAGTTGATGGTAAGGCGATGGGGTGGTTGAGTTGATGGTGATTGGAGGTGATGGTCAGGAAGTGAGGTGTTTATGGAGGTGGTGATGGGATAGTGGAGTGGTTTATGGTGGTGGAGGATCTGTGGGACGCCACGATGGCGAGATGTTAACTCCCTCGCCTGGTATGCAGGATGTCATGGGTACGATCCCGACCCTGACGACTGCTGTATATTTGAAGTTTGCGTATTTCTCTCCCCGTGGTCGCGTGCATTGTTGTGTATCAGGGTCCTCCGGGTTTTCCCTCCACATTTAAAATAAACGTACATTCAGATTATCTGGCTGATATAAACGTCCACGTGATCGATAATTTGTGGCCAGGTCGCTTCTGAAAAAGTGCTCCAGAGCTCAATGGACCTTACCTGGTAAAATAAAAAAGTTGTATTGTTTAGTGTGGTGGTGGGGGGGGTGTGAGTAGGTGGTGGTGCTGATGGAGGGTGGGGGGGGGGGCTTGCAGAGTTCATGGCAGGAAATTTGTGGGTGCGATGATGGACGTGTGTTGTTGGTGGTGCTTAGTGGTGGAGTGGTTGTGATGGTGCCGGTGTTGATAGAGGACAGAAGCAACCAGAACTGCTGCATGACCCTACCCACACACACCCAATACCCAGCCTTGCAGCACAGCGAACTCTGTGACCCTGAGTTATGAGAGCCACCCCCAATACCACCACCAACACCACCACCAACACCACCACCACCAACACCACCACCACGAGAAGCAACTTTACATTTGAATAGAGAATACAGTACCTTCACTCACACACACAGACGTTTACATGTGTTACGCATTCACACACATGCAAAACACATTCACAATTATACATACAATCACAAAGACACCCCCGTGTAGCCTTAACAACATTTGGAGCAAGGATTGTTAGCGAGCACCTATGGTACACGAGGGGTGGGCGGCCAGCACCACGCCCGACCGCCTTTGTCTCCCCGCTGGGGAGACAAATACACAAACATTCGCACATCTAAACAGTGAGTTGGCATAGTTACATCCACACACTCACATACACTCCTGGAATGTGCCCCCCCCCCACCCCAATGGGGGTGGAATGTGCCCCCCCTCCAATGATCCGATCGAAATCCCTAATTTCGATCGGATCTTTGGGGTTTATTAGTAATAAATCGGCATTTTGCGACCACCACTGCCACTGTGTAGCATATTATTATGTGCCAGGGACTCTATGAGATGATAGGACAATAGTCTGAGTCCATAATTGGCAATAAGTACCGGCAAAGCAGTTATAAGTGACTCTCACAGAATTGTGCGTAGTTGCGTAGACAGTGCACGACTTCCCTGAAGGCATTCACCTTCAGCGAGCGCGATGCCGATCACACGACGCGGTTCGAATTCGACCTTCGATCGACGGCTGCGCCATCGCCGCACACGGGTCGAATAAAAAGCAAGGGACAAGTCCTTGCTTACTAACAACTCCTCTATCATTTTTCATTGCTGGAGGGGTTGGCCCCCGTACCTAAAAATCCTGGCTCAGTCATTGCCTGCACACGTGTTCATATAATTCATATGCAAATAGTATGCATATGCATTTTCACATGCTAATGCACGCACATTCATTCACAAAGTTACATGCGCAGTGCATTGACAAAGTCTTTTACACAAATATATACACAGTCGCGTACACTTCCAGCCACACATACCTAGAGTCACATATATAGTCACACACACTCTCCCATCACCTCCAATACACACACACCACACTCACCACGATCACTCAAACACAACACGATCACACGAATTAGTCACACAACCACCACATCCTAACCGTGCACATTAACTCTCTTACAAAGACAAATATCCCACTCATAGCCTTGACACACTGTTGGGGCAAGTGCTATGAGCGAGCACCTATGAAGGGCGGCATGGTAGGATGGCCAGCAACACGCCGACCGCCTTTGTCTCCCCAGTTACGATGTTTACACTCCGCACCAGGTACTCATTTGAGGCTGAGTCGACCTCGCGGACGTCCAGGACCGGTCCAGATAATCGCCAGGTTCGTAACGCGGCGAGCTCACGGCTACCATACCGCTCCCCACAACCACCACCACCGCACCACACACCCCTCTGTCACCACCCATGCACTCTCCCACCCTGTATCCCAGTACCACGAGATAAACCCAGTGCCCCCCTCCCACAACCTCCCCATTTGAGGCCCCTCTCGGAATGGCAGGGACATGCTCGAGGCCCGCATGTGCGTCACTGCCCAGGAAATTCATCAGGGGCCACTGAACCATACCCCCCCCCACCCCGGTTGATCGGTCAATTGTTGCACTCGCTCGCTTGTGTGTATCGGGGCAGACGAAGAATTTTTTGGGAGCAAAGATTATGTAAATACAAAACGAATGTCCACTTCAGTGTTGCAGTGTTTTTGTTTTAACTCGGCCAAAACACGTCACTGCGAAGGGATGATAGCCAACGTCACAATCGGGATCTTCATGATGACCGGAGGAATCCGATGAGCTATGAAGCTCTTTTTCTTCACAGATGTCCATTATGTGCGAGTCAGCACATTACAACAGCATACAATACAACAAACGATAAAAGTGCAAAAAAGGTGAGCAAGTCACGAAATAAAAGATAATTAGATTATATACGTTCGATTTATCAAGCTTGGGAAAAGCAGCAAAAATGACCTGAAAACAGTCCCACACCACGGCAGGAACAACAGCAGAGCAGCAGCCAACAGAATGGCAGGCGTTCGCGAGCACGTCCGTTGAGGAGAAGGAGCGATTAAATAAGTTCACTTGCAGGTACCAATTGGATTGGTGCGTGGACAGGATCGCGAGAGGAGGTGGTGGTTGAGGAGGCCTTCAACCAGCAGTGGATCTATCACGGCCGATAAGGATAACGGGAGATTGGCCATTTCAGATTTTGTAATGTTTATTGCTCTATGCAAACAAACGTGGAACGGATTGAACAGTTGCAGCTGGGGGAAATATGTCGTGGCGCTCCACGTGTTTGGTTTTCAGTTTATGTTTTCAGCTGTTTACCTTCATGAGCAGATGCAAGCCAAACCCAACCCCCATGCAACTTCCGGCAGCTTTAAAAACCCCTTTCAGTGTGGACGAACCCTACCCGATGCAAACTATCAAGGGGGGTGGGGAGGGTGTTTTTGTTAATTGGCAGCATATTAACAGACAACGCGAATACAAACATCACTGCATGGTAATCATCCCTTCGAGAGTCATCATCATCACTCTGAATGACTCCCAGATTAGGGCGGTTGCAAATGACACACGTCATGGCATTTAAATGTAATGGCTAATTTGACCGTAGCCACAGACGAGCGAATGGATGAATGCGTGGCATCTTGCGAAGATTCCTGTAAATTGCAAGCCAAGGGGAAATATGGAGCCGTGGCTTGAGTCACAATGCTGCGATGCTTTTGAAAACGACCGCCTCATCAATTATGAAACGCGTGGGGGATCTCATCTCGAATTTTACAACTTCAGAACGTGGCGACCGAGTTGACATGGGAGCCGTTTGTTCGCATTGCTGATGCGCTTTTCCACGACGGAATACAGAACGCGAGACTCGCAACCAACCGGAACGCACTTTGGCGACGTAAACCACCAGCACTCATCCCCGCACCCCTCCGATAACCACGTTTTGGCTACGTACGGTGCGAAAGAAGTTCAACATACACACACACCCCACCACGGCAGGGCCCACACTGAATACAACACTCTGACGGCGTCTCCTGCAATAAACCTGAGTCTCACACTTTCCCGACACAAGTGGTCCCCCAAGGTTTCTGGACCCGCTGACCACTGTCAACCATCAAACGATTGTTTGCGGAGCACTAAACAGTAAAAAAAACAAATACAGTGCTTCGTGTGAGAAAAATAAGAGTATCTGCAAGAGTTCTGTGGTCTGCACTCTCTCCACATGGCCCTGCAGAGCATCGTCGGTCCAAATAGCACACGGTGAGAACCAACGCTCAACGAGAAGACAAACGCATCAGACAGAAAAGTGTATCCAGGATGGAAACAAATAAGGGTGGGTAAATGATACATGCCAAAGATAATCTCTGGACCGCAGGAGGTGCGATTGTGACCATAGAATCTATCATCCCATCATGCCTTGCGTGTCACGTGACTTCTCCGTACTGCGTGGACAATGCAAAAACAGACCACAAACCACGTAACCAAAAATGAGAGTTAAAATTGTGGCCGTGTTATTTTAGAAATTGGCAACAGCAGCACAATGATATTTCCGTGTACCGGTTTTATTATTATCAGCACGAGTATATTACAGTCTCGCCATCGGTGTTTCCAGCAGACAAGTGGACCGCATACTAATGCGAGAAGAGTAGAGAGGGTGAGGGCAAGTGGACAATGAAGACAATGCCCTTACTGTCCTGCATGTGTGAGCTGGCTTCCACCGCTAAATGGCACAATTGGTTATGTTTAAATCAGCCTCTGACAAATTCACGCTGAATGTGCCCGGTCTCGTCAGATTTCGGAAGCTAAACAGGTGTGAGCGTGGTTAGTACCTGGATGGAGACCACCACAGTTGTAGTATGTAGTAAGCTCGGGCAGCGAGATGGCCAATTGATTATTGCATCTATCTGTGTGGAATTTTGAGACAATAATATGCAAGGGTTTAATCCAAGCAATATTTTGGTTTCCTCCCATACGAAGCCATGCCTCTTTTCCAAAGTACCTATTTACCTTGCTGACCATTTTGAATGTTGGACCTTTTGGGCCTGTGCTCAATAAATGTTCTACAAAGAAAACCACTACTTAATTGAATGAGCCAAACATTCACAACGCAGGACCCTCCTGAAACAAGAGTGTGGAGAATCAAGTGAGGCTTTCTTGGCTAATTAATTGGCATCATCATAATAATATGATTTTTTCCTTCTTCATGAGTCATCACTTGGAAATACATGCATCATCAGCATGGCTGGGAAGTAATTTTGGAAGTGCCCTCAATGGGTATTACAGTTCATGTCTCATAGGCACAACAGAAAAAGCACCGGGCTCTGGCTTCGGAGTCTCGGCGTGAAATGCCATGCGGGGAGGTATGAAATAAAAGCTGCTGAGCTTACCACACACGCAGCCTCAATGTCATGCGGCCACGACGACTCTTTATCATCATCATCATCATCAGCAGCAGCAGCAGCATTAGCAGCAATAATCAATCCACTGCTGGATTAAGTCCTTGCCAAGCCACCACCATCTCTCATCATCCTGCGATGCAACAACCGATCCAGCACCTGCACATTAACCGATGTTTAAGTTTATAAAATAATAACTTTCAACCAATTGTCAATTTACTGTTGGATGGAGGTGTTCCCCATTCCATGTCGGTCATGTGGGTTATTTAACCATAGTTCACCACACCAGTATAAGATGGTGCACATTTACTGTACGATGAAGAAAATAAAATATATAATGTTATTGAAAATTGCGTTGGAAACGCATCATCAATCAGCATACTTCACCACACCGGTCAATGTGGGTTGGTGAAGTCGTTGGGGAAGTTCAGATATCAATCACCCGCCAAGGATATTGGCCACGGCTGGGAACTGAATTCAGGTCGCCGGGGTTCATCGATCGCGATAACCGCTGGTCCACCAGCGTGCCACCACCGCACACCCGTTTAACTTATTGCGCGCGGTTAATTTACTCATGTCGCCAGCGCACAATGTCGTGCACGTGTGAAAACGGCTGCAAGAGATCTCGTAATTTCATGTCAGATGGCAGCCGTGTGTTTTGAGTGCTATGACTGCCACTTGACGCGGCCGAAAGGAGCAGACAGATAAATTGTACGACGATTGGACATGAACATCCCACATGTTGAAGACGAAAACGGCACCTAGATTTAAACATCCGAAGTGTCCAAGTGCGACCACGCGGAGACCACATGTTTGCGCTAGATTTTTTTTGTATTGCATTTTTCGGGAGGGGGGAATTGTACACAGTAGTGCAAAAACATGCGTTTGTATAAGTGTGTAAGCGTGTAGGAACGCACACCCGTTCACCCTGGCCACACACGCACAGACCGCTGGGGCAAGTGTCGGTACGGCACACGAGGGGGTGGGTGGCCAGAACCACGCACGGTCGCCTCGTCTCCCTCGTGAGGATGCTTACACACTGCACCAGGCACTCATTTGAGGCTGAGTCGACCTAGGGGAGGCCCAGAACCGGTTCAGATATTCGTCACTGGTGTTGGCCGAAAGTGGATATCAAACCCGGGTCGCTGGGTCTGTAGCGCAGCGCGCTAACCGCTACACTACCGCTCCCCACACACCCACACACTGCACCCACACACCCGTCGCTCATTTATGCAGGATTGTGAATTCCTTTACAGTTGTAATGCACACGGTGGAATACCATAGCAAAACCATCTTCGAGTTGAGCTGTTAAATTCTGGGATTTTCCGAATTAAAGACCATTAACTGGAATTGAAGACGCATTACAAAATAAATTCCAATCGAACATTCGGGACAGGTTTAAGTGGTGACTTGGTAACATCTGTCACGACTGGTAATCTACAGTATCACATTTTTTTCTCTTTACCACAAATGTAAACTAGACATATAAATAAAAAAAATAACGCATGCTCAGATGTGCTCGGCAAAGGCACATCAAGACCAGACTTGACCACAATGCTATGCTGGGAGGAAATTCACAGCAATTAAGAAACTGGAAAATATCCAAAAGGGAAAAATTCCTTTTTTGGAAAACAATAATAGTGCTTTGTGAATCGCCTTTTATGTAATAAAGACTAATACGCTAAGGAATGTAACGCGTCCCAGAGCACGTCCACCGAGGAGATCGAAATGTTGAAACCAGCTCATGTGCAGGCGCTCAGTTCATGGTTACATCACCGCCTCGTGAGCGATGGCTGCAGCTTTGGAGAGGCCTTCAGCCAGCAGTGGATAGATCATGGCCGCCGCTACTGCTTCTGGCAGTGAACAGAAAACTGATGTACACGAAAACTGCGCGGGAGTGGAGAGGGGAGGGCTGTGGTGATTGATTAATGGGATTTGGCTAAGAGGCCTTGGCCACTCGTCTGCCCCAGATAATCGCCCAAATAGAACTTGATTCCTCTTTGTGACGAATGCCGAACGGACAAGTGAGTGTGAGAGAATGTCGGGCACTCCGTTCGGCCTGCCAGATCTCGGTATAGCGCCCTTCGCCCTGGGGACCTAGGTAATGTTTCACAATCGGTGGCGCAAGAGACAGCCAGTGTTACGCGCGCATCGGGCGTCGGGGCCAGAGAGGGGATAATGGTTGTTCAGAGAGAAGCCATATATTAGAAATGAAGCAGATATCTTGGCAGCAGCTGTTTCGGAGTTGCGCGTGTCGAGAGAACGAGAGGGGATGGAGGAGGGGGAACACTCGCCCGGTCTGTTCGGCCGCGTGTAAAAATGATACCACACAAACCCCGTGCTCAGAGCACAGTTATTCACGCAACGCCTGAGCGAGAGAGTGATGAAACGCCAACAGTGCATTGCGAACTGCCCCATCCGTTAGCCGCTGCGTGCTGAGCGCAGAACAGGTGGCTTGTGTGGACAAATTGCACGGTGAGCTCAGCGTACGCTCGCGTCAGACGAATCGAGGGGGCTCGCGATTAGTTCGCGGTGTTTACGAAAGGTCTGGTGAACGGGTGGCCTGGTGCGTGCACCATGAGTGGTCAGCACGGTTGGCTACGTAGGGTGTGAAAGAAGTTCAAAGCACAACGGCATGTGCCGGTGTGCAACACCGGTGGTAATAACAATAAGTGGACCGTATGACATACCGACAAACGAAAAACATATATCATGCCGTGATGTAGTGTATCATGCACGTTAGATTTATGAACATACATTACATAGTATATAATGTATCAAATACATTTTAGTGCAGGGTCGCTCAGAGATTGAGAGAGTGGATCGCATTAACATGTTAGTTCAAATCCGGTTTTGGGGGGGGGGGGGGGTTGACCCATCATCCTTTTGGGGGAAGATAAAATTGGGAATGTGGAATTCCCACCATTGCCTCTGCGCGGTGCCACGGGAAATGAGCACCGATGCCTCAATGCTCATTTGAGAAGAAAATCACTTTGACTTTTAAAATGCAACCTGTAGTACATGACGTATACATATATACTGAATGCAACAGTGCAACCTTATAACAAAAAACCCCCGTTATTTCCTGTGCATGCCGTCACCTTTCCCCAACCTCAACGAATTATTTGGTGATGTTGCTTTTGGCAGTGGTGCACAAGCACACACAAACAGAATCAACGAATTGGTGAATAACACTTCCTTAAGAGAGAAATATATATAATAGGCAACGTTTCGGGCCACGGCCCTTCCTCACAGCACACAGAGAGGCCACGAGAGGGCCGCGCTGTGGGGAAGCGCCGTTACCCAAGCACTAACGCCTGTTGCATACTTTTTCTGTTTAAGGCAATATCACAGAACACACGTGTCGGGCCATTTTACCCAGACCACTTTAAACGCTGCACACGGTATTGCCCTTTATGGGGCGTTCGCGCGCCGGCCGCATACTTCAGTTCACCGCGCACCGTGCCCGCGGTGTCGAGGGGTTGCTCGTGCACTGCGAACGCGAGCGTGGATTTGCCACACGGCCTCGTCCACGTGACGCATGTGCCCTGAACTTCCTTTCGCACCAACCGTAGCTAATCGGAGGTGTGGAGGGAGGAAGGAGGGAGGAAGGGGGCAACAAGTGGCACTCAGCGTGGCTGTCGCGAGCCCCCCCTTGTTGCAAGGAATGAAACCGGCACCTCCCACCCCACCCCCCCCACCGCGCTGTCCAATGTCCGTCCCTTCCGCCGGCGCAATTGCACTGCCTGCGCCAACTCGAGAGCTCCGTGACCGAGCGTACCGTGGAGGACTTTGTCCTCAGGGGTGACCTGCCCACCGGCTGTGTGTGCGTGCGCGTGCACGCGACTGTTGCCGAGGTTATCGCAGACCCGCAGGTCGATGGGTCAGCGCTTGTCCGCGTGGTCCCGTGCAGTTGCATCGTCACTTTTACCCTGCCAAGTCTGTTTCCCGGTCTGCGCGGGCTGCCTGCCTGTCTGCCTGTCTGCCTAATGCCTGTGCTCGCCCCCAGGCATTTTTTTTTATGTGCTGCAGAAATCTACGATAACTAAACTAGAACAGACAGGCTGGGAGCAGTGCTGGTCTGTCCTCATAGGAACCGCAAGCCCCCTGATGTATCGACTTGCCACGGCAAAATTGCACTCGATACATTCTGGCATCATGTGATGCCAATAGCTGCT
Source organism: Lethenteron reissneri (assembly GCF_015708825.2). Classification (NCBI taxonomy): domain Eukaryota; kingdom Metazoa; phylum Chordata; class Hyperoartia; order Petromyzontiformes; family Petromyzontidae; genus Lethenteron; species Lethenteron reissneri. The sequence goes on along the minus strand of NC_083795.1, from coordinate 11,806,538 downwards.
GAGAAGTGCACGCGCTGGGCAGTGCACACGGGGTGCAGTATTGCAGCACTGCGAGAATTGTGAGTGTCCGCATTGTTCGCACTGGGAAATCGACAGCAGTCGTATGCATTGCATGCAAAGTCTCTGTGTGAATGCATGTTTTTTTTTAATCTATACCAGGTGAGAGCCCATTGTGACCACTTCTCGTTTGACCTTGGCACACAGAGCAACACGAGTCAAAGTGTTTTCCATGCTTGTGGAAATTCCACATTCCTGTGGCTGGGTGAGTTTGTCCACAAAATGGTACTTCATTTTTATCGACCCCCCCAGAGGAATAATGGGCTGAGTCAAACGCCTACCAGAATTGCGAGCCACTCGCTCCTGCTCGGCCACCTGCTAATATAGTAAACATGTAAAAAACGTGTACGTGCACATTCAATACAAACGCTAAACAAAAAATGTTGAAAGAACAGCTAACAATATACTAAAAATAAGTGTTAAAACAGACAGATGGAACCACAGTATACAGAAAACTACGTGTCAAACGTTTACATGGCATGAAATCGCATGATGCTACGCTACAACGGGCGAGAATCTATTATGTTAGCATTCGTACGGACTTGCACATTCTATAATTGTCCATTATCGGCTGGGGAATACTTTCCACGTCTGCCTCCTGTGAGTCGAGGCTATCGCTCATTCACGTGGATGTCCTCTTGGGACACTCGCCTTTGCACGTGTGTCGCTTACGGCGCATTTAAAAAAGAAATAGCAGTTCCTTTCTTCACATTGATATCATTTATTTCCCCCCTCCCCCTCGATTTCTCAAGTCGATTCTCTTTTGGATCCATCCGCTCGTCCATACCGGGCACCGTGAACCCGCGTGCTCTCGGCTCGGCCGCTGCTGAAAAAGTAAATACGATTTTGAAAAAATAAACACATTTCATGTTGAACAGCTGCAAGCGCAGATAGAAAGAGTTCGTGCATTCACAATAGAACGAAAAAAAAACCGACAGATACAAACAACACAATCATCACGAAGGCACTATGCGTTGATGTGGAGCATTACAAATAATACATAATTCGCTTCCTATTTGTCTCTTCCATCAGCTAATGGTGGGTTTTTTTAATGTCCCCCCCCCCCCACAAGAAACAACTCACTGATGTAATTGGACAAACATCCCAGCAATACAGGTCTCTCCTGATTCTTGAGAACCACTTTGGTTTCCATGAGCAAAGAGCGTTCTTATAATTGTCCCTTAGCCGAAACATCACCTATTTGATTTACTTTCAAGGCACTGTTAGGGACGAATGCATTGCATTTTTGTTCCCATCATTATTATTGTGGTGGAGTCGCGACGCAGTGGTTAGTTCACTCCTAACCCAGCCACCTGAGTTCGATTGCCAGCCGTGGCCAACATTAGCGGCGAGCGATATCTCAACCCCTCCCTGAATCCTCCCTTCCATCAAACCCGCCACTGAGCAGCATGGCGAAGTATGTCCGAACAAACCCCACAAACCGGCACGGCGCGATTGAGCACGATTTAATATTGTAATAATTGAAACATCAAACGTACTTGTTGCACTCCTCCCGCGTCAGCAATGCTGTGCCCTCGGCACGGACGCCGTGCCTCAAGCAGAGGGTGCAGCTGTCAGCTTGCCTTCTTCACCTGGGCGTTATTCTGAGCCGTTTTCGTGACATTGATGAAGTTTCAATTTGGATGTAAACAGCGTGAACCCCGATGACCGGGCCAAAAGCCGCGCCGAGCAGCACAATGCGCGGTGGAACTGCAAAGCTGCAGCCCCGTAGGGGCTCGTAGGCGCAAGGGTCTCTGCTGAAGGGATCACTCGGGAGCTCCTGTGGATGGTATTTAGCGCTTCATGTTGAACTTCTCTGGGACCGTACGTAGCCAATCGTGCTAATCGGAGGTGCGGGGTGGCGGGGGGGATGACGACAATGAACTAAACAACACAAAAACATTTAAAGCTTTCGTGACTGCAGGGATTCATCTTCTTGGTTCTTTCGGTAAAGTCACGTAGAATGGAAATAATAAAATAATAAAAATATAATATAATAAAATAATTCTCACGACGTTTCGTCCTCAGGTGGAGAGCAGGTCTGTCGAGTAGACATCATTACCACCATATTCAGACTCTGTCTACTCGACAGACCTGCTCTCCACCTGAGGACGGCTGCTTGCGTTGTGGCCGAAACGTCGTGAGAATAATTGTAGTTTTATTTTTATTATTTTATTATTTCCATTCTACGTGACTTTACCGAAAGAACCAAGAAGATGAACACAAAAACAATCAGTTTTAGAGAAATGAGTTTTCAATCTAGATTGTAAATATTTTCGTTCTCGATTTGAAAGTATGCAGAGCAAGGCGATGTATTATGGCACGAGGTAAAGAGCGAAGGTTAATAACTACGTGTGAGCCGATGTTGGGATTGGGCCAGCCCTCCTCACCAAGAGGAATTTGCTATTAATAGCGGCCACATTAACAGTCGGGAGTCACCTTCATGTAAATGGACTACTTTCTCCTTCTGGTAAAAGGTTGAGGTTAAAATTCCATCGCAAAAGGGATTTGCTGTAATAACATTTTAACAGCGGGCAAGCACGATTTTGGCAAAGCATGGCATGAACCTACGACACTGCCGTTTAAACGTTACGCACAAAAGATTTGTGGCACAAAAACACTGCGTGTTTCGCCATTTCTTACGCGGTGTTTTCAACAGGGGAAAAATAGATCAGGTTGCATGACAAGTGCATTGTCATCATCATCATCATCATTACCACCACCACCACCATTAAGCGTAATCTATCCACTGCTGGATGGTGACCTTCCATAGCTGTCATCATTCCTTACTGACCCAACGCAGAAGACCCCTGGGTTTGATCTTCCACGAAGCTCATGGTCCACCCTAAACGCTATCCACTGCACAAACCATTGCAGATGCGGACACGTGATGCACAAATGGCAAATTTTAAACTCTCCAGCGTGCGACTGTGGGCATCCAGAACAGACCGTCCCACGTATAACGACGCAATGGCGAGATCCACAAACACGAAGGAGGCGTCGCCGCGATGCACTCTGCTGGCTCCTGGCTTGACCACGTGGATGTGAAATTGTCGCCGTCGCTCCGCATCTACATCAGCAGCCAATAACGTCACTTCTCTCGTCCCGAGGCCATCGTCTCTTCTCCTTACGTCTCCAGCCAAGGCCTCATTTTATGTTTCTTAACAGTCCGCACGATGCCTCTGGTATTCGTACGTTCCCTGATCCGTGCACTCCTCATTCCGTCTCTCATTGCAATCGCAAGCGTGCACCTCGGAATGTATCTTTGTCGGTAAACAACTGCACGTTAAAACCTCTATAAATATTCATAACCTCTATAAATATTCAACCACGCACAGGCATGACACACACATTTTTGCAGTAAGCCAGCTGTATATGCTCATACTCGTGCGCAATAATGATTATACACACGCACACACACAATAAAAAAAGTCTTTCCACATAATTCTGGCAGAGCTGATATGTAATTCACCTCCCGCGGACCTCGGCAGCTTTCACTTGTTGCCCAAGACGTGCGCTCACGGCCATTTACAATTCACGTTTATTGTGCGCAACTGGCGGGGAGAGAATTCAAGAGGGCCAGGAGAGTGTCGTATGCAAAGAGCCATCTGGGTCAGCAAATTCCGCAGCCTGGGGCTGATGCTAAGGCAATGGAGAGGAAGAGAAGGCTCTGAGGGCATCAGGGAGAGGGCAGCCTGCAGTAGGTATGTTGAACTTCTTTTGCACCGTACGTAGCCAACCGGACAACAATCGTAACGCAAAAGGCAGCTTAAAAATTCGTTTTAAATCAAGTTGTAAAAGTGCATAGCTCCAGTGGCTTCCTAATATCGGAAGGAAGAGGCTTTCTAGACGGCTGCAGAAGCGCATTTGAAAGCGCGCGACGCAGTGACCGTCTTTGTTCGATGGCAGCAGCCAAAAGTCGCTGCCGCAGCGAGGATGACGACCCGGAGTTCGCGTGATGGTTTATGCTCCTTGACGAGATCATCATTTGTGGCGAGAAGCACTTTGTGTGTAATGAGCGCGACAGAGTAGCGCAGGAAACATTCCACAGCTGCACCCTACAACCCGTGGCCATTCGCTTGACCGCTCTCCCCCCCCTCTTCCCGTGCACTGACGCCCCGCGTCTCTGTGCAGCTGCCGGTCGCTTGAGCGGTCGGTGGCCTCCCTGGCAGATATGCACATTCCGTCCTCGCGTTCACGACGGCGGCGGCGGCCGCCAGGGGCCACACGTGGCCGTCACCCCTGTCCCCCCGGTGCGAAGGCACGTGAGTGTGCACGCGCGCTTCGCCCTGTAAATATAGAGCCGCGATGCATTGTCCTAGCGGAGGTGCATCCAGGGGTGAAATGCGGCGGGGCGGGGGGGTGCCCCCCCTCAAAAAGTTTTTCACAGACCGTTTTTCACGAAAATATAAGTTGTGAACGTATCAATAATTATTCTTCATGTGCAGTTAATTTTACGTGAATGTAATATTATATATTTTTTTGCCAGTCATGCTCAACTGCCGTTGGATGAAGGCCGCGTGATCCCATGTCAGCCATGCGGAGTTTTTGGCTATACTTCACCACACTGGTCAGTGAGGGTTGGTGAAGGGAGGAGGCTGCTGGTCTGAGTAGTAGGTGGGAATTGAACTCAAGCAGCCAGGCTCATATCGTGCTCACTACTATACAGAGTCAGAATATTTATTTATTCGTCCCGAATAAATCCGATGAGCTATGAAGCTATTTTTCACGGATGTCCAGTCGGGGCAGTTCAGAACATACAACAAACAATGTAAACACAGCATAGGAGTGCAATGTATAGGAAAGGTAATCAAATCACTTACACGAATAAAACTTGACTATTTTTATTGTATCTTACCAGGCAATGACCACTGAGCTGTTTGCTTCTTTTCCAGAAGCGACCTGACCAGAATTGATAGCTCAACGAATTGGCTCATCATGTGGAAATTTATAGCAGCAAAATAATTTAAATAATGACATGACGAAAACGTAATTCAACCGCAAATCAATTTTGTTTCTCGAAATTATTTGACCCCGCGTGAAACGCTTAGCCGGGTGAGTCACGGCGCCTCAGGGTTCTATTTTCACCCGCGGATAAAATTCCCGCAGTTCTTCTTTCTAGAAATCCCGTCCCTCTTGCAGATGCCGAGAGTTGTGCTGAGATTTGGTGACCGGCTCTCCTCTCAGATGGCGCTTCTCGAATTGTGTAACTCGCTGGCATTGACCCGGTGTGTGTGTGTGTGTGGTTTTTTTCGGGTTGTACCGGTGTCTGGTGTTTTACGCCGCGTGCTCTGGTGGCCGCTTCTGGAACACGTGGACACATTTAGTTCCCGAGGAGGCTCCCGGCACGGGGAGCGAAACGTCGGACGATACCGCCGAAACAGCTCGCGGCGCGGCCCGATAACGCAACCGAATTTGGCACGCGACTCGGCCTCGGGAATAATGCGCGGATTGTTTACTTCAGATTTCAGTTGGAAATGATCGGGTTGTCATGATCAAGTTCGTTATTAGAATGTATAATGTTCACTGATGGTGCTTTCTCAAAAAATGGTTTTCGGTTTCACGGGCAGATTTTAAAATGAGTGATTAAATAATGTTGTTATTAAACTAATTACTTGGATGTAATATATACACATCACTAACCCACACTTGGCAGCGTGGTGAAGTATAGTTTAGTACCCTTAGGATTATCACGGTTGGCTAAGCAGTGTGCGAAATAAGTTCAACATACGTACATGATTGCCATGGTGTGATGGGGCCTTCATTTATCAGTGGATGGACCCTGGGGCTGTACATCACAGACAATGATTTACGTTTGTATGGCAGCGGTGGCGACGCTGTGGTTCATGGACTGCTTTACGAACCCAGTGACCTGCAATTGATTCCCAACCACAGCTAACACCAGTGGCGGGTGGCATCCGAATCAGTCGTGGGGTGATATCTAAACTGACCAGTATGGCGAAGTATGGTTACACGACCCCCAAAATTGCAATCATGTGGGGAAGCGTTAATTCAGCAATGAATTGTCAAAGGCCTGCGGACGATGATGATGATATTCTTATTCATATTCATAGGTTTTTTCGGTAAAGTCACGTAGGTAAAAAAAAAGATGATGATGACAATTGTCCTGGCTATATTCAAATTGTGCTCTATATTTGAGGCTAATGCACGCGTCACCCTCGTGTCTCACAGCATCTACAAACTCTCAGCAGGGAAGTGCATGCGAGGGTTGTGTCAAGATGCATGAGCTATGGAGGGTATGTTACATACGGCAGGGTATATTACACATGGGTACGACAGACAGGGGAGGAGTTGTATGGTCGTAAGTGGCTGAGAAATAGTTTTGAGTTCGAGAAAGGAATACTGCTGTGCGCTGCATATAGAATCACATGCTGTACGGAACTGCAGTGGAGCGCACTTCCCTGTGAACCCGGTGACCCCGAGCTCAATTCCCGGGGAGCGAGATACGAAATAGTCCCGATCGTCCCCATCGCCAACCCGAACTCGCCAGCGTGGGGGAAGGAACGGTCGGGAAACCGCCACGTTGCCGACGTAGCGTCGGGGAAGCCTTCGTCCGGTAGTGGGAAATGATTTGGCGACGCTGCCGCGTTGGCAGTGGTGCACAAGCACAATTCACAACGGCAACACCAAAGCCAACACTGTGTGACCTTAAAAGGAAAAAAAAAAACACGGAAATAAATAATAGGTGACGTTTTGGGGGGTGGTTCTTTTTTAGAGCAGATACATTATCACGGTTCTAGATTTGAAGCTTTCGTGACTACAAGGATTTCATACTCTTAGGTTTTTCGGTAAAGTCACGTAGGTAAAAAATAAAAAATACTGCCTCAAGTAAATCTAGCTGTGATGGTCCCACCTGATGACGGAGACTTGTGTTGCCTCCGAAACGTCGTGATTTATTATTTTATTTCTATTATTACTTCTATTATTTATTATTTTTTACCTACGTGACTTTACCGAAAAACCTAAGAGTATACATTATCACGGCTCACGATGATAATGATACGTCAAGATCAGTTTTGTTTGTTAAGGTCTAATGTTTTAAAACTTCACGATAAATACTTGCCAGAGTTGAGCCCGCACACACTGCTGCCAACATCTCTTATGACTACTACTACATTGCTCGTCGACTTTTTTCACACCGTACAGATGGAACAACGCAAGCAGCTCACGTGCAGGTGCCGAGTTGTATTATCACATCGCGGGATCGCGAGAGATGGCGATGGCTTTGGGGAGGGCTTCATCCAGCGGTGGATCGACCACGGTTGACGATGTTGACGGATAAGGTTGCGCCACGAGTTAAGGTCCGTTCCATTCCAGGTGTGTAGGTCGTCTCGGTTTACCCACGTTGTATCGTCTTACCCACGAAAGCTTCAAGAGGCCCCCAAAACAACATAGGTATGCCCCCGCTAAGTATAGTCACGCCCCTGTGGGGGGAGGATTGGTCTTTTTGTCACGAGCGGGTAGTTCGGTATACTATTTCACGCTGGCAGAATGGGTCACTAGAGGTAAGACTTCCCACATTTTAACTCATCTAAAAACATAATACGACTCAATGTTACCCATCTACGCATTGTGTGTGTGTGTGTGTGCAGTAGCTGTAGTGGTTAGCGCTACGCTGCGCTTCGAACCTGGCGACCCGAGTTCGATTCCTGCTCATGGCAAATACCAGTGACGATTATCTGAACCGGTCCTGGTCCTCTCCTAGGTCGACTCAGCCTCAAATGAGTACCTGGTGCGGTGCGTAACATCGACATTAGGGCGTGGTGCTGGCCACCCACCCCCTTCGCGTGGCGTTCTGGCCTTCATAGGTGCTCGCTAACAGCACTTGCCCCAACAGTCGGTTAAGGCTATACGGGGGATATTTGTCTTTGTCGTATGCCATACCGGCCTTCATTAGGTGCTCACTAACTGCACTTGCCCCAACAATCTGTTAAGGTTACATGGGGGTATCGTTTCCTTTGTTCTGACAACACCGTAATACGGAACTTTGTTAAAGTTTAAACCGCCTTGACCAGGAGTCGAACCAGGTTTTTTCTGGCCTATGTGACGTGCTTTGGCCTCCTTATTACTCCACCCACCAAACAATGTTTACTTCATGACGAATGGAGCCCTCCTCTCTTCACCTTCGTCTCACTGAATCCATTTCTACAATTCCTTTCTCGCATCTCGACGTCCAGATCAACAAGGTTTTCGATTCGCCAGACAGAGTCCGTGTGTTTTACCGAGCAGTGGCAACATCTACGAGGAGTCCTGTTCGTACCCCAGTGGCTCATAGCCTCCTCAACTTGCCTACCCAGCCAAGTGACGTGGCTGGTGAAACCAGCGTTGCCGAGGGAATTGGAGGCCCATGACCATACTTCACCACGTTTGGTCAGTGTGGGCCGGTGAAGATAGCCGACCTGACAAGGCAACTCACCACGAACGTGCAGGTGCTACGCCCACCACGACCCGCTGCCCTCCCTTGCCACTGTGGCAAGATGTTAACTACCTCGCCTGTAATACAGGGAATGGGTTCGATCCCGCCTAGACGTCTGCATATTCGGAGTTTGCGTGTCTCTCCCCCGTGGTCCTCCGGTTTTCCCCCTCCACATTTAGAATCAACATGCATTTAGGGTATTTGTCTGCTCTAGATTTCCACACGATAAGCCACTTCGTTGAGATATCGTGTGTCACCAGGTTGCTTCTGAAAAGGAGCTCAGTGGGCCTTAACTGGTAAAATATGTTTTTGTTTAGTTTTTAGTTTCAAGTAGGACTTCGTCAAGCAGTAGACAGCACGTAACTGCAGCTGATTACTTGGGAATTGATGGCTAATCATTACAGTATTACTGAATGTATCAGTTTGCATTCTGTTGTACGTTTTGCATTGTGTTTCTGTTATTTCGTTGACACGTTGGTATTTAACGTCAGTTAAATTTAATGATTTGCACCCAGCTCTCTCTCTCCCTCTGCTCCTCTTTAGAGCCCGTCGTCAATCCACTGCTGGATGAAGGCATCTTCTCCCCCCCCCTCCCCACTTGGCCACTAACCCACGATGACCAGCGTGGTGAAGTATAGTTAAACTACATGCTGGTCTAAAATAACGGCAATCATCTCTCTGTCCATCGCGTCTCCTTTGATTCAACCACCCGTGGTATAATTACCACGTGTGAACGTTTTGCTTCAGCCGTCGAAGTATAGTAGCCAACGCGGAAGAGCCGAATAGTCAGACATCACGGGATTGAATTGCGATCCTGCGTGCAATCACAAACACGACGAACGAGAACTCAACCCATGTCGATTATTTCTTACTCAGAAGACACGGGTCCTTTTGACCCTCCTGGAAATCTGACCCCCTCCGGGCGAGGCAGAGTGACCCCTTTGGATTATCAGTGTTCGAGGTCGCGCTACCACGCAGCGATCACATGGGCAGCGAGTGGGCGAAGCATGCTACCCCTGTACAAAAAAAAAAGAGGACATGCGTGCAACCGAACCCGTCCCCAACCCCCACACCCCTCAGCAGAACACTTGAAACCTACGTTACATAATATGCTTCACTATTTATATACACACTGCTCTGCTTGATGCGCTCATAATTAAATCCAGCGTTATGTTCGGAGCGCCCGGTTAATTGACCCACAATTCGGACACAGCGCTCGTATCAGCTCGTCGAAGAGAACTTTCATCGTTTGCTGGGAACATTGGGGGGGGGGGGGGGGAAACTTTAACTTGAAAGTTAGCGTTAAGAAGACAGGACTCTGGGACGAGTGGAATCTACGAGATTCCTGTTCCCCATGTACAGACTTAATTATCTTTTGCCCACACGAGATTAGCGTTTAAGGCCAACATTTATTTAGCGTCCCAGAATCTTAATCCATTCGGCTAGTAGCAGAGGGCTGCCCACTCCCAATGGTTGGGCACTCAACCGAAGAGTATTGTTTGGCTTATCCCCACGTGACAAAAACAAATCATCCCCTGCCCTTGCGAAACTCCTGGTTGGATATTTCAGACAACAATGGGGGTCTACTTAGTGTGTGCCAACCGCTGGCATCCAATCTCTCAAAGGGGTCCTTTCACAAATGTGCAGCTCCTGTTAAATTTGAGCATGGGGAAAAGGGGCGGGCAGGTCATTAGACATTTGGCTCCAATGTTTACAGTTATAAGTTCTCATCACATACCATGCCTTGTCCCTTAAGCCATAATCTATGAACCTCATTATGAATCTGTGGGGAGCAAATTGAGGCTCCCCCCCCCCCCCCACTCACTAGGTTTCTCGTGTCCTCTACGTTGCCACATCTTGATTGACAATAAGCACGGGCCTTTGCTCGAATCGCTCCCAGACAATTAGACCACAATGCTCTCTTTCTCCCCTTCTCTCAGCGGCCTTTGGCACATACGTCTACGGTAGCCCGGGTAATGTCACGATTCACGCCGTGACACCGTGACACGACAAACCAGAATCTCCGCGGAATCATTGCTTGCCAACATTACATTTCGAATTGTATTTCCTGCTTTGTTTTTGTTGACATGCTGGAAGCTGCCTGACGTTTTTGCCGCGCTAACTTAAACGCAAAAGGATGGGGTGGAACCGTGGCGCAGTGGTTAGCGCACTGTACTATGAACCCGGCCGCTTGATTACTTTTTTCTCCCGGCCACGGCTAACATCGGTGCCCTCCCTCCTGCCTTCACAAACCCACACTGACCAGTGTGGTGAAGTATGGTCAAACAACCACCACGACCAACACGGTGCCAAGATGTCTTCATCCAGCAGTAGATTGGCAAATGACTGAAATTTATCATTATCCATTGCAAAATTAATATCTGGTCTCCATGGATTCTTACCGAATTATGTCACCAATCTACCCAAAAATGTCACCTAAACCCAAGAGACTGCAGGGTTTCATATAATTCATATCTGTAATGAATTACAAATTGGGAAAACATATTAGCCCTCATGAACGCGATTTAGCATTTATATTGAAAACAAAACTCAATTAAAACTTTAACACCACGCAGATGAAAGAAAATACGTTGCGTTTCAATTATTACGAGAGCCACAAAATCGCACTCAGTCATCTCTAATGTCTCGACAAAGCGCTCAATGGCCGCACAACGCGGGTGAGAGGGGACAGGGCGCCATGGACGTCTGTGCACACAAGGGCTCTTGTCTCCGGGTTGAGACATCAGTCACATCGAGCCGCCTGAAATCCAAGCCGCGGGCCTCTATTGGAGCAAGGGGTTTTCACGTGGCCTTGGTAATAATTTTGTGGGGATTTTCAAAGCTCTGGTGGCAGACTCCTCGTTAATTCGAAACATTTCAACCCGCTACCCATCCGCCACCCACGCTGAAGCCATTAAATGTTTATAACCCATCTCCCCAATTTAATTATAAGGCACACACACGTGTGAATGTTTGTAAACATTGAGTTAACGTTGTTTTCTTTCTCGTTACAAAACGATTTTATATTTTTTTTAAATACCGGGAGCATTGAGGGAATCCGAAAAAATGTAGTTGTCAAATGTTTGCCAAACGTCGCTTAGCGTACACTTTGTAGTATAGAATTGACAATAATCAGAATGAACATCTTTTTTTATCCCCAGTCAATCCACTGCTGTATGAAGGGCATCCCCATGGCATGGCAGTCTTGTGGGTCGTCTGGCTGTTTGGCACGAGTGTTGAAAAGGGTCCAGGACCGATTGCGATACCACTCGCCACTTGGTGTCAGCCAGGACTGAGAATCGACCGCAGGGCACGGGGTTCCATCGGGTTCCACCGAGATCCAATATGTCCGTCTCGTGATGCAGGCTTTCACGACAAATATATTACGATTCATCACTGGCTTTTTAAGTGGGACCACGTGGTGATAATGAACAAAAACCCCACTAAATCAATCGGCAACGTTCGTCCAGACGACAACTTGATTTGCTTGGCTGTGACAGGTGGTGGGGGCCGTAAGGAACTCTATCTGAAATTACACCCACGCGATCCAAGCCAAAACAACGACGAATTTTGACTCGGAAAAATGTGTCAATCAAAAGAAGGTGCAGCCCTGCACTTTCTTGGCTCACGCCCCTGTTGGCAGAAGGGCCCCAACTAGAGGGAGTTTTAGAGAGAGAGACCCTCTCATGGAGTTGTTTGGCCTACTCTTCCACGCTGGGCCAGACATGGTGGGACACAACCCACACTTTACTCCACCACACACGACCTGCCGACGGACTAACCATGGTGCCCATTTATACTGCTGGGTGGACAAAGGGTACGGGGGTGGAGTTAAGAAACTTGCACCATTGTTTCATCTACTCGGCGCCAGGAGAATGAACCGGTGACCTTCTGCATTGAAAGTCCGGTGTGCTGACCGCTACTACACTTATACCAAGGTAGACGCTGTCTATTTCGATGAACGATGAAATGGGTCTGGAAAGCCAAGAGACCTACCAATGTGATTACACGTTGGCCTTGAACAAATCGCCCGCTGTGATCTCACTGGGAGACTTGATTCCCAAGTGGGAAATTATCTCGGGGCCACGTCGCGCGCTGGCCACTTCGCCGCCTGGACTATTGAACTGCACTCGGCACTACGGCACTACGGCTGGGTGGGATACTCACTGAGTGTGTCATTTATATGAAAATCTCGGAGAAGAATAAAACGTGCAGCCCACAGGCGTATGCTGGTCAAAACACCCCCTCCCCCAAGCTCGTACCTTCTCACTTTTACTACCCCCCTCCCTCGCCCCACAGTGCATTTTGGTGTTTAACACAACAATAACAACAGTGGTTGCCCAACACATTAATTCGATGATTGTTCTCTGGAAGTTCGTGCCTGGTGGTTGTTTCGTTTTATGAGGCTCTGACGAAATGCATGACGTGCTCCTGTTGTGATTGACTATCAGAAATCAATATCGGCACTCCGGTGTGTTTTCTGGTTGTGTTGATGCGTGTTGCTAGGCGTGATGTCTGAGCTTTCGCTCCCAGCACGTGGAGCGAATCGTTAGACTTCCTGCCAGACAACCCGCGGCGCAAGCCAAAAACTCATGTCGTGGTAATGAATATTAATAAAAACAATTGTAAGATAATACATTCAGTGCTCTGTACTGATGGGCCACCATAGCTTAAATATCGTGCTCTGACCAATACAATGTGGCATTGCTGCTCCAGTGTTGTTTAACAAGCCTGACTGTACTGGTGAAACCTAGAAAGTCGAAACTGACCAAGAGTTTTCTGTCAGACTATATATTCCGAAAGGCCCAAAGGCCGATAAATGAGAAAGATAATATTTTAGACGGAGATACTTTTGTTTGTGTATGTAATTATTTATTGCCCACATTGCTCTACAACAGTCGAAAAATTCGCGTCATTATAATTTGAATTATATTGTGGCTCGGGGAGGCCGCTATCTAGCCGTGGATTTATCGTGGCTGATGATATCATATCGAAGGTTATGCTATAAGATGTCAAAATAAAATCAAAGCAGTCCTCGTTAAATATAAGCCCATGGACAACGATGTTATTATCCTCTTTCAATTTGGCAAACACACCCCAATTATTTGATTGCATTTGTATTTGTGGTTGCATCGAGAACTTTTTAAGTCCGCAGAATTCCTGTACCCCTCCCCTTCCACCCCCCTCTGGCATCGCAGTTTGTGCTCTGTACTAGACTCCTATTGTTATATATATGTTTATGTTAAAATATTACCGAACTCTGCCAAAACCCCCCCCTCCCCCCTGCCACCCCCCCGTAGCTGCTGTAGAGTCGACACGTGACCTCCGAGATCTGCCCTCGCGGCATCCTGAGAAAGTGGTGGAAACTCAGAAAACGCTTGAGTTTGGAGGCCAGAGTTGACCTCATCTGCCAGGTAACGCCACAACACAGCGTCCGTGTCTCCATAGCAGAACTTTAGTCAAGGACTCCCCCACCTCTTCCTCACAGATAAACCAAGGATAGGACAAAGTCTCGATTGCTAAGCCCCATGTGATGGGGGCGTGAGGGATTGTGTTCCTCTGGGATTGGTGGGGTTGATGGCAATCACAAACATTGTCCTGGAAAGTTCGGGGTGTTTTGTTTTAACGCAGACTTGTTTAAAACTAAATAATAAAAATGTTCTCTCGTCAATCCACCGCTGGGCGAAGGCCCTTCCCGCATCATGTCAATAAATGCATCTTTATTTTACGTGCCAATATCGCCCTCAATGAAGTAGGCATCCGTGCACGGTACGCATTACAACAGTGTGCACATTACAACAGAATCAGGTCAAAATGTTTGATTTAAAGCTTTCGTGACTGCAGGGATTCATATTCTTGGTTCTTTCGGTAAAGTCACGTAGAAGGGAATTAATAAAATAATACAAATATCAAACAATAAAAACTCTCACGACGTTTCGACTGTAATCAGGTGATGATGATTGCTTATATTTGCATTATTTTATTATTTACCTTCTACGTGACTTTACCGAAAGAACCAAGAATAAGAATCACGTCCGTCGTGGGAGGTCTTTGACCATACTTCGCAATGTGGGTGCGTGAGCATGGGTTGGTGATCCTTGCTGCGGCTGGCGGGTTTGTCACTCACGGCACTAACCACGTTGCCACTGCTGTTTAACGCTCGATCGGTTACCATCTGAATGCACACTACGCTATGCTTGCGTCCACATTAAAACGAAAACACAAAGGGAATTGACAAAAAAATCGATGGCGCTTTCACAGCAGTGTGCTGCGCGGTTGATTTTAAAACGAGATGAGCTTGACAGATCGTCATTAAACACCAGCGCACTGACACAAGACATTCGAGGATACAATGCGGATTTCTCTTGCGTGGACCAACATCTCAAGATGCTGTACACAGAGGGTGGCCGGTCAACGGCAGCGGAACGCAGAATGGTGTTGGAGCCTGATCCTTGACCAGCGGCAGGGAGTTGACAGCATGGTCGGCGGTGGGGAAAGTTCCAGACCCCTGGGGGCAGCAGATGAGAGGCAGCACAGATCATTCGGTCAACATTTTAGACGACGCCAGTGGCAGTCACGTGCCGGACTTGATTTCTGACTCGCGATTTTCCGGAACGCTGCGAGGTTGGTTTGGAGTAGGGATTAATCGGCACAAGGCACTGCCACTAGAGTATCATGGACGCCTATCAATAATAATCCTCTCTTATTGCACCCTATATTTATATAATCGATGCTGTGAACAGGTTTTGTAATCATAGGACGGACGCGGCCCGCCAAAAATATTTCCCGGCTGAAATTAAGCATCGGGGCAGGCGTGTTGCGCATGGCTCACCAAATGCAACGTTGCCACCCGAAAGTCTCCCTAACGCCTCCTCCCGGGCACCGTGAGTGTGCCCGTTTAAACAACGAGACGTACAAAGAGGCAGGCGAGAGGCTGTGCCAAGAGAAATCACTGAAATCCGACAGTCCCTGAGGAGTCATTAAGTGTTGATTTGTCTGCCTGGTGCTCTCATGGCATGGGAGGGGAAAGGGGGGTAGGAGGGGCGGGTCGGGTCATTTATTTGCACCTAGGGGCCTACTTATCCCCTCGATCCCACGATCAATACAGTACATGACTGTGAGGGGGAGAGAGGGGGGTGGCGTCTCTTGCTCCCCAGTGCTGGGGCCAACAAAGCTGAAGGCAATACTTAAAATTTACTACGCGGCGTGGAATTCAAAGGGCTGTAAGTAGATTGCTC
The DNA here is from genome assembly GCF_015708825.2 of Lethenteron reissneri. Lineage (NCBI taxonomy): Eukaryota > Metazoa > Chordata > Hyperoartia > Petromyzontiformes > Petromyzontidae > Lethenteron > Lethenteron reissneri. Next base: position 11,790,806 of record NC_083795.1, on the reverse strand, counting down.
CTTGGCAATCCCGTTGGCTGTGTGAGTTATTATTGCTGACTTAAGCGTCTGTATCGGGATTAGTAATTACTCGGGGATGGAGCGTTGGTGCAGTACGCGATATGAACTCAGTGGAACCTGAGTTCAATGCCCGGTCAGAGCTGACATTCTTGACGCGTGATATCCGAGCTATTCTAGCCCTCCACCACTGATTTTTTTTGATCATCCTGCACTGACGTAGCGTGGTGAAGTACGGTCGTAACCCCCCCCCCCCCCCCCCAAGACTGACACGGCGTGTGGACCCCTTCATCCAGGAGCATATTAACAAGGGACTGAAATGTATTATTAACTTACAACTTAATTTTGGGGTGCCACGGTTTCTAGATGTTAACTACCTCGCCTGGTATACAGGCGGTTGTGGGTTCGATCCAGACCCTTGACGCCTGCATATTGGAGTTTGACTGCTATAGATTCTCCACATGATAAGTCACTTTGTGCAGCTATCAATTGTGGCCATGTCACTTCTGAAAAAGAGCAGTATAGTTCAGTGGGCGTTACCTTGTAGAATAAAAGTGGTTTAGGTTAATACCTGAGTGAAATCAATTGCGAGGTATTCTTTACTCCATGCATATGCATTGTATTGTTTCTGTAAGCGCAGTTCCTTATGAGTAAAAAAAATTACATCATTAACTGTCTCAACTTGCAGCCCTTTGTCAATGCAGTGCTGGACTAAGGCATCCCCACATTCTGTTCAACGTGGGGTTTGCTTGTTTGACCATACTTCACCACGTTGGTCAGTGTGGGTTGGTGAAAGGGAAGGATCCGAGGATCAGTTCAGATATTACTCGCCACTGATGTTCGCCTCGAATGTGAATTGAACTCGGGTCGCTGAGTTTACATCGTGTCACCGCTCCCACTACCACCCCGATTTGAGACACACCGAGCGAGATTCAAGCGTCGACAATTGACCCTTCGCATGAAATTATTGGAAAGATCGGAGAACTGTATGGCACAATCGCGAAACGTCTACGAAGTATTTTTTTTAAAATATTTGTTGTTTTGTTTGTATGTTCAACTTATTTCGCACTGTACGTAGCCAACCATGCTAATCGCAGGTGTGGGGGAAGGACAACGAGCCAAACACAAAAAGCCGTTCTAAAATAATGCGCTTTCGATCTAGATTATTTAAAAGTGTACATGTGTTATAGTCGAGACGACTGCCTGGCATGCTCCGGCTTTGACACGGGATAAAATATTTAACAGCAACTTTTCGTTTTTGTTTACAGCAGACAATGCATCTTGAAGTATTAATGACTGCAGTGCATCGAGTGGGCCTGTGGGGAAACTGGCGCACCCCTTTGTAAAAAGACAGCGGTGGCCCCGGATTGCCCTCGGGTTATCTCACGTGACGTTCGCAAATAAAGTCCGACGTTTCGCTCCACGCGCGGGAAGCTCCTCTGGGCGCTATGCAATTCCTTGTGAGATCCTATGCAGAGCACGCGGAGCGAAACGTTGGACAACCTGCCGAACAACACGCCGTACGACCTGAAACGTTGAAGCCTATGCAACAGCGGTCAGCGTATTCTCTTCCGAATTCCAGCCTCATCCATTAAAATAGAAATATCCAGTTTCTCAAGTTCTGGCAACTTATGTCCACGAGTATGGGTGTTGAATATTTATCAATTCACCGATGACTATATATTCCTAAGCTCATGACACGTGCATCATATTATGTAACAATTAATTGTTTCATATTCATATTTGTTGCATCATACAATCCATCTAGCCTATTGCACACCAGACGATGTCATCGCTCCATCTCCACGATGGAGAGACGGCGGCGGCCTGCGGAGTTCTTCATCCAGCAGCGAATGACGGCTGATGATGATGACGACGGTACAGTTGCTCACGATTCTGCTCACGATTCTGATCGTTCACAACCCCGAGTACTGTATCAGTTTATTATTAGTATTATTTACATTTACACGCTTTTATTTAACTCACTCGGTCTGTTTCGAAGAGCGTCTTGACAGGTGGAGAACAGGTCTGTCGAGGAGACAGAGTCTGAATGGCACGCCCCAGGCTTGGAGCGACTATTTATGCTGGGATGGAGGGGCGAAGAGCGTCTTGACAAAATAATTTGCATATCAAGAGGAATTTAGCATATTTATGGAAAATGCAGATATGCGATTAGTAATACTAGTATTAAAGTGTAATGTTTAATACAATGTATAAGGTAATATATAGTATCGTAATTGTATAGTGAATTTATAGCAGTGTGGTATACAGTTGGGTGGGTAGAATAATACATAATGTAATATTACAATGTATAGTCTATAAGCATATTAGTTGCTGCGGCGCCATATTATTAACATTCCTTCCCTTTATTAATTCTAACCTTACTCCCTCCCTTTGATACTGCTAATCCTGCATAATGCATGGGCATGACTTTAAACCCCTCGCCAAACCTCCTACGCATTTCACAAATAGTACTAATCGCATATCTGCATTTCCCATAAATATGCTAAATTCCTCTTGATATGCAAATTATTTTGTCAAGACGCTCATCGCCCCTCCATCCCCGCATAAATAGTCGCTCCAAGCCTGGAGCGTGCCATTCAGACTCTGTCTCCTCGACAGACCTGTTCTCCACCTGAAGACGGCTGCATGCGTTGTGGCCGAAACCTCGTGAGAATTATTTTATAATGTTTTATTTTTATTATTTTATTATTTTCCTTCTACGTGACTTTACCGAAAGAACCAAGAAGATCACTCCGTCTGTTGTCGTATCCTTAAAAAATCTTGTAACTCAATTTTTACCCACTTCCCAATGTCGCATCGACTGCAAACTTGGTATAGGTATGTCATACTGATGACAAGACTATATTCCATCATTAATAATTACATATATACATTTTTAAACAATCTTTTTTACGGGTCTAATTGTCCACGCTCAACTCACTTTGCCTGTAAATCACCACGCACCCATACGTTATGGCAAGCTGCGGGGCCACTTCTTGGAGTCGTGGAGTTAAAAACAAAGTATTTTTATTTAAAAAAATTTGTACCCAGCAAGTGACTGCAGGCCCTTCGATCTGCGGGACGTGTGGGTAACGCATGGGTAACGCGTGGGTAACGTGTGGGTAACGCGTGGGTAACGCGTGGGTAACGCGTGCGTGGCGACGAGCGGGTGCCGTGAGATTGGATCGCGTCGGCGTGAGAGCCGCGTGCGCGCTCGGACGGAGAGCGCTGGGCGGGGGGGCAGGCGGAAGCGTGAAATTTATTTAGAAAAATAGAAAAAAAACGTGGCCACGATTTTGACTCAAGGCTGTTGTGCCCTTCTTTCATTATACAGCGCAGGAGGGTGACAATGCGAGTAATGCTGGGAAGGCCGGTGTTATGGTCAACAATAACAGTGCCTGTCGCCGCCTATAAATCGTCACATTTTGTGGGTGCTGTTAATCTTTGACGTCGTGCTTTAAAGCTACCTGGTTGGCGACGACACAAGGCAAAAAAACCGGCGGTGGTGGGATTTTGCGGGTGGTGGGCTACGTCTGGGTCATTGCTGACTCGAACTCCGCGTGGTGAATGTCAGCGCGTGGGTGAACGTGTGCGTGTCACGGTCACGAGCCACCAGCAAGACGGTGGCTCGCGAATGCCCGCGGCAGAATTTCACGCCGCGCGGCGCGACGGGGAGTAACACCGACGCGCAGCAAAGTGGGGCAGGACAAAAAATACCCCGCCTCCCCTCGAAAAAAACACAACCTGCGTTTATAGAAAATACAAAAAAATATTTCTCTCTCAGGCCTTACCGGAGCCGGTTTACATCGCCGCACCCCACCCCCGCCCGCCTGCCCTTTTGATCATCGCCACGCTCTAAGACCAGAGCGAACATTATACAATAGAATGTTTATTCATACTGGAGGAATCCGATGAACTATAAAGCTCTTTTTCACAGCAACAACAAACAATACAAAACACGATAGTAGTGCCGAGTGCAAAAAAGGCGAAACAAATCACCCAGACACGCACAAATAAAACTAAACAATCCCCATCCTACTGTAACGGGTTCCGGAGACACTTGTAGATGTAACTTCTTTATTACAATACAACACTCTAACAGTCCTGATACTCTGTTACAGCCTAGGTACACAGCCTAGCTACACAGCCTAGATACTCTAGATACTCTACTCTGGCTACGCTCGCCCTCACAAGGTCGTAGAGTCGGGAGTTCCAGAGTCCCACCACTGGCTCTCACAGCATCCCAGGGTCTTCAGATGGCTGGTCGTGGGTCTTGGGTCTTGAGTTACATCTGGGCCCCGATCGTCCAGGGAGCTCTCCTTTTATGCCTGGTCCAACGAGGGGTGGGGCCGTGTGCGCCACCAGACATCCCACAGAGCACACACAGCCCCCCCCGTTGGCGGCGCCCAGGGGATTTAGCGCCTGGGAACTCAACGCCTGGCGCCCAGAGGCTTAAGCGTCTGGACCCCCTGGGAACCCAGCGCCTGGCGCCCAGAGGCTTAAGCGTCTGGACTCGCCTGGGATCCCAGAGCCCCCAGCAGCCCCTCCCTTCTTATGTCACTACACTACCAGACAAAGCCCACTGCGGTATGAACTTATTTTACAGAAGCGACTTGGCCACAAATGATAGCCCAACAAAGCGGCCTAATCATTTAGACATTTATCGCAACAAATTAACCTAAATAATCTCAATGCATGCTTCGTCATGATTTCTTTCCAGGGTTGCCACCAGACTGGCCGTCGGTTGGCGTGGGACTACGGCAGTAGCCACGGATGTAAGTTCATACTGAACGTGGTGTGTAGCTATAGATGACCAATGCGAGAAATTACCATGTATTTTGATTATAGTGTGCTGCTACTACGATTATTACTCCTGCTATTATGGATTGACTCATGCAGCTTGCGGAGGATGCTAGGTTTAGTAATATATGTTGTGTATGTCGCTATTGTAAACTTTCAATCACTTTATGATGATCGACTGTTACATTGTTTTTATGGCATTATTTTTGTAATTTCTAGAAAGGTTTAGTTTAGCCCGATTTTTTTAATGTAGTATAGAGTTATACTTAGAATTTTAATCTATATTGTATTATGATTGTTATTGTGATCTAACATCAAAATGGGATTTTTTTGCACATTTTTGTACGCAGCATAAACAAATGGTGCTTTTTCTGGAAGATTTTATTGTTTTTGTAGAGGATGTTTCAATTTTGGGTACAGTAAATTTCAAATGTATCTTGTAATGTTATTGTTTGTTGCGGTTGCACCCGAATCAAGAGCCGAATGGCTCACATGGTTATTCCAAATACATGAAACTGAAACTGTGTGCAGGACACGGAAATATTTCCCGGATCGTTGACTCGGAAAAACTCAGCTGCAATTGTTTATTATACTCTTTGGTTCTTTCGGTAAAGTCACGTAGGTATAAAATAAAATACATCACGACGTTTCGGGCGCAACACAAGCGTCCGTCATCAGGTGGGAAAAGCACAGTCTGCTTGTGTTGCACCCGAAACGTCGTGATTTATTTTATTTTCTACCTACGTGACTTTACAGAAAGAACCAAAGAGTATGGATTCCCTGCAGTCACGAAAGCTTCAAATCAAAATTATTATTATTTTAGGTTGTTTACCAAGGAAGCATCACTGAGTCTCATGACTCTTTTTGTTTCAGGAGGGTCCTGCCAAGTTTGTTTTGCAGTCGGGGGTGATGTTGCTGCTGTGTGTAATACCAACTGGGTCACGTGCAGGTCTTTCTGTTCCGCATTCAGATGTTTGGCCAATAGCAGTTACATTGTCTGTTTTTATTATTTTATCTGTGGGAAGAAACCGGAGAACATACAAAGACTTCACACAAAAAGCCCCCCCCCTCCGAGTCGAAAGTTGAACCCAGGAGCTTCTAGTTGTGAGGTACTGGCGTCACCACTGTGCCACCATCCACCAGATGCACGATGACAACATTATAATCTTTATAAAAATTGGAGGAATCCGATGTCCAGTAGGGGCGTGTTAGAAAGTTACAACAAACAATTCTAGATTTGAAGCTTTCGTGACTGCAAGGATTCATAATCTTGGGTTTTTTCGGTAAAGTCACGTAGGTAAAAAATATAATAAAATTAATAAAAGTAATAATAGAAATAAAATAAAAGAATAAATCACGACGTTTCGGAGGCAACACAAGTCTCCGTCATCAGGTGGGACCGTCACAGCTAGATTTACTGTATCAAGTGAGGCTAAACATTTATTTGAATTTATTTTATTTCTATTATTACTTTTATTTATTTTAATAATATTTTTTACCTACGTGACTTTACCGAAAAAACCTAAGAGTTACAACAAACAATACAATGCGAAGGAGTGCAAAGGTAAGCAAATTACCCAAAAAAAACTGAAACGAAACTCACCATTGGAACCTCCTTTGCCAGTAGCAAATTATGATAATTGTTTTTTTACCCTTTTATTATTTTACACGCTTTTTATTAACTCACTCTGTCTGCTGTTGTATCCTCAAATCTGGTAACTCAATTTTAACCCACTTCCCAATGTGGTATCGACTGCAAGCTTGGTATATTTATGTCATACTGATGACAATACTATATTCTATCATAAAAAATAAAAATGATATATTTTTAAACGATCTTTTTTTATGTTATGTTTCGGCTTGAGTCTAATTGTCCACGGTCAACTGACGTTGGCTGTAAATGACCACAGCCCCTTACGTTATGGCAAGCTTCGGGGCCACTTCCCGGAGTCGTGGAGTTCTGCCATTTACGAGTACGGTACATTTCATGAAAGCGTGTTTAAAAAAAAGTTTTTTTTAAATATTACTTTTTTTGTGTCTGGAATCAGCGACCGCAATTCCTCCTCTCGCGCTGAGAACTCGGTTCGCCAGACTCCGACGGCTCCATCTCATCAACCGCACTCTGTTCAGCCACTGGCGCTGTCTTCTGCAGGCACGTGCGTGCGCGCACGTGTTGCATTTCACCATCAAACTAAATTGAACACACAAAGTGATGTTTAACTTTAAAAACAAAAATTGTCCAACCGGCAGCGGTGGTAAATAAGCGGGACTCTTGTACGCGCGTTTTACTGCCGCGTGCTTTGGAAGTTGTCATAACAAATCGTTTAATGATGCACGGAATCCACGTGGCTTCCCTGCCAATAGCGCGCGTCTTGCTCATTAATCCCGTAATAAGTTTGTTGGCAGCGTCGAGGCGACGGAGCGGGCTTCTGCCAAAAACCAAACATGCATCTGCACGATAAGCGCGCGTCTCGAGCAAGTCGGCAGGCAGTGCCAACAACGCGTGCTCAAGTCACGCTCAAATGAATTATGTCCACGGCATACGGCCGTTTCGCTCATCGTTAATAGTTGGCTATTGCATAAACAATAACGATACGATTTACAGGCGCTCCTCTCTGTCGAGCCACTGTTCAAAGCGCAGTCGGGGTAATCGCTCCAGCGTCACTGCAAGCCTCAGCTATAGAATGTTCATAATTGAACATTGTTCATAATTGAACATTATATACTTCGCATGACTAATCACGCATGTATGTTGAACTTCGTTGGCATGATACGTATCCAACCACGCTAATCGGAGGTGCGGGGGAAGGACAACAGACTAAACACAAGAGGCAGTTCTAAACAAAAATTAGTTTCCATTCGAGATTTAAAAGTCCAGGGGCTTCCTAACATCATCGACATAATCGGTCATGATCAATCCACTGCTGGGTGTCGTGTTGCCGCTGGCGGTTCGCGAATTGGAGTCAGTCGCTCGGTGTTGCAAGGAATGAATTCGTACGGAGAACTGGTGACGACCGGTATTGTGTCGATGGACCCAGTGCTGACTGGGACATTTATCCCGGTGTTCGACTTGGTGGGAAAAGTTGGCGGGCGGCCCTAAGTCGTATGCTCGAATTACGTGCACGCCCTGTGCACGCAGCCGAGCGAGCGAGCGATCAGCAAGTAATGTTGCTCAACCAGATCTGCACGGGCTGGCAGCAATCTTGGTGGCTTTGACGAGCAACGTCTCCCGACTGACACGAGGGGCGTGGACCATTCACAACGCTCACCCCCCACCCCATCCCTCCCCCCGGCAAGAAAGCCAATGGATGAATTGCCCCTCCAAAAAATACACTACACACACTCACTCACACGTGATATTTAATCTCGTTTACCATCCCCGTTTGGTATCGTTTCTTTTTTTATTGAGTTCCGTCTCGTTTGTTGATTTGACCGTGCAATGCATTGTCCACAACACTGGCAGTCGTTTGAATAGAGTTTGTAGAGTGTAAGTTGAAGAACATAGGTTCTTATTATGCAAGTGATTTGATTCACGTACAATTCCACGCGGCTTTGAAATGGGTGCTGATTGCTGAATCTTTCTGCTGAAGGGGATTTCAAAGGACGCACGTGGTGCTTTCATCCACACGGTGCCACGTACGGCCAATTTTTATTTTGTGTCAATCCACTGCCGGTCGAGGGCCTCCCCACTCCACCGTGCGGGTCACGTGACGGGGGTTATATTTGACCGCACTTCACGTCGATCACTGCAGGTTGGTGAAAGAGAGAAACATAGTCGTGGGGTGGCATAGTATAGTACAGTACAACCATGCATCGTTCTGCACTGCCCTCTACAGCCCCATACCATAGCCGCTCAACAGCCTAACGCACCTGTTTTGTCCACGGCGGTCGCCCATCCAAGCAACATCCAGGCTGAACTTTAGAGTTCTGATGACACGAGGCACATTCTTCGTGGTTTGCTCGTGAATATTTACTGTGATCTCAACGGAGGTTGCTCATCAATGTGTAATAGGGATTTCGTGAGACATCCAGCGCACGCATGACACGCAACGTCAAATATAAACGGGCGCTCTGCCCAGGGGTGTGGGATGTCAAGGGCCTTTGGGCTGCAAGCCACAGCACGCTCGCAACACGGTAGTAAATGTTTAACTTTGTAATGGCTCAAATGTTTATTTAAGTTGAATAGTAAACGGGCCCAAAACTGGGTCAATGCAGTCCCCTTGCCTCGTGTCCCATGGTCTACCAAAAATAAAGTCCTAATTTTACGTCCGGCAGTGCTCATTTCCTACTTGTATCCTGGAACCATCGGTGGAAATGCCCCATTCCTATGACGGCGCGACTCGATTCATAGGACAGCTTACTGTTGATTTCCCCACAGAAGTGGTGCTACTTGTATCGACCCCCCCCTGATGGATATTGTGGCTGAGTTAAGACCCAACCCAGGATTTGTCCTCGCAAAATTCCGATGGTGAACCTCTCGCTCTCACCGCTGAGTCACCTGGTCGGATTGTTGCATGCTACACCGCAGAGGTCGTTAGGCGGGTCGTGTCACCCCTGACGTTGGATCGCCACTACCCAACCTCAAAAACGCCAAAGAAACTTTTCTGAACCCACGTCTCAACGCCTTCGTCCGCCGGGACAGATACCGATAGCCAGTGGAGAGATGTGTGGTGGTCAGCCCGCGTTGTCCCGAACAAGACAACGAGTGAAAACCCAACTTTGAGGAACTCCATAGGCTTCCCCGTATATTTAAGACACGGGACTGCAGCGATGCACATTGGACCCACACAGACGAGGAGCGGCTTCCTGCTCCATGAATGGGGAATTCAGGAGTCACCCAGCTGTGACAGCGGTGAAGTGACATCCATCACTCATCATTGCCAATACACACACACAAAAAAAAACACAACCTCAACACATTCGTCGATAACACTGCGGTCGTAAAAGAAAAAAAAGTATATAATAGGTGACTGTTTCGGGCAATGGCCTTTTAAAGGCATTGTTATCGACGAATGCGCAGAAGCAGCAAAATAATTACCGCGCTTTTGCAGGAGGCACAAGTGAAATCCATCTGGCGACTCGAGGCGCCACCATCGAATGGCTTCTGACATATCTCGACGCACTCGCGGTCACCAAGTCGGATCGTTGCTTTTCAGATGCCACAGGAAATGCAGGTCACTCGACACCCGCCCCAAGATCTCGCGCTTATCTCCCCCAACACGCGCCGCTCACCCACCCACCCGCCTAGATCCCAACGCCAGGAAAGAGAGTGTGCCGATTGGCACAGACAGTTTTGTAAATAATAAAAAATTCCCCAAGCTTATTTGTCACGTGGTCGACAGTCAATAAAACAGTGATTATATTATCAGACTTGTTTGGCCTGCCGGACCACTCAGAAAACAATGGAGCGGACCCCCCCCCCCCATCCCTGCTGACGAAACGCATTAACTTATCTCTCTAAATACCGCTAATAAAAATAATGATTAATATTACTGGAACATAATTCGTTTATTTTTAAACGCAGCTCTGAGGTTTTTTGTTTGATCGGGACGGCATTTAGATCTGAACATTAGGGTAGTTTAATCAGGATAGTATTCCTCACTTCATTTTCAACAAATGAAACATCATAAGTAGAATATGAATTAACGTCCGAAACAAAATGTACAAATAAACGTTGTCATTATTGTCCGGATCAACCTGCATTTGCATCACAGCTCCGCGGTCAACCTGGAGGACCGTCGGGAACCACCGGTGGTGGAACCAGGGCCCACACTGAGAACCACTGCCATACAACGTGGGGTGAGTGAGAATGGTGGGATGGCGGTGGGGGGGGGGTAATACCCATTGCCACACACGTATCCCCCCTTCTCCCCCACTCTACCCGCTCCCATAAGTTTACCACCAGCACCCCCACCTCTTCCACCAGACATTGACCTCAATGCAAAGTCAAGCACTGACCCACTTATAGCACAGCATGCCAGCACGATCACACATCCAGTGGAAACTCCACGTGGCGCACGTGCGGCAATGGTGGCACTCGCACAGCCGTCTTTGTCTCCCCATTACGGGTGTTGGGAGGCAATTGCCGTGGCCCAGGAAAGCTTGCTAATTTTGTCTGAGCTAACCTACGGATGAAAGTTACTCGGACTTTTTGTTTTAAGCTGATGAGGCCCCACCTTTGGCAGTGGTGGAAAGTTACAGGACATCACGGTTACGCAGAGATCCATAGAGATCTATAGAGCTACATAGAGACCACAGCCCAAGACTGCTGGCAGTGGCGGCAGTTACAGGACACTGCAGGGAGTGGATGTGCAAATTAACAAGAGTAACAACAAATTGTTTACAAAAGACCTACGCCATAACTTATTGTAAACAGGATAAATAAGTGCTCACATACAAATCAACAGCAATGTTAAAAAAAAAAAAACATCCCGTCACGGACGTTTGCAAATAGACCGTACACACAGCCTCAGACGTGAGGCACACGTTCATCCAAGCAAGAAAAGCATCGAGTGGAAATGCACTCGTCGCGTAACTATGGTTATCGTGAGGTGATGAGTGCGTTGAGTCTGTCACCATCTCGCGGCCACGCGGTACGTATGCACGTTGGACTTCTTTCGCACCGTACATAGCCAACCACGCTAATCGGAGGTGTGGTGGCACAAGGTGACCCGCTCCCGCCATCGTCACTCGAGTGACATGCCTCGAGTGACATGCCCTGGGGCCGCTGCGGTGGCTAGATGTTAACTCCCTTGCCTGGTATGCAGGACGTCGTGGGTTCGATCCCGACCCTTGACACCTGTATATTTGAAGTTTGTTGCATGTTCTCCCCATGGTCAAGTGGATGTTTTTTATCCACGTTTTCCCGTTTTCCCCTTCCAAATTTAGAAGCATGCGTTAGACTATTGAGTACTTGGCTGATATAAATTTGCACATGATAAGCCACTTCGCTATCATTTGTGGCCAGGTCACTTCTGAAAAAGAGCTGTATAGTTCAGTGGGATTTATCTGGGAGAATACAAAAATAGTTTAGTTTTAGTTGTGTTCAAGGCCACGTGGACTTCCCTCGACAGTCAACATGCTGATCTTGCCGACTTGCCTTTGTGCCCCAATACTTGTACTCTCCTTCCTGTAATTATCACTACAAGCAAGCACACCCTTAAGTTTGTGCTCCGTTTCCTTTGTATGTGCCCATGTTTCTGATTTACACATCATAGCTGGCAGTATGCGGTGATTAAAATTTACTTACTAGAGGACGTATCCTGTAAGACTGAGGTTTTTAAATTGATCACGTATATATTGAAAGCCATTGACCAAGATGGTCCCTGAATTGTGCGCTTTCAGATGCGCTTCTGTGGCCGTCTGGAACGTTTTTCCGATATTAGGAATCCACTGGAGCTATGCACTTTATAACATAGATTGAAAGCTCATATGTGGAGAACTACTTTTTGTGTTTAGTTTGTTGTCCTTCCCCCACCCCTCCGATTAGCACGGTTGGCTTCGTACGGTACGAAAGAAGTTCAACATACATGCTGTACATACATAAGCATTATCACAGGACCATGGGATGTAGAAGTCGAATAAGCTTATTATTTGCTATTGTGAAACATTATCGGTAATTAAATAGACCTCCATCCATTTGTCCCAACAAAACGAATCTTTTTAAACATGATATACGCTATGTGGAAACTTGCAAAACAAATTCAGGGACAAGAGTCCATCCACATATACATACATGACATACAATACCATTTTATTCCTATAAATGAAATTAAATTAACACGTATTTGGTAGTTCATAGCCTATGGGGCCACCGAGATCAATGTTTTCCATCAGAAAATGCATTAGCAAGCACATATTGGACCGGTTTCGATTTTCCGAGTCTCATCAGCGGTCATTGCCAGTAAATGCCAGTGGAATTGCCTGATGTTGTATGGGGGCAGTGGCCCTCCACCAACGCCGAGTATAAATGGGGCCCGGTGGAACAAATATTTGTGCCCATTAACCCCTTGGTTTAGTTCCACATGTTTGAGCCAGGACACCTTGATTGGGGTATTAACCCCCGAGTGCACACACGGGCGTGCGTGTAATAGGTAACACGTTAACCGCAGTGTTGTTACAACGCGGTGACGCAGCGCCCCGCCGGTTACAATGCTGCACAAGTCAGCAGGGCACTGACGGCCAAAACCAAATGAAATAGCGCAAGCGTTGAAACTGGCCAAGCAATTAAAACTATTAAAATACTATGTATTACTATACTATTTGGTTCTTTCAGTAAAATAATAATAAGGGTTTTCTCATTTTTTCTGGCAACAAAACTGAAACCCTTTTATATATTATTATATTTTGGTACTGGCAAAGGAGGTCTAATGATGTTCTTTCGGTAAAGTCACGTAGGTAGAAAAAATAATAGATCACGAAGTTTCGATCGCAAACCATCTTGAGGTCTTCAGGTTGCTTGTGTTGCGATCGAAACGGCGTGATCTATTATTTTTTCAACCTACGTGACATTACCGAAAAAACCAAAAAGTATAGATTCCTGCAGTCACGAAAGCTTCATATCAATACCATATATTGCCGGAGTAACTGATAAACTAGCCATTTTCTTGGAAAAACAAAACATACGAGTCAGATTTGGCACGGTACATAAAAGAAACGAATTTCTGGTACTAAATATGTATTACCGAAGCTATCAACAGAAGATGTGGACCGGATGAATTGTTCTTGTGGAACATACTATGTGGGTCAGACAGGACGAATGATCAGCATGAAACTAAAAGAACACTAAAGGAATAGTAAATACTCTAAAATACAATTGTTGGCAGTGGCAGAACACGCGTGCCGACAAGGACACTCAATTGATTTTGATAATGTTGAAGTTCTGTGCAAAACTAGTTACAACTGGCCAAGACTAATTAGAGAATATATCGAAATTGAGAGGGGGGAAAAATAACCGTTCGGATCGCTACAGGCTTAGTGCTGCTTCGAAGCGAATCATCAAGGAATACGCTGTTTTACTGCATGCCTATGCAGGTCATCATACGTCGATGGTGACTGACTGTGAGCAGACAACAACAAGTACTGCGATTTTCGTGCACACGAATAACGGAATGATGTGCAAGCATAATGTATGTTGGTTACCCGATGAATAACACAACCGATAATGGATATCCACTGTAATTTATATGAATTCGTCAACCCCCTCCCCCCCCCAACTTCTCTGGCCTTCATACCTGATTGGCTCACAAGTGACGACATCGCAATGATCCCTCTATTCAAGAACGAAACAGGATTTCTCCACAAATCTGGCGATCGTCTGATGCCAGTTGTAATCACTGGCGAAACGTCCAACTTGTAATTGTTGTGAGTTTACTCTCCAACACACCAGTGCGCTGTACTAGTAACGAATTGGCACGTTTTGCTTACGTGACAAACCTTACTAATTGGCTGTGTCGGGTGGTGGCAGGTTTAACGACACATTTATATTCAGGCGATCTAACCCAAAAAAACGATTATGGATAATATTGGTCGCGAAAGCCTACGTATTAAAATGTCCACATTTGCCAGGTAAAAAAAATATTACCCGCAAATTACTCATTTAAAATCTACAGAGCAACCATCACCCCCACTGCAAGCACTAAACTAATCTAACTATACTTTTAACTTGACCAGGTAAGGCCCACTGAGCTCTATAGCTCTTTTTCAGAAGTTACCTGGCCACAATTGATAGCCCAACGAAGTGGCTTATCACGTGGACATTTATTGCAACCAAGTACTCAAAACGCACGTTTATTCTAAATGTGGAGGGACAAACCAGAGGACCTGGATAAAAATCCACGCGAACACGGTGAGAACATGAAAATTCCAAATATACAGCAGGCATCAGGGTCGGGATCTAACCCACGACCTCTTGCATACCAGGCGAGGGAGTTATGATCTGTGGCGCTCTTTGGCAGGACTCTCCTGCAAAAGTTTTGAAACTCGGTGAGGCATTTCTGAGAAAAGAAGCGTAATCATATATATATTCATAATAAACGTTTACGGGTGAGATCGCGTTATTTATAAATGTGTCGTAACCCTCCACCACCCGACACGGCCAATCAGCAAAAAAGTGTCACGTTGACAAAAGACAAATAGTTCACTACTTTCGCCCACCGGTGTGTTGAAGAGTGAATCCACAACATTTACAATGTTTAGGCAATGGCTGTCAGCGAGCACCTATTAAGGTCAGTACGGGTGAGCTAGAAAGCTGTAGTCACAGTCGCCTTTGCCTCTTCAGTACCCATCTGTTTAGTTTGAGCTAACCCAAGTACGCATAATCCAAGTTGACGCATGGGCCAACCTCAAATGACAGAGCGCTAATTACTACTCACCATTTAAACAGAGCCCTCCTTGTCAATCCACTGCTGGATGAGGGCCTCCCCACGCCATGCTGGTCGAGGGAATAATTCGACTTTCCTGCACCATGGTGGTCGGTGCGTGTTGGTGCAGTGGAGCAGCGGTCCCCAACCTTTTTGGCACCAGGAACCGGTTTCGTGGAAGACAATTTTTTCACGGACCGGGGGGGGGGGGGGGGGGGGTCATCATTGGATCTTTCCTCCTTTTCAAAGAAGCTCTCCAGCGACGTTTGTTTTTTAATTATATTTGGCCAGGGGTTAGAGCTTGCGGGCTTATCAAAACCGTGACTGAGACAAGTGCGCAGTGTGGGAAAGAGGCGCGGACGGAAGTGGTAAATAATAAAACAATGGGGGCGGGCCACGCGCGGACTCACCGCCCTCACCTCCTGCTGCTGTGCGGCCCGGTTCTTAACAGGCCACGGACCGGTAGCGGTCCGCGGCCCGGTAGCGGTCCGCGGCCCGGTAGCGGTCCGCGGCCCGGGGGTTGGGGACCCCTGCAGTAGAGTACGAATACATTATGAGGTCGCACTCATTTCATGCCAAGTGCTTCGCGCATAAACCATCAGGCGAACTCCGGTCATCCTCGCAGCAGCAGCAGCAGCGGAGACTTTTGGCTGCTGGCCATCGAACAAAGACGGCGGTGGTCACCGCATCGCGCGGCGCTCTCAAATGCGCTTTTACAGCCGTCTGGAACGCTCTTCCCTTCCGATATTAGGAAGCCACTGGAGCTATGCACTTTTACATCGTCCAGTTTGAAAACTAATTTCCTTAGAACTGCTTTTTGTGTTTACTCTGTTTCCCTTCCCCCGCACCTCCGCCTCGCGCAGCTGGCTACGTAAGGAGTTCACCCCATACGCGGTACGTACAACAATGGCATTTTCTGCAATGCCCTCTGCTGATAACGTAGCCTCGCAGCAGTCTAAACACCCGCTTTATGCATGGTGGTTGCCCATCTATGGTTAGTTTTGTGTTGTCAAGTACACCACTGTGTACACCGTACACTAAGTCCTTGTTTAACGCAGTAGACGCGTTCCTGAAAAGTCCCGCGTTAAGCGAAAACAATTTCCCCGTGGATAATGTAACGATGACGTTTGGCGAGATACGAGGTACCACTACGCACACGCAGTCAGATGGCGTGACAAATAACCGAGGCTAGGTACACCGCCGCGTTACTTTATTATACCGCGTTACTTTATTATACCGCGTTACCGTATTATACCACGTTACTTTATTATACCACGTTACTTTATTATACCACGTTACCGTATTATACCACGTTACTTTATTATACCGCGTTACTTTATTATACCGCGTTACTTTATTATACCTCGTTACCTTATTATACCGCCAACTGTATAGCACCGCTCAGCCGAGCAGCTCACAAAAGTAATTTGTTGTCGAGCCCTCAGAAACCACGTTATAATGCTGCGCGTTCCATGTTATAACGCCGCGCGTTCCGAGTTATAACGCCGTGCGTTACGTGTGTAATGCGAGCGTAAATGGGGTTCGCTGCTGGGCTCTGGCCCAATCATACGGCCCGGGGTATTGGGGGGCGGAGCCCAGTATGTCGGGCGTATGGGAGGGGCCGCCGTTCACCTCGAGTCCAATCGGAAGCGAGGTGAATGGGGGTGGAGCCAGCAGGGCGCTATGGGAAGGCCGGATCTGACAATCCGGAAGGGGAGGAGTCAGGATCACGTGGTAAAGGGGATATAGGTGGGAGCCCGGAAGGGCTCTGGGTCAGTTGCTGGAGTGAAGAAGCTGAGCCACGTTGGGTGGCCGGAGGGGATCCGCGCCATCAGCCACGTGGCTGGAGGAGCTTCGGCACACCGTCGGCCAGCGGTGTGCGGAGTGGGGGAGCGGAGGAGCTGACGAGGAAGCGCGTGCGGGGCGCGCGCGAGGAGACGCTGGTCCGCTGTAAGGACCAGCGGGGTGCGAGAAGGAAGCTAAATAAAAGAGCAACGGAGACCAGCAGTGCCTGACGAAGTCTTTTATTACACGTGTTAGAATAACGGTGCGCGTTCCGCGGTGCGTGAAAAGTGTTCCATAATGGAAGAATCGCGATATCGTGTAAATGCTGTGTGAACACGCTTTAAGCGACGACTTACCGTCGACAGTATCTCCTATTGACACGCATCGGCCAATCATCTCCAGGGAAGAGAACTTCAATGAGTGCCACCTTGTGGTTGTCCAACAGATAAAGTGGCTGCCGCCTCCGTGTGGGAATGTGGAATTTCCAACCACTGGCTCGGAGCTTTATGCGCGAAATACTCGTGTACAGGTGCCCAACTAACAGGCAAGCAGACGCATTGCTCAAATGAGCATTGAGGCATTGGTGCTCATGCCCCGTTTACAGCCCTGCATCAGTGGTGGAAATTCCACATTCCTATGCACGGGGACGAGCAGTGCCAGAATATCGTAGTAGCAGAAGTAGCTACATGTGTATTAGCTACGGGCCTCGCACTTTCAAGGGCCCCGCACTAAATGCTTTCAAGCTGTCAATTCCGATTCAGTGATTCTGCACTTGCTCTATTACTATAGTACTATACCGCCTTCAACTTTTATAAACGACTCGGTGTTTAAGATTAGCGATTTTTCGTATTATCTGGCTGAATAGCAAATGAAAAATACAATGACTTTACTGTGCAAGTAAAAAATGTGTGTTTTCATATTTACGTGTTTTTTTAGGGCTCCTTTTTCACATATGCTACAGGCCCCGCACTAGCTTCATCCGGCACTGGGGGCGAGGCAGTGCATATGACAACCAATGTTGTCTTCCCCCGTGAAGTGATGCAAATTTTATAGTCCCCGGCAGGATTTGGCCGGCTGAGTCAATTCCACAGGCAGGATTTGAACTCGCGAACGTCCCGACCGGGAGCCGCTCACGACAGCCCAGCGCGCGCGAGGTTGATTGTTCCATCGGCAGGACCGCGAGCGTTGGAGTCGGCTCGGGGTAGGCCTTCATTCAGCGGCGGATTGATCATGGCTGATGACGAGAACCCAGAAAACAGATGTTTATTTATGTGTGTGTGTATATATGGGCTTTAAAAAAAAACTCCGTCGGTTCAATGCGCCGACCAAGTTCCAGCGAGCGCCTAACTGAGAACGTCACCTCTGGTATCCGTGGCGAGGTAATGCTCACCTGTGGCAGTCACCTGAGCCGTCGTTGGTAGCAAAGGCGAGGGCCTTACGAAGCTCGAAAGAGGTCATAAACCCACTCATTATTTTGCAACTTTCCGCGCTGAACTCGTATTTCACCATTCCCAGCCCGCCCGCTATCTAACCAAGGGACAAAGGTGTGTGTCATTGGCTCACTCCAAATTGTTTTTGGCTGTGGCTTTGGCACGTGAAAGGTTCTTCGGAAGGGCAGAGGGAGGTCGTGGAACGCAACCAATTTTGTTTTAGTTTTAAACTCAGTTCCTGAGCACAGGGCCCCAACAGCAACCAAAAACGCCAAGTGGCCATCAACAAACAGCGCGATAAAAGTTTTATATGAGTCAGAGTTCGATGCCTCTTGAATTTAGCCAGGTTATATCATCAAGAGCTTGGGAGAGGTTAATTGGTTGTTGAGCGCGCTGCTGCATGACACCTCGCCACCCGCATTGGATTCCAGCTTATGGGCAACATCAGTGACAAGTGGTGCTGGGCTTCCCCTAGGTCGACTCAGCCTTGTATCGAGTATCTTAGTGTGGCGCGTGCACATCAGCACTGGGGAGACAACGGTGGTCGGTCAGACGCAGTGCTAGCCACGCCCATCCTTCGTTTGCCCTTCGTCAGGTGCTCACTACTAGCACTTGCCCCGGCAGCCTGTGTAGGCTATGCGGGGGGGAGGGGGGGCATCTTTGCCTTTGCTTTTGCTCTATGTGCCGGGGGGGGGTGTCTTTTCTGTTCTGGCGTCCTGGGGTCAAAACACACACGTCGAGATGCTCGTCCTGTGCATTTATATTTAAAATAAGTAATATTAAACAAAACTTAAAAAACACGCTTTTATGAAATGTACTAGTAATGAAAGAACTCCACGACTCCAGGAAGTGGCCCCGAAGCTTTTAGAGCCAAGCCGAAACATAACATATAAAAAATAATGCTTAAAAGTATTTCATTTTTATGATATAATATAGTATTGTCATAAGTATGACGTAAGTATACCAAGTTTGCAGTCGATACCACATTGGGAAGTGGGTTAAAATTGAGTTACAAGATTTGAGGATACAACGACAACGACGACAACAACAACAGACAGAGTGAGTTAATAGAGAGCGTGTAAAAAGTAAAGTGATGCCGATACGATGCAACATTCACAATGGTGTCGACAACGCCGCTTCAACGTTGGTTGGGAGCTACAGGCGAAACCCAAGAGGGTGAGTTTGAATTAGCTTAGTTGTCTTTTTCGCTCAATAGAGCGTTGGGCAGTGTTCTTATTGGGATAGAGGCACTGAGCCGGCGATGAACATGCTATGTTCACTTGGCAAGGGTCAGTCATCCCTTCCAGCATGGATGCTCAATCTGTGCAGTTCCAAAAGGATGGATGTGTTGTTCGCAGCCTTGGTGTAAGCTAAATTATGAACTTTTTAAATGTTTTACCAGGTAAGGCGCATTGAGTTACATCGTTCTTTTTCAGAAGCATCCTGGCCACAAATGATAGCTCAAGGAAGTGGCTTATCACGTGGAAATGTATAGCAGCCAAATATTCTATAGTCTAAAAAAAAATCCACACGACCACGGGGACCACATGCCAACACCAAATAGAGAGGCGCCAGGGTCGGGATCGAACCAATGCGACCTCCTGCACACCAGGTGAGGTAGTTAACATCTCCTAGCCAACGTCTCAGTAGCGCTGCGCCGAGGCCACGGGTCAAACCCGTGACCAGGAGAGCACTCCAGCCGCCTTCTGTGGATCTTACCATCACACTCCACGAGTTCACCCGTGATGTGGATCATCTCTGTTTGTGGCGTTAACACGAGAATTTCAACAATTTAGAAATGCAGGCTGACCCTGCCCTATAGATGAAACGAATTAATGCCTCGGCGCATTTTTGGAGTCCAAATTAAAAAAAAAATGTAGGAATGCGAATTGTTCTAAGTTGTCAAGCTGTAAGCGTATACCCGAGCGTGTTCGTGCGAAATTGTCAGCTTTATAGCCCCTTCCGAAACATGACTAGCGTTGACATCGGTTGCCAACACGCTCACTCACTGCTCGCCTCTAAATTGCGCATCCAAGAAAGCCGAGACGCATGCACATAACACGTCGCTGCAAATTATATAATCTCCCTCCCCAATTATTTAATACAGTAATTCTAAAAGCAACACGTGCCGCCTCATCTTATTAGACAATTTGACCCGCTGTCAAATTGTGTTGAGTCAGCAGGTCGTTGTAAAATAATGTTGTTGTTATATTTTCCCTCCTTCTTCTTCTTCTTCTGCTGCTTCTGTTTCCACTTTTCTGCTGAGGCTAGCGGCTCTCGGTGACCCGCTCGTCTGCAGCCCGCGGCATTTCGTGCATCAAGTGACCGCCGGGTGCGAGTGCCGCCGTCGTCAGGCTGACGCCAAATACCTTGGTTTGCCGCATTCGCAGCTGAGACTATTTGGGGTTCTACCAGACTTGGCAAATGTGTGCAGAGAACCAGCAGGCGGGTTCACGGCGGACACGCCAGCCTGTGGAAGCGCGTGCTCGCGACGATGTTTTTTGTTTTGTTGTGGGGGCCAGCGGTGGTGATGCTCGCCCATACCAAAGCAAAAATATGTTTGTTTAGGGTTTTTTTGTTACTGGGGTGGGGCGTGGGTCACCTTTCAATTCATAAAAAAACTTCGTGAGATGACAAAAGCGATGTACGTTTCCGTTCCTAGCCTTGCTCGATCCGAGGGCTGGCCGCAAGATGAAATCATCCGACGCCACTGTTGCCACGAGTGGTTGTCCCAACGGCGTCGCCTTCAATCTGAGTCCTTTCAGGGTCGGCCCCCGCATCGCTGTTTTGCCATCGAGAGCCTCGATGGCCAAACAGGACGTGGCCCGTGTCTTCGCCGGGCAAGTCTCCGGGTTTCCCGCAGGACGTGTCCCGTGAAGCATCGTCATCATCTCTCTCTTCGTGATCAACTCAAGGAACCCCTTCTGTTATATCGTCTCGTCGAGAGATGTAGACAAAATATCTTTTTTTATATTCTGGATTTGTTATCGATACTTTTCAAGAGTCCGGTCAAAGGCACGGACCGTAATAAGGCAAGGTGTACAGAAATGGTGCGGACCGAAAGCCCGAACTCATTGCTCCTGGGATCTGGGAAGAGAAACAAAAGTAGAGGGGAAAGGGGGTGTTGGGGCCATATTCTGCATGTTAATAATATTAATATGTTGTTCTATATAGCCTCGTTCATACAAATCGGATATCACAATCGATGACGAACCACAGACACGTGGAAAGGCAGCAGCCAGGCGGTGATCTGGCGCTACTAACTACTACCCAAGGTCTGTAGTCCTCTGTATAGCAAGATGTATCCAGACAATTTAGTGAGTGTGTATACTGGTGTTCTTTATTGCAAGGCCCGCGGGCCACTAGCGTCCCCTGACAATAACGCGAGGGTGAAAACACCGCCGCCGTCGTCATCGTCATCGTCGTGCTGCTGTCAAACCCCGCAGTGGTTTCAATGTGTGCGGCCCTCACACTGATGGTGTCTTATCGGCGAAAGTCTCGCCCCCCCCCCCTCCCCGCGCTGAGAACAAGTGAAGAACACCGCTCTGTACATCAGCCACTCGAGAGAGTAGGACCGCTCCTCCCCATTGCCCCCCCCCCCTCCCATGTTTCTGTTTCAAAATCCAGGGGGGGGCACCAATGTGCGTTTTACAATCCGGAGACTACAGTAGATGTAGTGAGATGAGAGGAACGTGGAGCGGAAGAGCGATGTATTGCGGTGGCAGTGGAGAAAAGCGAGATTCAGGCGAGATCGAGCCGAGACGAATGAAATCGTTTTTTTTTCCAACGTCACGTTTAGTCGGATTTGAGTTCATAGTACATTTTCACAATTCTCAAACCTCTTGAGCTGCCTTCGTCCGTAATCCAATGCGCATCGCTTCCGTCGTTGTTTACGCTTGGCGCCACCGTGAAGATGGAGCGAGGAGATTGGCGCCTTTCGCAAGCGACGGACGGATTCATAGCATCGCCAAACGTGGCTTCGGCTTGAGGGGTGGTGGTGACACCTTGGGGGGAGGCTTTCGTCCAGCAGTGGATTGACCATGGCTGACGATGATGCAGGCCGGTGCTGTGCACGTGTATCTGACAGCAGAGCCCTGCTGCCATGCGATTTGTTTGCATTCTCGCGGTGATGGTGGTGGCGATTGTTGCAGTCGGGGTAGGTGGGCCACGCAGAGATGGAGCACTATAGACCCCATTGGTCGCCCAACTTCTCCCATGCAGGGAAATTAGTTGCTTATTTGGAGGCAGTGTAGAAAGTAGGTTTCTGGCTCTGCTATACTCGAAGGGATTTGAGTCGTGACCTCACGCGCGTGAGTTTTCTCCGGCTGCTCCGGTGTCTTGCCACATGTAAACATTCACACGCGCACGACAAAAGGCAGCCACATGGCTGTAACATACTGTTGGCGGTGCGGGGGGGGGGCATCTGTGAAAAAGAGCTTCACAACAAACTGGATTCCTCCAGTATAAATAAAAACTCAGATTCTAAAGTGCTGTTGTTAGTGAGCACCTATTTAGGATCAGTGCTACGCAGACACGTGGTGTGTGGGCAGCGCAGCACCATGCCAGGCCCGTAGGATCTCCAAAGTGCCGATGTTCACAAGCTGCTCATCTGAGACGCAATCGACCTACGGCTGGGACAAGACGAGCTCAGATTCCACTTGGCATCAAGGCTATCCATGGCCGGGAATCAAACTCAGGTCGCCGGGTTCGTCGCAAAGTGCGCCAACGGCCACGCCACGCGCGCACGCACACACACAGTGGGGTCATTTGGCTTCCCGTGATGATGGATGTGACGCGGCAGTTGATAAATATGCCCCACAAATCGACCTCCGGAGGTCTAAATATTTCGCGAGGTGGAACATTTTTGGATAAGCAATGCATTGTATCGGCGCCCTGCTTGGCGCGATCAGAACCCCGCCGCAGTCTGAGCTCGGTGCACAGCTCCGGCTAACATCGGTGGCGAGTGACATCTGAACCAGTTTTAAACGATAAACTTCACTAATCTTTTTGTTCTTTTTATTTTACCAGGTAAGGTCCACTGTGCTATGTAGCTCTTTTTCAGAAGCGACCTGGCCACAAATGATAGCTCAATGAAGTGGCTTATCACGTGGACATTTATATAGTGCCAAAATTCTCTCAACGCACGTGTTCAATTACAGCAGGCGTCAGGGTCGGGACCGAACCCACGACCTCCTGCATACCAGGCGAGGTGGTTAACATCTCGCTACCCGCACCACTGGCCCCAGTGAGGGCATCGCCCATGAGTGGCATCTGACCTCGGACCCGTGCCACCACTTCGCCGAACCTGGCCACTTATCAACTCGGTGAAGTTTGGTCAAACGTCCGTCGTGACAGACGTGCTTTTTGGGGATGCCTTTGTCCAGGAGTGAAATTATTACGTAAAAAACAAACGCAATGAACGTAATGAATTCACCGTCGTTTATCAATCTAAATAATTAGATTTAAAAAACAATTACAAAGAAGTGGATTGATAAGCATTTTTAAATATGTATAATTTCACTGTCGTTTATCAACCCAATTAAAAATAAATGTAATCTCACGTTTAAAATAAAACCGTACCATGTGTGATAAACACGCAGTCCCATCAAAAAGAAGAAATAGGTTCCACCTTTTTTCACCTTTTTTGGAAATAACGCAGGAGGCGTCGAGTTTGCATTAACCATGTATATTTGTGGTCAAACATACAGGCAAATGTGCTTTGATAATGCACGTAATTGTCCTTGAAACGGATTGGCCTGCACCAGAGACAGCCTCTCTTGTAGCTTTGTCTACAAAGGATGCCAAAAGGTGAACAGCACTATTGGTTTAGGCCAGTTAACAAAGACAACAATCGGACAACAATCCACAGCATAGGTGCCCCAAATGTAACACTCCTCGAGTCTATCCCGGGTATATTCAGCAACGATTTGTCGATGCAAGTGCAGTGCAGTACAACCACGCGGAGACGAGGAATAATGAAAGGGCTTCATATTCTTGGTTCTTTCGGTAAAGTCACGTAGAAGGGACTTTACTGAAAGAACCAAGAATATGAATCCCTGCAGTCACGAAAGCTTTAAATAAAAAACTGAAAGGGCTGTTGCCGTTTAATAAAACACTCTCACACTCGTCTTCCTACGTTCACACCAGTGTAGTAGGTGCTCTCTATCTCGGTCCTTCACCCGGACACTGAATACTATCTGGATCCTGCCCTCGACTATCCCTTGGGCTCTCTCACTCGCCTGCCCTGAGCGGGGGATCATCCAACACTGCCGCGCAATGAGAGTGAGAAAACCCCAATCAGCTGATCCTACACTGAACACTATTGGATCCTGCCCTCGGCTATCCCCTTGGCTCTCTCACTCGCCTGCCCCGAGCGGGGGATCAGCCAACACCGCTCTTCACGACGAGGAGAGAGAGAGACCCTCTTTCCAGCCGGTCCTTACCCTGGCTCCCCACGACGACCACGCCTCCGTCACGGGGTCCCCCTTAAGAACTCCCTGGGCGGCTCCTCCCCCCAGCTCGGCTCCGCCCACGTTCCTGAAGGTGCTCTCCGAAAGCCCCTGACGTAACCCGTGACGTTACGTCATCCCTGACTGTAAACCCGCTCGCCCCTCCTTCTATTCGCCCCCTCATTGGACACTCACACTACTCCTCTACACAAGTAATGCTCGTCCTCAAATCGCTGCCGGAGGAGGACGGCTTCTGCTCTGTTGCTGTGCGATGTAACAATCCGATCAGCTGCCGTTCGCAAGCCGATGTCGTCGCTCTGACTCGGCCGGTGGTTCCTAACCTTCACTGCAGCCTTGCACCCCATTGGTTCTCAATCGTAAAAATATAAACATGTACAGTGATTTTAAATAAAAACATGTACAGTGTTTTTATTTTTAGGGTTTGATGAAACAAAGTGGTTGCACTTGCGTGACCACGCTCAATTTGTGTTTCGATGATTTACCTTTTAAGAGAAATCTGCCATGTTTCGCACCCGCAGAAAGGGCATTTCGCACCCATAGGTTACGAACCACTGCTCCACGCAGTCGATATTCTCTGGGGTGTCGTTGTTCCCTCAACTTTGGCTGCCACTTCTTATTCAGTCTGACCACCGCCCATCACTTACACCGATGTCGCGTCCCGATCCCGTTCATTTGTTTTTGTCTACCGATGAACGCGGTGTCTAACCGGCACGCGTTCTCTAACCCCAAGCGATTCCTCGTCGCCGCCGTGATTGCAAGCGTGCACCTTTCCA
Source organism: Lethenteron reissneri (assembly GCF_015708825.2). Lineage (NCBI taxonomy): Eukaryota > Metazoa > Chordata > Hyperoartia > Petromyzontiformes > Petromyzontidae > Lethenteron > Lethenteron reissneri. Next base: position 11,765,187 of record NC_083795.1, on the reverse strand, counting down.
CGCTCTGCACGCTGCAGCGTTCGTTCCATTTCACCTTTGCCGCAGTCCCACGCTCCTCGTCCACGTGTCACGCACAGCAGGTTACGTGCACCGGTTAAAACCTTTCTCCTGCGAGCACATTGGCATGCCGCCTTGCATTATTTCACCGTAGCTTCGCCGCTCTAAGCCGCGATATGATCGCATTGCAAAATTCACACTGCCTCCACACCCCGCCTTGCAACGCCGCAGGTGTTCAGAGGATGACAAAGACAAAATTCCCCGGTATAGCCTCCACTAAACTGTTGGGACAAGTGCTGTGAGCGAGCACCTATTAAGGCCGGCACTGCACAGAGTGGGAGTGGGCGAACAGCACCACGCCCGCCTGCCTTTATATCCCCAGTGGTGATAGGTAATTATATAAGGCCTGGTCAGCCTATAGGAGGTCCGGGGCCGGCTCAGATATTCGATGTCACTGATGTTGGTAATGAGTGAGAATCTAACGCAGGTCTCTGGGTTTCATAGCACGGTGGGTAAATAACTGCGCCATCACTCCGCCCACACACAATTGCACATGCACGTCCGTCAAATCAACACACCTGCCCCCTGCATGCTTGTCATTGCCGTACCACATTGTACGGCAGATGCGATTCCCAATATCAAGCCGTGGATCACATCCTGTGGTGCACCACTCCCCGCGTTGATCATTCGCGGGCAGCGGTTCTAAACCATTTTTTATATTACCAGGTAAGGCCCACTTAGCTATATAAATCTTTCTCGGAAGCGACCTGCCCACAAATGACAGCTCAACGAAGTGGCTTATCACGTGGAAATGTATAGCGGCCAAGTAGTCTATATTCTAAACGCGTGTTTCTAAACGTGGAGGGAAAGACCGAATGATCCGGAGAAAAATCCACGCCAGCTCGGGGAGAGAGAACATGCAAACTCCAATATACAGCAGCAGGCGTCAGAGTGAGTCGCGATCGAACCCACGACCTCCTGTATACCAGGCGAGGTAGTGTACATCTAGCCACCGAGAGAGTAGGACCGCTCCTCCCCATTGCCCCCCCCCCCCCCCAATTTTCTCTTTCAAAATCGAGGGGGGAGCACCAATGTGCGTTTTACAATCTGGAGACGACAGTAGATGTAGTGAGATGAGAGGAACGTGGAGCGGAAGAGCGATTATATTGCGGTGGCAGCGGAGAGAAGCGAAATTCAGACGAGATTGAGCCGAGACGAATGAAATCGTTTTTATTTTCAACGTCACGTTTAGTCGGATTTGAGTTCATAATACATTTTCACAATTCTCAAACCTCTTGAGCTACCTTCGTCCGTAATCCAATGCGCATCGCTTCAGTCGTTGTTCACGCTTGGCGCCACCGTGAAGATGGAGCAAGGAGATTGGCGCCTTTCGCAGGCGACGAACGGATTCATAGCATCGCCGGATGTGGCTTCGGCTTGAGGGGTGGTGGTGACACCTTGGGGGGAGGCTTTCGTCCAGCAGTGGATTGACCATGGCTGACGATGATGCAGGCCGGTGCTGTGCACGTGTAGCTGACAGCAGAGCCCTGCTGCCATGCGATTTGTTTGCATTCTCGCGGTGATGGTGGTGGCGATTGTTGCAGTCGGGGTAGGTGGGCCACGCAGAGATGGAGCACTATAGACCCCATTGGTCGCCCAACTTCTCCCATGCAGGGAAATGAGTTGCTTATTTTGAGGCAGTGTAGAAAGTAGGTTTCTGACTCTGCTATACTCGAAGGGATTTGAGTCGTGACCTCACACGCGTGAGTTTTCTCCGGCTGCTCCGGTGTCTTGCCACATGTAAACATTCACACGCGCACGACAAAACGCGACCACATGGCTGTAACATACTGTTGGCGGTGCGGGGGGGGGGGGGGGATATTTGTGAAAAAGAGCTTCACAGCAAACTGGATTCCTCCAGTATAAATAAATACTCAGATTCTGAAGTGCTGTTGTTAGTGAGCACCTATTTAGGTTCCGTGATACGCAGACACATGGTGTGTGGGCAGCGCAGCACCATGCCAGGCCCGTAGGATCTCCACAGTGCCGATGTTCACACACCGCACAAGCTGCTCATTTGAGACACAATCGACCTACGGCTGGGACAAGACGAGCTCAGATTCCACTTGGCATCGATGCTATCCGTGGCCGGGAATCAAACCCAGCTCGCCGGGTTCATCGCAAGGTGCGCCAATGGTTGCGCCACGCGCGCACGCACACAGTGGGGTCATTTGGCTTCTCGTGATGATGGATGTGGCGTGGCAGTTGATAACTATGCCCCACAAATCGACCTCCAGAGGTCTACATATTTCGCGAGGCGGAACATTTTTGGATAAGCAATGCATTGTATCGGCGCCCTGCTTGGCGCGATCAGAACCCCGCCGCAGTCTGAGCTCGGTGCACAGCTCCGGCTAACATCGGTGGCGAGTGACATCTGAACCAGTTTTAAACGATAAACTTCACTAAACTTTCTGTTCTTTTTATTTTACCAGGTAAGGTCCACTGTGCTATGTAGCTTTTTTTCAGAAGCGACCTGGCCACAAATGATAGCTCAATGAAGTGGCTTATCACGTGGACATTTATATAGTGCCAAAATTCTCTCAACGCACGTGTTCAATTACAGCAGGCGTCAGGGTCGGGACCGAACCCACGACCTCCTGCATACCAGGCGAGGTGGTTAACATCTCGCTACCCGCACCACTGGCCCCAGTGAGGGCCTCGCCCATGAGTGGCATCTGACCTCGGACCCGTGCCACCACTTCGCCGAACCTGGCCACTTATCAACACGGTGAAATTTGGTCAAACATCCTTCGTGACCGAGGTGCTTTTTGGGGATGCCTTTGTCCAGGAGTGAAATTATTACGTAAAAAAACAAACACAATGAACGTAATGATTTCACCATCGTTTATCAATCTAAATAATTAGATTTAAAAAACAATTACAAAGCAGTGGATTGATAAGCATTTTTAAAATATGTATAATTTCACTGCCGTTTATCAACCCAATTAAAAATAAATGTAATCTCACGTTAAGAATAAACCCGTACTATGTGTGATAAACACGCAGTCCCATCAAGAAGAAGAAAAAAGGTTCCACCTTTTTTGGCAATAACGCAGGAGGCGTTAAGATGTTCAAACACCAAACAGACAACACCTATTACAAGGCATTGAGTCGGTATTAACCACTTATATTTGTGGTCAATCATGCAGGCAAATGTGCTTCGATAATGCATGTAATTGTCCTTGAAACGGATTGGCCTGCATCAGAGACAGCCTCTCTTGCAGCTTTGTCTACAAAGGATGCCAAAAGGTGAACAGCACTTTTGGTTTAGGCCAGTTAACAAAGACAACAATCGGACAACAATCCACAGCATAGATGCCCCAAATGTAGCACTCCTCGAGTCTATCCCGGGTATATTCAGCAACGATTTGTCGATGCAAGTGCAGTGCAGTACAACCACGCGGAGACGAGGAATAATGAAAGGGCTTCATATTCTTGGTTCTTTCGGTAAAGTCACATAGAAGGGACTTTACTGAAAGAACCAAGAATATGAATCCCTGCAGTCACGAAAGCTTTAAATAAAAAACTTAAAGGGCTGTTGCCGTTTAATAAAACACTCTCACACTAGTCTTCCTACGCTCACACCAGTGTAGTAGGTGCTCTCTATCTCGGTCCTTCACCCGGACACTGAATACTATCTGGATCCTGCCCTCGGCTATCCCTTGGGCTCTCTCACTCGCCTGCCCCGAGCGGGGGATCAGCCAACACCGCTCTTCACGACGAGGATAGAGAGAGACCCTCTTTCCAGCCGGTCCTTACCCTGGCTCCCCACGACGACCACGCCTCCGTCACGGGGTCCCCCTTAAGAACCCCCTGGGCGGCTCCTCACCCCAGCTCGGCTCCGCCCACGTTCCCGAAGGTGCTCTCCAAAAGCCCGTGACGTAACCCGTGACGTTACGTCATCCCTGACTGTCAACCCACTCGCACCTCTTTCTATTCGCCCCCTCATTGGACACTCACACTACTCCTCTACACAAGTAATGCTTGTCCTCAAATCGCTGCCGGAGGAGGACGGCTTCTGCTCTGTTGCCGTGCGATGTAACAATCCGAGCAGCTGCCGTTCGCAAGCTGATGTCGTCGCTCTGACTCGGCCGGTGGTTCCTAACCTTCACTGCAGCCTTGCACCCCATTGGTTCTCAATCGTAAAAATAAAAACATGTACAGTGTTAATAAATACATAGAGGGTTTGTTGAAACAAAGTGGTTGCACTTGCGTGACCAAGCTCAATTTGTGTTTCAATGATTTACCTTTGAAGAAAAATCTGCCATGTTTCGCACCCGCAGAAAGGGCATTTCGCTCCCATAGGTTACGAACCACTGCTCCACACAGTCGATATTCTCTGGGGTGTCATTGTTCTCTCACCTTTGGCTGACAGTTTTTATTCCGTCTGACCACCGCCCATCACTTATACCGATGTCGCGTCCCGATCCCGTTCATTTGTTTTTGTCTACCGATGAACGCGGTGTCTAACCGGCACGCGTTCTCTAACCCCACACGATTCCTCGTCGCCTCCATGATTGCAAGCGTGCACCTTTCCATGCTCTGCACGCTGCAGCGTTCGTTCTATTTCCCCTTTGCCGCAGTCCCACGCTCCTCGTCTACGTGTCACGCACAGCAGGTTATGTGCACCGGTTAAAACCTTTCTCCTGCGAGCACACTGGCATGCCGCCTTGCATTATTTCACCGTAGCTTCGCCGCTTTAGGCCGCGATATGATCGCATTGCAAAATTTATGCTGCCTCCACACCCCGCCTTGCAACGCCGCAGGTGTTCAGACGATGACAAAGACAAAATTCCCGGTTATAGCCTCCACCACACTGTTGGGACAAGTGCTGTGAGCGAGCACCTATTAAGGCCGGCACTGCACACAGTGGTAGTGGGTGACCAGCAACACGCCCGCCTGCCTTTATATCACCAGTGGTGATAGGTAATTATATAAGGCCTGGTCAGCCTATGGGAGGTCCGGGGCCGGCTCAGATATTCGATGTCACTGATGTTGGTAATGAGTGGGAATCTAACGCAGGTCTCCGGGTTTCATAGCACGGTGGGCAAATAACTGCGCCATCACTCCGCCCACACACAATTGCACATGCACGTCCGTCACCTCCACACACCTGCCCCCTGCATGCTTGTCATTGCCGTACCACATTGTACGGCAGATGCGATCCCCAATATCAAGCCATGGATCACATCTTGTGGTGCGCCACTCCCCGCGTTGATCATTTGCTGGCAGCGGTTCTAAACCATTTTTTACATTACCAGGTAAGGCCCACTGAGCTACTGTATATAAATCTATCTCGAAAGCGTACCTGCCCACAAATGACAGCTCAACGAAGTGGCTATCACGTGGAAATGTATAGCGGCCAAGTAGTCTATATTCTAAACGCGTGTTTCTAAACATGAAGGGAAAGACTGAATGATCCGGAGAAAAATCCACGCCAGCTCGGGGAGAGAGAACATGCAAACTCCAAATATACAGCAGCAGCAGGCGTCAGAGTGAGTCGCGATCGAACCCACGACCTCCTGTATACCAGGCGAGGTAGTGTACATCTAGCCACCGAGAGAGTAGGACCGCTCCTCCCCATTGCCCCCCCCCCCCCCCCAATTTTCTGTTTCAAAATCGAGGGGGGAGCACCAATGTGCGTTTTACAATCTGGAGACGACAGTAGATGTAGTGAGATGAGAGAAACGTGGAGCGGAAGAGCGATTATATTGCGGGATCGAAACCACGACCTCCTGTATACTTTACGATGTAAATAACATCTCGCCACCGCGACGGTTCAAATAGTCGGCACGAGACTGCTCCTGAAGCCACCCACTGGCCCACTCCCCAACCCCGACGTGAGCATAGGAACGTGGCCATGAGCAACGGTCCACCGATACGAGACCAGAGCAGAGGTGCATCTGAGTCTCTGAATCTCCGCGCGAGTCTACGGGTTTCTCCGTCTAGATGAGCGAACTAATTTATCTCATAAACCATGGAGCACACAGCAAAAAGCACTTGCCCACTTCGATCGCTCGCCGGCAGCGGCGCAGACATTCGCCACGGGATACTCCCAAAAAGCCGTTGACTGCGGCTCAATCGCCAACCTCGACACGGCCACCGAACCGTCGGCCCGATCAACTCCTCAGCGTGCGAGAAAGATGGTCTCCGTGTAGGCTGCGACACATCCACAAATGGGGGCAAATGGGGGCAGAGCGCGGTGGCATTTTTTAGCGGTCGCGTGAATCACCGTCCAGTCTGTGTATTGCCCCCTTGCGGGACCCACAATGTCCCCATCGCGCTCATCGCGCGGAAACATTTTGCTTGGAGGATTCAAAATGCCTCATTGGTGGGCCAGACGAAGCCGGAATGAGGCAAAGATGTGGGCAGGCTAATCGAGTTTGTTTTCTTTCCAACACCCAAAATATTTAATAAGCGCTGAGATTAACAGTTTCTTTGCGCATAATGTTCATGTGCAGTTTGTAAACGAAGTGGGCCATGGCAGGGGCGGGATAACAATGTTAATCTTTCCTCTTGTTCGGTCTTGCTGTTGAATTTGTTGTTTTGCTTCTAGGTATTCACAACAAGGTATTTCATAAGAAACTGACTTGTGGTCTCAATAGGTTATTGACAGGTCGTATGAATCATCGTTTCATGTCTAGGTTTGGCTGTGAAGTGGGAATATCATCTCCCACAGCCACCCACCACCACTGATTGCATTAAAACCCTAGAGATGCAAGATGGTGCACAATTGAATTGTATTAAAAGTCATGCAAAAAAAATGCGACTTTGACAACCCTTCATTTTTATTTGATTTCTTTTCTCAGATTTCTATTAACTTTGTTATTGTAGTTCATTTAGTTTTGATTTTGTCATTTCGGCAAGCCGGGTGCCTCTTGCGATCAAACTTATTCTGCTCTCTTGACTTGTCACCTGGCCAATCAAAAAAATTTGCAACCTTGAATGTGTGGAGCCATCATTTACCGAGCTGATAAGCCGTCTTGTAATGCGTGTTGAATGTATGTAATGCATGTTGAACTTTTTTCTCACCGCACGCTAGACAACCACGCTCACGGGAGGCGCGGGGGGATGACAACAAACTAAACACAAATAGTTAGAAAGAAATGAGTTTTCAATCTGGATTTACCAGACCTTAGGTTCAAGTCCTGTGTGAGAGAGTCATACAAGGGACGGCGGTTGTGTTATAGGGGAAGGGCTGGTGATATTATAATGCGTCAGCTTATGATGTTAATGCGTATGTTCTCGTTTTCTCTCCTAAAAATGCCATTCATAAGTGTTATAGCAACAGAGGATATCGCTGGAAATCTAAGGAGGAATATGGGCATTCTGTATATATATACCATCCTTGGTAGGGAAAGAAAAGCCTTGTTCACAAGATTTTTATGCAGCGTGAGGGGGAAAGAACTCATGAGGTCACCACATGGAGTTGGAGTGAGTACAGAAATGTGCCAATGCTTGGAACGGATATTCGTTTCTTCACAAAGTGTTTCACAATATTATACATTTCACCGGTGAATTTCACCCCGACCACAAACACGCACAGGCAGCGATGGAATGCCGTACCCAGTTCGCAATTATCGCTAGCGATGGGCAATCCACTGCTGGATGAAGGCCTTCATAAGCTGCCACCATCTCCGATTATAACAATCTAACGAGCACCTGCACACATTTGACGTAATAATTTTAACTTGCAAGGTGGGGTTCACCCGAAGATCGCAATGCCCCACCATGTATGGAAATGCAGGTAATGAATAGAACCAGGCTAAACAACTATAACTATGGGGTGAAGGCCAGTTTAAAGAGGTGCATTTTCAGGACACACTTAAACAGCTCCAACGACTGCGATTGTTTCATTAAGAAAATACGAAGCGTCCCACAATCTTGAAACTGCGCAGCGGAAGAAGCGCGACCGCCCCTCAGGAACAGAGCCTTAAACCCCCTCCGGAGTAAGTAGAAGAAGGCGATTCGAAGGAACCTCGTTGTGAGAATAAAAATGGATCAGTTCCTGCATCGCTCCGTCTCCTCGTTAGACCACCTTCTCGGCCGCGTTCAACTGCCCGCCTGGCGCTCCGTCACTCTTCTTGACGATTGGCCACCAACCCCTCGAATTGACGTTTTATTTTTACCGACGCATGCTTTCCAATCCACGCGTCCATCTCCGTCGCTATTCCTTTCGTTTTACAAAATGTCCCAAGGGGCGCCGCGTGGACGTGAATATAAAGCGGCGAGTACCACGCCAGGGGGCATAAGTAACCGCGGACGCAGTGCCGGGGTTCGCAGAGTGTGCTGGTGTGCGCGCGCGCGTGCGGTGTATATTTACACGGAACAGAATATGCAAGCGCACCATGTGCTGCCAAAGCAGTGGGCACACACTGCACTCTCTGTTCAATGTCCTTCCCTTCTATTTCAAATGCAGAGATACCTTGAGGTATAGACGGACGGCAGAGATGTCACCAATGATGTGTGTGCGCGGGTAAATGCCCCGGATGACCATTGACATGTATTAAGCCATAGACCGGACCAGCGGTGTTTTTGTGTTTTTATGAAGGACTGTAAATTTCATTGTGTTTTAGCATGACCTTTTTGTTTGGAGAATGTGAGGTTTTAGGTTTCACGGTTATTTTGTATAACCAGAGAGCGCGGGAGACAAGGATAATTCTCGTTCGCAAGAGTGACTTGCGTTTTCCAAAAATTACAAAAGCGGAATTGCACGAGATTAAGTATAACGCAGCAAATGGAAATCAGCGCAAACACCTCAACACGGAAGACGTTTGCGTGTTGAACTTCGAACGCACCGTACATAGCCAACCGTGCTAATCGGAGAAGCAAATGCAGATATCAAAGATGCCGTACAAACCAACATGAAATTACATCTCCCCGAACTCAGCTTGGCTCCAAGAACTTCACCTTAAAAGATTCAAGCGGATGACGTAGCCTAAATAAATGTTTTAACTTTGCGTCGACGCTTCCGTCAAACTCTGAAGTGACCGATCGGGGGGTTTGCAGTCATTTTGATTACAAAAAAACCCCACACAATTCCACTCTAATCCATCTAAGCATTTTGTCCTTGGGTATCCTTCGCTTCAATCCAGAGTGCACACTACGACACAGCAGTCAAGTCCACGCTTGCGGCGTGAAAATACCGCCTCGTTGTATTTTTTAACCCGAGCAAAATTCCAACGCCGTCGCGTTTGGCAAAGCGCTGGGGCTCAGGGAATGCCAAACATTTCCGACCATGACTCCAATCACATTTCGCGTGATCTGTATCCCAGTGTAAATAAGGCTGCGCATTTACGGGCCGCGCCAAAACATCAGCGGCGCTTTTAACAAAAACACCCACGTGGTGTTTTTTTTTTGTGGAAGCGGATTCAGTTCGATTGCCATTGGCAGGATGTTGCGCCATCCCTCGGGCTCATCTCTTAGATTTTAATGCCACTTTATTTTAAAATCATGGTTGCTTCGTACAGGTCAAAAAGCCATAAGCGGTCAGGAATATACAGCACCATGAACTTTGTGGTAGACGGCGCGAATACGTTTATCGAACTGTGGAAGGTTATAAGAACTGGGAAGGGAGAGTCGCTCGGCAGCGAATTCTAAAGTCAGGGCAACGGCGAGGGAACGAGCGGAGAGAGATGGAGCAGGGTCCTGATTTGACCTGCGGTGCTGGTGATTGGACTTGGCATTCGCATGTCCACGGACGTTCAAGACTTCTGGAAAATCTGCTCTTTGAAAACATTTTTTTTTTAGCAAATATGACTTTCAAAAGTTGCCAAGCAGCAAATGGTTCGAGATGAAAAAAAAAGTACCGCATTAACATTTACATATCGCATACAGTACACAAAACTACCTCTTATGTCACGTCTGCAACTTGCACGGTGTTTAAGGGGTGTATGTGGAATAGAATTATGCTCATGAGTACCAACACGAGGAATGTGCCTTTAATTTTGTATCGGTGGATGGCTCCAAAAAGAACGGCAAACATTACTTACGTAAGAATACTTTGCCATTGTGACATCATCTCATTCGATAACGATGTTGGTTTAAGAAAAGCACACACCCCAAGCTGCAAGCCATTTAAAAGTTAACTACACTCATATGCACAATTGTGATTATTTTAAAAGGACAAACTGGATCCAATAATGTACAATTGTGCAAACTTAGGATTGCAAACATGAATTCAGTTCTGAACAATAAGTCAAACTCCAAATGTTAATGTCAAAATAAAAAATATATACACACACACACCGCGATCCATTTACAGATACCCCATAAAATTTACATGGAGAAATCCCACTACGAAAATACGTTTATTTGCACCATTGGAACCTCATTTGCCATCTGGTCCAACACCATGTGAGACTAGGCTCTAAGAAAGCTGTCTCGAGTGTGGACCAATCAACTTCAAGGACAGTGCATACATTATCAGAGTTGTTTTTTGTTTGCATTATGACTGCAGGTATTGTGGTCTATGCAAACATGACTCCTTGTAAAAACAATTATCAACGTTTATTTGGTGATACTGCATTGGTGCAAAAGCACAATTTACAAAACACTCAGCGCGTGCGTCAATATCACCGTTGCCTTAAGAGGAAAAATATATCAATGGTGACGTTTCGGGCAAGGGCCCTTCATAGCTCATGAATCGAGGCCAGAGATAAGAATGGATCAGAGGTTAAGTGCAGCCTCCAACTCGTGGAGGTCCAATGCTCAAAACATCACCTCGTATATATTTATCTTTTTAAGACCACAGAGTTCATAATGAATGCGCGTTGAGCCTTCTCACTATATTTGGTAGAAATTTAAGAAAGCGAACATTTTATTCCAAAGACTCTCTCTCTACACAGTCTCCAAAAAAAAGACATCTCACACTTAACTAAATATATTTTCACCCACTCGACGAACCCCGCCTCCGTTGGGGGAGAAATCACGGGGGGGGGGGGGGGGGGGTCAATCGTGTCGCACAAGGTACCGGATTATTATCCCAGTAGTACAAGTAGCTACACGTGTAGTAGCTACTGTACATATGTAGTAGCTATGGGCCCCGCACTTTTAAGGGCCCCGCGCTAAATGCTTTCAAGCTATCAATTCCGGTTCAGTGATTCTGCACTTGCTCTATTACTACAGTAATATACCGCCTTCAACTTTTATGAACGACTGAAGGTTTAAGGTTAGCGATTTGTCGTATTATCTGGCTGTATAGCAAATGAAAAAATACGATTACTTTACTATAAAAGTAAAACATTCGTCTTTTAATATGCATGTGTTTTGTAATATTTAAGGCCTCTTTATAACATATGCTACAGGCCCCGCACCAGCTTAATCGGGCACTGGTCACGCGGATGCACAAACTCAAGACGACGTTTTCCGCGATACAACCACAAATAAGAAAAACCTCCCCCCCACCACCACCACCACCCATCAACAACCACTGCCATTGAAGGAAAGCTATGTAATATGCGACATTTGGGGTAGTTGTAATTGCCCTTGTCCGTGCGCTGTGTAGAAGGGCCAAATGTGTACGCCAGTCTCACAGGAGCGCGTTGCAACGCGCAAGGGTTTAACACAAGCCGTGGGTGCAGCACTTGCCCCGTGTACTTTGGCCGGTAGCCATCGGCTAAGCATGGGGTGGTCAGGCAAGGTTTCCTGTCATGCAAGTTCACGCGAGTTGGGGTGAGACGGGTTCGGCGGCTGAGCTAGAAGCAGCTTCCCGGAGTTGTCCGCTTGCAAACTCCCGCAGAGGCGAGGTCACCGCTGTCATCGCTTCAGGTGCGAGTGCACGAAAAGGTAGCGCAGAAGCAGATCGATAACAGGTTGGTTCACTCTTAGAATTCTTCTGTGATGACAGGACGGAAATGCGACGGTTTGGAAATCATCAAACGCATCACTGGCAAAAACATATTCCATGCAAATATCTCGTTTGTGGACAGAAATCCATGTTGCCACCCATTATATGTCAACACCAAAAAATGTATAACCACTAATCAAACGAAAAAACCCTCCATGCTTCATAAGTTTAAATTACGTTTTATACGATTACCCCGCTCGCTCTGTTCTGGTTTCACAGAAAAACCCAGCATCCATCAGCGCTTTGCCAATGCAGTTTATTAACTTAAACGTCATTTGCACTGCTCATCCGTTTAACACGTGGGAATTACCATCGACGGCGACAGAATAATTTATCCAGCAGCCAAGTCTAATCAGGCACGTACCGCTAAATGTCCTTGCAAGCAAAGGTTTCAATTTGAGAGATATCAGCGGCTAATGCTTCATCACGCGTGGCTCTAGGAGGCATGTCCAGTCAATCCAGCACAGAGAGTGACACGTGACACACCCCGTTGCAACACCGGGCCCGGCTGTTACAACACTGCCATCGGTGAGGGGGGCCCCACGTGACTTTGCGGGCGGGCTGGTTGACTGGGCTGGGCTGGCTGGGCTGGACGTGGCACAATTCACACACGTTCGACCTCGGCGGGTTAAAACGTTTCTGCAATCGCCCGCCGCCGGCAATACCCAATTTATCTCCACGCGCTGGAACAAGCACCTCATGCCGTTTTGACGACTTTTGCAAACATTTAAATTGTGGGTACATACACCCGGTGTGCCCTCCCCCACTCCCCTTCTTCTCTCCGCTCCTTCCAAGACGTAAGATTAATCCAAACCCCCCCTCTACAGGCGCTCTTTAGAGCTTCCGCGAGTGGAAGGGGGCGGGGGGGGGCTTCCGCCAGCAGTGGCGTGAGCGAGAATTTGCAGGGCTGCGCCTACACCCTTTGTTATATACGGTTGGCGCAAGTATATATATATATACATATTGTTAGTTTAACACGTAGGCTTTCGCGACCGATATTATCCATAAGAGTTTTTTTCGGGGTTAGATCGCGTAAATAAAAATGGCACGTTTTATTTCCGTGGCAAATTTTACTAATTGGCTGTGTTGGGTGGTGGTAGGTTGAACGACGCATTTATACTTTCGCGTTGTAACCCACGACTCTCTATTATGGATAGAACCTTATTCTACGTGCCGGTCATTTTATGGTGACATTTACCCGTGCTCTTGCACCGGTAAATGTCACCCCAGGTCGACCTTGCGAGCGTGCTGGGAGCTTAACGTGAAGCATGGATTTCATCTACAGGTTGGCCCAAAAGTCAGGACTGCAAATCACATGGGATTATGTTATTCATATGAACAAATTTCAAAATGACTCCCATTAGCATGAATGCATGGTGTGTGAATGATCTTTTTAAAATATTTAATATGTTTCAGATTACAGGTGTAATCTTTGAACACTAATCAATGACGTTTTGTCTCAATTATTTGTCATCACATTTATGTTCCTCGTCGAGTTTTGTAAACAATGGATTTGAGGTGATCTCCACAGGAAGAAGAAAAATAGATATTAATTCTGATAATTGTTATTATAATTAAAAAAACATTAACTTAAAGAACAAACAATACAACTGTGTTCATGCCAGCGTTAACATCAATAAAGTAACCCTATGTCTCTTGACTCTTTGGCCACTCTTGGTATATTATGTTGCAAAATTTGGGTCACTCGATAGCGCCGTATACTGTGTCCTATATAAATAATTAGCCTCAGGATAATGCACAACCGGGAGGCCAATCGTAATTTCAGTGCAACACGTACCCTGGCAATTGAACTCCAAAGACAAATTTGATCGCTCTAGGGTGTCCTAGAAAAATAAAATATTTATTTTGATAAACCACAAAACCTCCGTCTGTAAAGGCCTTTGATCAGGTGGATTAAGTGGATGTAAAACAAAGTGGCGTTTATTGTGCGGCGATTATACAATGAAAGACATCGGGTGGATTGTAAAGTTTTCCAATGGAGCTGGCATGGGGTAATTTAAAATATACAACGTGGGTCATCGCGTTTTTCAACCCACCCACCCCCCAAAAGGACAATCATTCAAATCGAGCACATCACACGCGGACACATTAGCGGCACGATCCAGTCATAGACACTCGCTAGAGATTTACCAAGTGGTGGTGGCTATGCACGTGGCTTATAATCCAGCACTGTAGAGGCAGCGAGGGTAGGTGGGTCACTGCAAAGAAGTTGCGAAACTCCCTGCTGGTAGGCGTCAAGGTGAAAAAGCGGTACTGAGTGTGGACTCAATTCTCCATCTGTCCCTTCCGCTAACACCTTTATAGATAGTGGACCGCAGAGCTTGGCGTGTGTGTGGTGTGTGTGGGGGGATAAATTTGATTCTGACTCACCGCCTGGCTGCCTTCCTCACTTCTCTGGGTCTGTGGCTCCTCCACGCATCTCCGAGTGGCTTTTTATCTCCACAAGAAATGATGGTAACATTATTAGAATATACAATTTTATTTCAAAGCCTCATACACATCTGCCGCCAATCTCAAGTCACTTATTCCAAGACTCGGAGCCTTTCACTTGCACAGTATTCTCGAACATATTTCTAACCAGGGCCCATTTCCCACGGAAATCGTCCTCTTGCCTTTAAAACACCAGGCAGTTCGCCAGCATTGGTTTCAGCAAGCTGATTAGACAATGAATGTCGACATCAATCGAGCGTTTTTTGTATCTATCAAAGCAATACGTCTGGAGAGATGCACGCCTAGAAGGTCGTAGGGCTGATGGGATGTGTACAAAACACGAACTTATTTTTTTTTTATATGGAGACAAAGATGGTAAAGGGGGTGTTACATCACCATATTCAGTCACCTGTTGAGATGAACACGGCCCACCACGAGACCCAACGTCTCGATGCCCAAGGGGATCGCCGCCAAAACAGAAAGGAAGCCGCGTTGGCACTGGGGATCCCACTTCCATCTGGCACCGCGTGCCCCCAATTCCTAAAGATCTGCGGATCCAGAATTTGATTCCTCAGCAGCCACATCAAGAGTCACCACCCAACCTGATGGACGTCATCCTCGAACCCCGAGGAACTGCCGACTCCGAGATGAACGTGGGACGATTCACTCGAAACCAAACGGGGCATCTATAAATGGATCGCCGTTGCAATTCATACACCAACAACGAGGACAACATTCTCATGGAAGTGGGGTGGTGGAAATCAACTCAGGTCACCACCAGCGTAGGACACGAGCCACGCTGAGATGACTTGGCGAGACGCGTGCCTGGCAGATTTTTTGTGAACTTTGTTTTTGTAATCAATCCCCGCGACGCTTCGTTGTACGACCTACGCGGGGGGTCGTGCCAGTGACGAGACACACGGACTACGCGTGGTAGCGGGCGCAGACACAAACCGACATGGCCCCCCACTGCGCACGCGCTCAGCGTTTTTTTTTTGTAATTTATATAATAGGAAATACATAATTAAACGCCGTAAATTATCCGCGTCTGCCGATAAGTAATTTAATTTTTTATTTTATTTTAATTAATGGCAGTCTCTTGCGCGCAACGAGCGACAGCGATATTTCGAAGAGGCACTGCCAATGAATCGACGGCTTTGTTCGGGAGAGTCAAGAGTCAGACGGACCGTTTGGGTGGGTTGGGTGAGCGAGTGAGAGTTATTATAGCGAGTCGACGACACGGAGTAACCCCGGTGCCAAGGTTAAACTCTGGCTGATCGGACAGGACGAGCCCTCGGCGGCCAACTGCATTACGGGAAATTCTGTGGAGCGTCCTCTGATATCAAGTGGCTGAAATCAATCTCGGGGTTTGGGACCGGTGCAAAAATAAGTGCTGGGCGTTTTGTCACATGAGCTGGCACCGTGGCGAGGCGGTTACGAACCCCGGTGACCCGAATTTCATCGTTTCCCGGCCATGTCCAACGTCAGCGGCGAGTGACAATCCGAACCAGTCCTGGGCTCCTTCCTTCACAAATCCTCACTGACCGGCGTGGTGAAGTTCAGTGACCCCCCTCTCCCCTCCCGCCCCCGCCTACGATCCGCAAAGTGTCACGAGTCCTTCACACGGCAGTAGATTTGACGAGGGGCTGTAGGGTGGTGCAGTGGTGACCACTCGGCGTCTCACAGGAAGAAGAGGGCCTTGGGTTCGAATCGTTTGTGTGTGGAGTTTGTGTTCTCCGCCTGTTCTGCTTTGGGCTTCCTCTCGGTGCCCACCAGCAATCTTCCCAAAGAAAACAAAACAATGTAACTGGTAGTTGACCCACCATCGCAATGCTGTAAAATGGGCCTGCAAATGATCCATTTGGGAATACACGTGGCAGCAGGGGCAGCAGTATCATCATCATCATCGTCGTACTCTCCGGCGAAATGTTGGCAGGACTCACCCTGCTTGAAAGTGCGTCTCGAGAGCCTTCCTGGGTAAACAAGCGCGATGATAACCACCGAGAATAACTCTCGCGGCACGTGGCCATATGCTCGCCTTTTTGACACCGGGACGAGGGGGGACGAGCCCCGTGTTTTTATTCCGCAGGAGCGGGGCGGGGGCGAGAGACGAGTTGCGGGCGCGTTTGTTGTGATGCCAAAGGCACCGGGGAGCCCTCCCCGCTGTCGCTTGCCAACAAACCCGGTGGTTTGTGACGCCCTCTCTCGGCCAGGCCTCGCAACGGCATGAGAAGGTGGCAACTTGTGGGCAGCGTTCTTCTTCATTGCAAGGTGCCGAAGCCACTAGCGGCCCCTGGTGGCCTTGAGTGCGGCCCCTGACGCGCCCCCCCCCCCCAACAATAACACAACGGGTGAAAACACCGCCCCAATCATCATCGTACTGCTGTCAAACCCCCAATGGTTTCAAATGTGCGGTGGCCCTCACACCTAATGTCTCATCGGCGAAAGTGAACCCCCTCGGAACACCAGTGAAGACCACTGCGACATGGCCATACAAGATGGGCCATACAAGAACCACGATAATCGCACCCTCCATTTGGTAGAATATTGTAAAAAAAACTTTATATACCTATAAAGTTTTTTTTATATACCTTATTTTCCGACAACACTTTAAGTGAAATAACAAACAGCGCTTTGAGCATAAGTGATGATAGCTAAACGAAGCAGAGAGAGAGATCCATGCTTGGAATAATTCTACACCACAACGAAAGAGGAATACCTGGATCAGATGAATACACGAAAGTGTAGGGTATTGACTTAAGCAAAAGTAGCCTTGGGTACCGAGGAAGACATCAATAGAAGAGATGTCTGGTTGGTGGTCGAGACTGGAAACAGTGGCAGCCAACGGATGGAACGTGCCCGAGGAAGATGACCGATGTACAGGATCATCGAGCAAGTGGATAGACCGTGCCAGATGCGGGACCGAGTTGAAAATCTGTATGAACGCATTACCCGACAGCCAACTAGTAAGGGTTGTCACTTAAACAGAACGTGGCCAATTCGTCACTAGTACAGCACACCGGTGTGTTGGAGAGCCAAGCTACAACATTTACAATCTGAGTACGACGTTTCGCCAGTAATTACAACTAGCTTCATCAGGCGACAGCCAGATTTGTGGAGAAGTCTTACAGTTTCGTTCCTTAAATAGAGGCGTAGATGTGGTGATCACGCTTCTGCGCTCTTGCGCCACGTGGGTTGGGGCAGGTTTAACGACACAAGCCTCCTACGTGTTAAGCATTTCCCGATGTCAAATGTCGGTCCCATGCCGCCGCCTGGTGGCACGTTTCAGGAGTGGAAGTTCGAGGTTGAATCATTCTCACGAGCGACGTTGCAGAGAATTTGAACAGCAACACGAATCAGCAGCCAGTCTCTCCTCCACAAACCCATCAACGCAGAAATAAAAACGAAGACGACCATTTACGCGACCCATCAGCCGCAGGGCCTTCTGAGAGGGAGGCCGTAATATCGGCAGCATTGTTTCAACACAGGTAACACTTTGGACCGGTTTCGACACACAGTGTCTCATCAGCCACTCAACCACAGGGAGAGAGACACGCAAACTCTACATGGATAGCAGCAGGCGTCAGGGTCGGGATTGAACCAACGGCCTCCTGCATACCAGGCGAGGTAGTTAACATCTCGCCACCGCGAGCAGATGATCACGGACATCAAGTGGCAGATAAACGATGCGAGGTCATTGTTCTAGGAACACTCGATCCAAAACATAATGCATTCACCATCATGATCACGAACGGACGGAACTTGCCTGGAGGTATCCAACCCAGAGGCGGGTTCTTTCAACATCCGTCATCATCGTTGTCATCACGATGCATGGACAGATAGTACGTAGGTGTCCACTGCACATTTCGTCATTTGTTTCCACTTTCCTCTTGGGGGCCGTCCATAAATGACGTCAAGCACCTAGGGGGGGGGGGGGGTCAGACATTTGTGACGATGTGTTACGAGGAGGGGGGGAGGGGTTTGAGAAATGTGACGTCACATCAAAATGTTGCAACTTTAAATGTTTTCTCCTACAACATCAGAGTGCAGCGCCACATTAAATACGCACTCCAATGACAATAGTTTAAAAGCGATTTGAAGCATGTTTGATATTTTTTTGGGGGGGAGCAGAGCTTTGTGGCATCATATTTGAGGGGGGGTCTGACTTTTTGTGACGCCGTGTGACGGGTGGGGGGGTGGGTCAAAAATCGTCCAAAATCGCGTGACGTCATTTATGGACGGCCCCTTGTGCCAATATGCTCAAGTAGTAGGCCACATCTTTATGGCACTAAGCTCTAATGACGTCGCCGTGAAGCCATTCTCTGTTGAGCCTTCCATATTTATATTTACGAACATTACACTTTACATTTTCCTGCCGTTGTCCATCCAACAAATGTTGTCCAAATAGTGCCAGCCTCCTCATCACTTTCCTACATCATCATCATGGCCATCAGGTTGGCCTCCTCTACGTGCAACCTTTTTTTGTTACTTCAACAGCCGTAGGAAAAACAAATGAAACGTTTTAGGTTAAACACGGCAAATGCCACGTTTGCCAACACTCAAGATGACACGTGACATGCTCTTATTCGCAACGAGGTCAATGCGAGCAAACAGGAGATAATTTGAGGTCACTGTCAAAATCGCTTTACCTGCTGCTTGTTCCGAGTTCGTAAATAATCCAATTACATTCAATTTCCTGCCGTGGTTCCGTTAAATAAGAGGCGTTAATAGCTTAAATGTCCAACACACAGCAATTTAAAATCTCCGTGCGCAGTTTGTGAAAGCCAACGGGCTTTCGGAACGCATCGAATCCCGCCACTGTGGAGGCAGCAGCGGGGGTTC
This sequence comes from Lethenteron reissneri, assembly GCF_015708825.2. Lineage (NCBI taxonomy): Eukaryota > Metazoa > Chordata > Hyperoartia > Petromyzontiformes > Petromyzontidae > Lethenteron > Lethenteron reissneri. The sequence goes on along the minus strand of NC_083795.1, from coordinate 11,745,989 downwards.
GCGGATTGCACAAATGTTGTCAAAACTCCATTCCCGTGGCCGTCCAGGTTCCATACCCTGGCTCGCCTGGAGAAGGCAGTACAGCAAGTGGACTAATCTGTATGTATGTTGAACTTCTTTCTCACCGTACGTCGCCAACCGTGCGAATCGGAGGTGCAGTGGGAAGGACGACATACTAAACGCAATATGTATGTATATCGCCACCTGTTGCCATCTGTACGGGCATAGAGTGTTGCTCGCTCGTACGTGCATGTTTTGTCCGGGTGCTCCGGTTTCATCCCACTTGTGTAAACACTCATCATTAATTGGCTGAAAATATCAAAATAAAAACCCAGGACCCTGGCTTTGTTGGATAAATAAGTCACAAGTGCCAAACAGACACAGCACTTCTGAATTATCAACACAAACCTCACTTGTAAGTACCTGGGCTAAGATGATTATTTCTCTGGTTTAACCAAGTGGGATTTTTTTAATGAAAATGTTGCAAACCTGCTGGACATTTGACTCTCGTGACATTTTTCCAAGACACATTCGGCTTGCTCATGGGGTGAAGGAACACGGTTAACATTTATTTCATTTAATGTTTTATATATATAAAATACCACTTGCGTTAAAAATAGAAAAAATACAAATGTTGCCTTGCCCAAGAGAGAAACAAAAGACCCGGTATTCAATAATGCATGGGTGGGTGGGTGAGCCCATCGCAAAAATCGGTTAAATTTGTGTATAACTGTGCACATTTCAAAATGATGCTAATGTACATCTAAGAACATTAATTTCTATCGGGTACTGCCGTAACTTGAGCCAAGAACCTAGATATTAAGATATTAGATCGCACCGTGTGTATACTTGCAAAATGAGAGCTACGGTTAATATTGCGCGCACAGTGCACGCGGCGTGGGAATATTCTGCCACCTGTCAACTCCGAGGACCAACCCGATCAGAACGTTCCCAGTGTCACGCAGAGAGAACACTGCCAAGTCACAACGCTCTCTTGGACACCGCTGTATCATTGCAGTCATGTACCTCAGCGGAATTTTTATTTATTACCAAACTCGTTTCGCTTACATGGTCAGCGAACAGGCATTGTCGCAGCAGCTGCTGCCAGCAGCTTCTGTGCTCGAGTTTCTTTAGACCAGCGAGCTCGCCTCTGCCGTACACAAAGTCCGGCGCAATGGAATTCTCACTGGCAGGGGCACAGCAGCAAGCGGCGATTTGACAACGCTTACAATGCCTGTATTATTCTTGGTTGTTTCGATAAAGTCACATAGAAGGGAAATAATAAAATAATAAAAATATAAAAAAATAATTTGTTTTGATAAAAAAAGTTTTTTTTATTGTTTTATACTTTTATTTCCGTTCTACATGACTTTACCGAAAGAACCAAGAATATGAATCCCTGCAGTCACGAAAGCTTTAAATAAAAATGTAATGCCTTTATTATTATTTGTTTACATTAGTTTTTCATCGCAGATTGGCACAGTTTTGCTTGCTTTTCAAAAATGTCGCTTTGCTGAAAAAAACTAATCAATTGCCATATTTGTTCATGTGACATATTTATTTGATTGGCTCGTTCGGGTATTGGGGGGTTTTAGTGACACTAAATCAGCCACTGAGTTAATTGATGTGTATAGCCCTTGTAAACCCAGTGCTGGATATGGGCGCAACATATCTCGGCTGATATGAGAAGCGAGTAAAATCTAAATCGGCCCAGCCACCTTTCCTCCTCTTTACCAAATAGCAGTGACCAGCGTGGTGAAGTATGGTCAACCAGCCGGCCAGATTTGGAGAGGCCTTCAAGCAGCAGTGGATTGACAGAGGCTGTAAATTTTATACAACACTAGCGGAAGTACCCGGCGTTGCCCGGGTGAAAAATATATTTCTTAAAAACCTTACATATATATACACAGATAATAAGGTATTGTCAAAGCCCGGTGGGCCGTTTGTACATTTCTCCAACAAATATATAAGAGGCTTGCACAAGTCCAAAAAGTTGTAGAAAGTGTGGGGTAAATAGTTGATGTAAAAGGTTTCTGAAAATTGTGGACCCCCCCCCCTCAAAAAATATCTTTACCCCTCGTAGGTATATATACCTACACACCTTACATACAACAGAGGAAGCAGTATCTATTGACTCTGTAGTAGTATGTACTAACTGTACCGTAGTATCTACTGAGCCAGTAGTAGCTACTGACTGTGTAGTAGTATTTAGTGACTGTAGTAACTACTGACCATAGTAGTATTTACTGGGCCTACAGTAGTATCTACCGACTATATAGTAGTAACTACTAACTGTATAGCATCTGCTGATTCTATAGTAGTATCCACTGACTATAGTAGTAACTACTAATTCTATAGCAGTATCTACTCACTCTATAATAGTATCTACTGACTCTAGTAGCTACTCACCGTAGCAGTATGTACTGACTGTATAGTAGTATATACTGACTGTAGCAGTATTGACTGATTGTAGTGGTATATATTGACTGTTTTAGTATCTACTAACTCTACATAGCAGTATCTACCAACTCGTTAGCAGTAACTACTATCACTACAGCAGTGTATACCGACTGAGGTGGTACCTGCTATCACTACAGCAGTGCATAGTGACTGGTGGTACCTGCAATGATTACAGCAGTGCATAGTGACTGGTGGTACATGCTATGATGCATACTGTTGGTATCTATGATGACAGCAGTACATACTGAGTGTTGTGGTACCTGCTGTGATGACAGCAGTACATACCGAGTGTGGTAGTACATATATTACATACACAAATACAAAAAGTTTAATGTACGTAAAAAGTACTTGTGTATGAATTTAACGTGTTTAGGAGAATAAAAACTGTAATACTAAATAAGAAATGGAACTGTGAACCCAAATGATGGACCACAATAAGCCAGTGTGGTCTCCGTCTCTTCAATGTAGGAATAACAGGACTTGCATAAGCTCTCTCCTGAAGCCCTTTCGTTGCCAGCAGACCTGAACTTTTACATTTAGCTCTCCAAAAGTGCCATACGCAAGAAAACAAACAGAAACATGTATTTAATTGTAGTTAACATTTATTTAGTGCCTTTTTATACAGCTCTTGACTCAGGTGCAACCGCAACAAACAAAAACATGAACAAAGAACATCGTAAAGTGACGACGCGCGACAGAAACACCCAGGAAAAAACAGCTAAATCTTCCTGAAAAAACACCGTATATCAACGCTGTGCACAAAAATTCCAGTGGGATGAAAGTCTAACAATAACAACCATAAAACAATTTAGATTAAAGTTATCAGGCTAACTTTGTACTACTACATAACATGTACATGCCTTTGTCTTTTATCGAATCCAATGAGTTATAAGTATATGGTCAATGGTAGAAAAACATGTATTTATTTGTACTATAGTAAGGCACTACAAAAACAGACTATATAACTTGTAATAGAAAAAAGGGGGAAATGGGGAGAAGGAAAGTAGGGCAGGTAAGATCCGAGGCGAAAGAACAACAGCGCACGGGCGGTGCCGCAAACAACCGCTGACTGCAAGATCGCCGACAGGTAAAACTGCCACTTTTTGCTGACCAACACCCCCCTATCAAAGAGCGTCTTTGTAAACAATATTTCTGGTCCTGCCTGCTGGTGCAAAGTAATGTAAAGAATTTTCATTGCCTACACGAGAGCATCCAACATAAAGTTGGCCATGAGAAAAGCACTGATTTGCCAAATTCAGTCCCACCACTTTTAAAGATTGTCCTTGCACCTTGTTAATGGACATGGAAAAGCTAAGCTGGATGGGGAATTGAAGCCTCTTAAATTCAAAGACTGTGTCATTTGGGATTATAGGTATGCGAGGGATAAAGATGTCCTCGCCTTTAGAATGGCCTGTAATGATTGTAGCTTTGATAACATTTGAATGTAAATCTTTCACAATTAACCTTGTGCCATTGCACAGTTTAGGTGGGTCCAAGTTTCTCAATAGCAAGACAGGTGCCCCAATTTTTAGTCGCAAATTGTGTGGTGGAACACCCGGGAGCTGCAGAGAATTCAAGAATTCCACTGGATAGTTAACAATTTGATCATGGTCCAACACTGTGTCAATAGATTTGTAGGACTTGCTCTCTCCAGATAATTTCTGCAACAACATAGAATTTATTCTGTGAAAAGCATCATTTTTTGGAGCCAAAATGGCCCTCTCCCCTAGCAAGACAACATCTTGAAAGTGTTGTTGCATGTTTGGGTAAACTTTTTCCTCCAGTTCCTCTTCTGAAGTGGAAAGGATGCCTTTAGGCATAGTGATAAGTCCATCTGTGCCGTCAGCAAGAATTCTGCCATTTCCAATATCAAGAAGAGCTTCAGCAAAGTTTCCTGCCTCTTGGTCTCCATGGAGATATACACGAATGTTTGTAGTTAGTCTGAGTTTCAATACGTGGCTCCAGAGGAATGAAGACTTGATGCAGGCATTTAACTCATCAGCTTTGGTTCCTCGAAGTACCACAGGTAAGGTTTGTCGGAAGTCACCAGCCATGAGAAAAGTTACACCACCCATAATCCTGGAATTGTTGCGGAGGTCCTGCAAAGTTGTGTTGACAGCCTCAAATGCTCCCTTGTGGGGCATGGTGCATTCATCCCACACTATTAATTCACAATTAACCAGGACTTGTGCAAGGGCAGTCCCCTTTGAAATATTGCAAACAGGGATAGATCTAATGGAAGCTTGAATGTGGAATGGGCAGTTCTTCCTCCAGTAAGCAGAGTTGCCGCAATCCCTGATGATGCCACAGCCAGGGCAATTTTCTCCTTTCGGCAAACCTTAGCCAGGAGCAGGTTGAGGACAAATGTCTTCCCAGTACCGCCAGGTGCAACAAGGAAAAAAATGCCTCCGTTTTTAGACTCAATGTCTTCCAAGATGTTTGTGTAGGCTTCTCTTTGTGCACCCATCAGCTTTGGTTCATTTTCCTCAATACATTTAAGAAGCTCTAAACCATCATAGGATGTTTCACGTAGGACCTCTTGTGCAAGGCCATGCATGTTTTCCCTGGAAGGTGTGGGTAGTCCGATAGTCCGGAGGTCTTTCCCAGCAATGGATTGAAGTTTATTCTCCAGGAGGATGAGGGTCTGGTTAAAGATGTCATTATTAAAGTGCACATCGATGTTTGAATTTTCTTGTTGAGCTTTGTGGAGGATGTCCTCACTCATGACCTCTTTGTATTTTTCCCAAAGTCCCGTGGGGTTTGAAGGGCTGCAAACTTGAATAACAATGCAAAAGAGCATTCTGAGTTGAGAAGAGGACTAACAGAAGCCTCTGTCGTAGCTTTGTCAAGATACTGGTCATCCTCAAGTATTCCACGAAGACTGCAAGCTTCCCTGTATGTTTCGCACACAACCCCTTGCACAGTTTTTAGGTCTTGGAAAGATTTGGGCCCTTTGACAACATGGAGAAGCATTCTCAGAAAGTTGCGCTCCTGAGAGTTGGGATGAACCGTGTAGACTCTTCCCAAAGCATCAGATGCGCCGTCACCAGCACACCGCTTTGATTTTTTTTGCGCAATCCACGTATAGTAGGAGGGAACCTCATGGTAGAGCAGGTTAGCAGCAAATGGGTCACTTTGGCACAAACCAAAAAACGCCATGAGGGTTGTATCGCGTGGAGCCAGGGCTTGTTGTTGGGCATTTCTTTCGCTGAAGTAGATGCGTTGACCATTTTCTAGGTGGACTGCCAATTGGACGACTGTGGGGTAACGTTCATGGATGGGGAAGCCTAAAATTCTCTAAATGGCCTCATTGCTGCTGATGTATCTTCCTTTGACAAAAAGTTCAAGTTCATCCACACTTTGGCCCTCTTTTTGTAAGGCAAACACGGCCATGTCAGAGCCTTTGTTGATGTATTTGCAAACATATTTGATGGCTTTCACAGAATTGCAGAATTCGACGTTAATGTGCGCCTCGAAGATCTTGCACAGAAGAGGGCAGTACGGAACGATCCACTGGTTGTCAATCTTCATTTCAGAGTTTGTGCCAGGTCTGAGCGTAGTTTGAAATCCGTCGTCAGTATTTCTGCGACGATATAGAGGATAGCCATCATGGCCTGCCTGAGTGTCTTTTAGGAAGTGTCTGGGATACTTTTGGTACACTTGCAGTCTTGCATACATAACGAATTAGGATTGAACTCTCCACATGGGCCATGGACCATTTGCTTGCAGACGACATCAAAGAGGGCAGGGTCTTGATCGGGGTCTGGTAGCTCGGCACTGATAAAAGTGTCTATGTCACTTGCATGTATTTTTTCCCTCATCCAGAGCAATATGTGAGCATGAGGAAGACCACGTTTTTGACACTCAATAGTGTGCAAGTTACATCTTGTCTTCCCAAAGACGCCGCCTTCCTTTCTCGTGAAAAGCCTCACGAGTGCATCAACTTTGAGTTTAAAAACCCTTGCTATGTCATGTCTATCGGTTGGTTTTTGTTTTTGATAAAGCTCAACCTGTATCTCTTTCCATTTAGGATTGCAAGTGAAGGTGATGAAGAGATCGGGCCTGCCATATTGCCTGATGTAGGTCATGGCATCTTGAGTCCTCTCGTGCATGTATCTTGGTCCACCTGTGAAGGATGAAGGCAAAATAACTAATCTCCCCACATTCTGAGCGTTTGCATCTCCGTCAGCATTGATAGCATCCCTGAGATGAGCATACTGTTCAAAATGCAGGCGTGTTTGATTGAGTCGAATGTAAAGGCGCTCACTCTCATTTTTGGCATACTCATCGACAGCATACTGGTGAAAGAGGTTGGAGCACCTGAGTATGTGGTTTCCTCCTTCTCTGTGCATTATCATGAAGGAATAGAAGTCTTTAGAGGAAACAGTTTTGTGAGGATGACTTAGTCCTGTAGCTTTGATATTTTGAGGTATCTGGATGTGGTAGCCATCTTGTCCTTGCCACAGAATAATGGGGTATTGTAGGGCATCATATGCTCTGTTTGTCTCCGCAATTTTCTTGATGGTGTTGTCTTGGTAGCGAAGCACAATGTCTCTATTACCATGTTCCTCACCCACCATAATAACAGCAACCTCACAAGTTGGGGCATTGAACCTCCGTGCATGTTCCCCAATTGGCACCTTAGATGCACTGATGACAACCTGATAATCATGCGAGGTGACTTGTTGTGCTGCATGTTTGAAACTTGAAATCAATAAATTGTGTTGGCTGAGCATCCCTTGGAGTGAGAGGACAATTTTTAGTCTTGCACCAGGAATTTTGCTGCAAAAACTTTAATTGTTTGCCAGTCAGTGGCTGAATGGATCCGATTCGATGATAAGACTTGTCCCTGAACCTTGAATGTGGGCATAAAGCCTTTCTCCACTATCTCCTTAGTCGCACCAAAAGAAGTCATTTGAAAGCAGGAATTGTACTTCCTGATGTTGGTGAGAAAGTGTTTAGACTCAGTGGTTTGTCCCAAGACTAAGGATTTAAGTGGCTCAGGGGGCGTCTGCACAAGGCAGAGTTTTACTTTGCCATCACTGCAGCACATTCCCTTGCTTTCTGCTTTCCATTTTTTTGCACCACAATCTACACAAGTAATCGACATACAGCCTAATATGGCCATCAATTGATAACCAATATCTGGTTGGTAGATAAAAGCTGCTCTGTTCCATTCCGGGTTATTTGCTCTTGTTCTAGATGCAGCAGCATGACGGACTTGCGTTATGCGCGCCACCTGGTGATGTTGTGTTTCGTCAGCCCGTGCTGCCGCAGTGGCTGTGCGGTCCGTTGTTTGGCGAGATGCACGATGTTCATCGTTTTCGTCAGCCCGTGCTGACGCAGTGACTGTGCGGTCCGTTGTTTGGCGAGATGCACGATGTTCATCGTTTTCTTCAACCCGTGCTGCCGCAGTGGCTGTGCGGTCCGTTGTTTGGCGAGATGCACGATGTTCATCGTTTTCTTCATCCCGTGCTGCCGCAGTGGCTGTGCGGTCCGTTGTTTGGTGAGATGCACGATGTTCATCGTTTTCTTCAACCCGTGCTGCCGCAGTGACTGTGCGGTCCGTTGTTTGGCGAGATGCACGATGTTCATCGTTTTCTTCAACCCATGCTGCCGCAGTGTCTGTGCGGTCCGTTGTTTGGCGAGATGCACGATGTTCATCGTTTTCTTCAACCCGTGCTGCCGCAGTGTCTGTGCGGTCCGTTGTTTGGCGAGATGCACGATGTTCATCGTTTTCTTCAACCCGTGCTGCTGCAGTGGCTGTGCGGTCCCTTGTTTGGCGAGATGCACGATATTCAGGAATTTCGGCAACCCGTGCTGCTGCAGTAGATGTGCGGTTTCTGGCTTGCCGAGATCCACGTTTTTCAGGATTTTCTTTAGTCCGTGCTGCTGCAGTGCATGTGCGGTTTCTGGCTTGTCGAGATGTACCCTGTTCAGGATTAGACTTCAGCTTGGGTTGCTGCAGTGGCTGTGCAGTCGTTTGTTTTAGTGCACGCTGCTCTTCAGTTTCCTCAGCCTGTGCTACTGAGACACCTTCGTTGCTTGTTTGAGAAAGTTGCTGCTCCTGTGTTGTTTTGCGTGGTACAGCGTCCACTCTCTTCGGATGTTTATTTTTCTTGGAGAGGCTTGATTTTTTTCTTTTTGGCATTTTTGCCGCGAAGAAAAACCTCACTCCCGTCACCACTCAGCAAGATTGTTAGCGTAATCGGCCTGGCTTATCTCTCTCCTCCTGTAATCTTTATTTCCAAGTTTTCTTCAGAGGAGCATTCATGTATCTGTAATTATGAGATGCACACCAACGAAATTTTATAAAGCATAAAAATGTGACTCGTATAATTTTACCAACATAACAATACAATAACCTCAGTACTATATCTAAAAGAATATTATGAACTTATCAAACTATAAGTTGATAATAAATGAAGTAGAATCATGAGGGTTTTTCCGGCAGGTTGTTTTTCAACTTTGCCAAGTAATAATTTCAAAACGAAATAAATAATGAAAAGGGGAAAAAGTATCATACCTGAAAATATGAGCAGATGCGCAGCAATCAAAGCCGGAGCGAAAAATAAATATTTATTTATTTATAATTTATTTAAAAAATGAAAAAAGTCTAAAATGATAACATTTTGTATCGTTAATAAACACTGTGCAAAAGAAAAGTGATGCTTTTTTTAGTCCCTGGGTAGTCAGTGTTACACACACACTTGGAATTACACACCTAAAAAAATGCTTAAAACAAACTGAATGTATTGTCCTTATGTTTATATTTACGTGATATTACCGAAAGAAGCTAATAATAAATGAAAGGCACCCATTGTAAATAATAAAATAAGTTCGATAATACATTTTCCGCCATTTTGATTTTTACATTACCGCCAGCGAAAGTGTGAAATAAAAAGTTACTCATTAATAAACGTAAGTTACCTGTAACTATGTCCAAATGCACACAAATTAACCCGAATCAACAAATCTCACTGACCAACCCCCGCAAGGAGGAGGGAAGTGTGAATAAGCAGGAGCGAAAAAGAAAGAGATTTATTTAATCTTTATTTTTAAAAAATTTAAATTCGAAAAAGATCAAATTTTGATTTGTTAATAAACACTGTGCAAAGGAAAAGTGATGATTTTTTTTATTCCCTGGGTAGTCAGTGTTACACACACACTTGGACTTAGACACCTAAAAAAAAATGCTTACAACTGAATGTATTATCGTTGTTTCTATTTAGGTGACATGACCGAAAGAGGCAAATAATAAATGAAAGGCACCCGGTTTAAATAATAAATTAAGTACGATAATACATTTTCCGCCATTTTTATTTTTTAATTTGCCGCGAGCGAAAGTGTTATAATTTTTTTGTCATATTAATAAACTTATGGTACCTGCAACTATGTCCAAATGCACACAAATTAACCCGAATAAACAAATCTCCCTGACCAAGCACCGCAAGGAGGAGAGAAGTGTGAATAAGCTGGAGCGGAAAAGAGATTTATTTATTCTTTATATTAAAAAAAATTAAAAGTCGAAAAAGATAAAATTTTGATTCGTTAATAAACACTGTGCAACAGAAAATTGATGATTGTTTGAGTCCCTGGGTAGTCAGTGTTACTTTTTACATGCTTATGCCTCAAAAGTACCAAAAAGGTTATAATTCCCCTCAAACTTAGCTTTTGTGACAAGGACAGTGATATTTAGAAATATAGCTATTTTCAATGATAAAACGCGGTGTGCATTTGTGTCAATCCTTCACGTAAAGTCCTGGTCACAAAAGCAAAGTTTGTGGGGAATTATAGCCTTTTTTAACTTTTGAGGGTAACATTTATTACCCAGGGGAAAAAATCGTGTTACATCGTGTACGATCATCAAACATTGCTGAACCTCTATCATCTTCTTACCTAATAATTCAGAGTAAGAAAAAGTAGTAAACAGTAATATCTATCTATGTTTTAACGGAGCTGTTAATAAGCGCGACTCACCTCGTAAGCTTGCCCACGGAATGAAAATCCCCCTCCACCGACGGCGCGTGTGTGCGTTGCCAGGGGCAACCCCAGGTCAACGTTTCGCGCATGCGCAAATGTCGCGCGCGGAGCGGCACGGGGAAATTAATAAATAATGTTGAATATCATTAAATCGATAATTAAACCATTGGAAAGGTGACGGATGAAAAAACGGACATGCACAAGTCAGATCTGAAACACGGCAGAACTGATTCTTCGGCCGTTGCCGATCATTGCTACAACTCGGTGGGCTCTCATGAAATTGTCTTTTCCGAGACCAAGGTTCTCTATAAACCTCCTGGCTACCATCAAAGGTTTGTACACGAAGCCATACAAATATACAAACACAGACATAATTTCAACCGTGATGATGGTTACAAACTGAGTAATCATTGGAAAGATGTGATTAACCATGCAAAAAAGATTTAACTACACTTATTTGGCCAATCTTATTTGACAGACAACTATTACACGTTATTGATAGACAGCCATGCTTGTTTTACCATGGTTAGTTGTTTCTTTTTTCACACTATTGTTATGTAGGCCAGGCTTAATCACAAACCGTACCTCTCCATAACAAAGGGTCACCCTCTTAAGCCTCACCTTACCATATGAATAAAAAGTGTGCCGTACTTGGCCCTTCCCCCCTCTCCAACCATTATATTTACGGAGTGGTAGCTCTTGCAATCTCTCATTTACTTGATACAGCTGTCGTGGCTGTGACGGTTCCACCTGAAGACTGAAGCTTGTGTTGCCTCCGAAACGTCGTGATTTTTATTTTAATTTACTTTTATTAATTTTAATGTTTTACCTACGTGACTTTACCGAAAAAACCTAAGAATACGGACATGCCTATATCCACCGCGGGGCAAGGGACGTGCCTCCCGGCAAAAAAAATTTCGGCCTAAACCCCACGGTCCGAGCGCCAAATCCCTCGCAAGCGAGAATACACAGACGGACAGACAGACAAAAAATTACTCACTTTACTTAATAACCAGGCTACAGTCTACATTATAGACTGCCAGTACGCTCACCCAGCTTAATAACCAGGCTACAGTCTACATTATAGACTGCCAGTACGCTCACCCAGCTTAATAACCAGGCTACAGTCTACATTATAGACTGCCAGTACACTCACTCAGCTTAATAACCAGGCTACAGTCTGCATTATAGACTGCCAGTACACTCACCCAGCTTAATAACCAGGCTACAGTCCACATTATAGACTGCCAGTACACTTCTAGATTTGAAGCTTTCGTGACTGCAAGGATTCATACTCTTAGTTTTTTCAGTAAAGTCAAGTAGGTAAAAAAATAAATTAAAATTAATAAACACCCCTCACTTGATACAGCAAATCTGGCTGTGACAGTCCCATCTGATGACGGAGACTTGTGTTGCCTCCGAAACGTCGTGATTTTTATTATTTTATTTTTATTAATTGTAATTTCATTATTTACCTACGTGACTTTGCCAGTACACTCACCCAGCGTAATAGCTATTTGTGCAGTCTACATTTAAAGAATCGAATCTTGGCGTGCTTGGGTTTCATTTTAATTAATGAGTTTTCTTTTCATTTGTATATGTTATGCTTTCAAGTTTTCAACGCTGTTAGTAGCAGTTTATATTAACCAACTTATATTAAACGAGAAGAGGGCGATTCTAAATGAATCTACAACCTTCGATTCCTTTGCGCGATTCAGAGAATCGATTTTTGGCAGCGGTCGGGTTTAAAATTTTAATTACACAGTTGTATTTTCATTGGTATGTTATGTTTTAAAGTTTTCAGAAGATTTTAAATGTATTTTCCCCCCGGGCAACACTGGGTATATCGAGTTTATAGCACAAAGTCTTCGCCTGACAAGTGTGGGGTGTCGAGGCCTAGTACCGTGCAGAGCCTCCGGCCTCGCCTAGATTGCCCAGCCGGGCGAGGCTGGGTGCTGGGCCGCTACCCCCCCCTCCCCTGCGCTAGAATAATACTGTCTAATCGCTATAATTTTATTATCTACCGACCCTATAATAGTAATTGCACACATTGGGGTGGGAGGGGAATGAAGAGGACGTGAAACTTTGATGAATTTACCTCAGCGTCGTGTGTTAATGCATGTGCATATTTTTAACGGGAATGAAAAATGGCGTCCGCCCTGCAGCGACGGCGTGGTGCCCATTGCCAGGGGCAACCGCCCGTTGCCAGAGACAACCTCCCGTTGCAAGGGGCAACCGCCCGTTGCAAGGGGCAACCGCCCGTTGCCAGGGGCAACCGCGCGTTGCCAGGGGCAACCGCCCGTTGCCAGGGGCAACCGCCTGCCGGCATCTCGCGCATGCGCATCGGCGTGCTTCGTCACATGCCGGTCGGCAATAGTAAATAAATAGGAAATCGCACTAAATCGATAATCGAACCGATTTTAAGTTTAGGAACGAAAAATCGGAAATGCCTATTGCCACCGCGGGGCCGGGGGGGTGCCCACCGGCAAAATTTAATCTCGGCGAACCCCACGGTCCGAGAGCCAAATCCCCCGCAAACGAGCGTACGCACGCAGACAGACAGACAAAAAATGAATTATATAGGTTAGAAGGTAAAGTTCGACAATCATGGCGGGCAGGCTGCTGCTATTGATTATACATTCAACAACAATAACAACAACGCACATCGGGACAGATGGAATCGCACATTCATAAGACAGAGCGGCCAATATTGCCGGAATATTTTCCATTACAATCACAGGCACAGACGCTTCATTCATATGAACCCATCATATGTACACACACACACACACACAACTCGCGTAAATACGGAGGAGCGGATATATATGTGAAAAAGGCCCACACGCGCAGACCTGGATCACGCTAATCAGGCGGTAAACGGATTAGCTGAACACGAAAATTAACGAAATGAATGTCTCAACACGTTGATTGGCCACGTGTTGTTTATAGCAACTGCGTTGACTCCCCCACCCGCCCTCCCCAATGCCGGATTAAGCTAAGTGCGGGGCCTGTAGCATGATGTTATAAAGGGGCCCTAAATAAAAAAAAACACATAACTATTAAAACACAAATGTTTTATAGTCTTGGTTCTTTCGGTAAGGTCACGTAGAAGGGAAATAATAAAATAATAAAAACATGAAACAATACAATTCTCACGATGTTTCAACTGCAACACAAGCAATTATCATCACTTTTTTCAAATTTTCTTGCTGTAGATTTCACACCTGATGATTTCTTGTGTTGCAGTCGAAACGTCGTGATAATTAAAAATATATATATTTTATTATTATTTTATTATTTCCCTTCTACGTGACTTTACCGAAAGAACCAAGAAAATGAATCCCTGCAGTCACGAAAGCTTTAAAACAAATGTTTTACTTGCACAGTAATGCAATTGTATTTTTTAATTTGATATACAGCCAGATAGTACGACAAATCGCTAACCGTAAACACCCAGTCATTCATAAAAGTTGAAGGCGGTATAGTACTATAGTAATAGAGCAAGTGCAGAATCACTGAACCTGAATTGATAGCTTGAAAGCATTTAGCGCGGGGCCCTTGTGAGTAGGGGGTCCGTAGCTCCTACATGTGTAGCTCCTACATGTGTAGTAGCTCATACACATGCAGCTCCTACATGTGTAGCAGCTACTACACGTGTAGTAGCTACACGTGCAGCTACTACACATGCAGCTCCTAGATGTGTAGTATCTACTACTACACATGCAGCTCCTACATTTGTAGTAGCTACTACATGTGTAGTAGCTCCTACCAGGGGCGGTTTCTTCATTAGGGCGATTGGGCGACGCACCACCAATGTCATTCAACCACAGAGTCACGCTAGCCGTCACTGTCAGCCTCTGGATATAGTCCAATCAGCGTCATGTCACGTTCTGTGGAGTACCGCCTCTTTTGGGGCGATTTCACTCTGGCTGAGAATCGCCCCGAGTGGCCCCATAGACTTACATTCAAAGATGTTTTTTTTCGAACGGGGGCGCTCCAATGCATTCTCTATGGCTTCCGGGAGGGCATGCACTAACGTGCTTACGTCATCATACGTGCTAACGTCATCATACGTAAGCACGTTTCAGCCAACAATATAATTTATCGCTACCTAGTGGAATCTTTAATAAAATAAACTTGAGTGGTTTGTTTTAATAGTGAGTATATAAACAAACAAGATGTATTGTAAGAGTCACTTTATTTTTCATTAATATTAAAGAAGTGAAGTTGCCTTTACATGCTTAAGCTGTTAATTTATTCATTGCATGGGTGGACCTTATCCTTATCAATCATCCAGACATTTGCCCCCCCCTGAGAGATTTTGCAGGAGCCGCCACTGGCTCCTACATGTGTAGTTCCTACATGTGTTGCTTCTTGTGCTACGAGGATCATCCGGCACTGGCCCTCCCCCCAGGAGGCTTCGCTCATTTCGCGGATCGCGTGGGCCTGGAACGGTCTCTCGGACTCGCTCGCGTCAATTAGAAATCTCCGCATTTCCTCCGTCTCGTGCCAATTGGGGCGTGACTCGCAATCACGGCCGGAGCTTAAGAGGCCAAATTGTCGCCGTCTGTCAGCCGGACGGCAAAAGGAGCAAGGCGCTCGTTGGGCGGACACGGAGGAGCAGCAGCAACAACAACAACAGCAACAACAACAACCACCACCGACGTCTCGCAATCGACTCGATGCAATTGCAGCGTGAGGGAGGGAGAGTAATGACCGCACGTGTGATTTGACCGGTAACGAACTCGCTTTGGATAATTCTGCACCGCAGATGATGGCCCCCCCTTCCCCCCAGCACGCGGTTAAGAGGTTACATTTGCACAATCATCGGCGGGCGGGCGTCGCTGGCGATTTCGAACGGGGTCGTGACCTCGGAAACATTAAGAGAACCCGCGTTCACCCCAGGGAGAGAGATGAGAGAGACACGCACGCACACGCGCGCACGCACATGCACACTTCGTAGGCGTTGGGCGACGAGAAAACGATGGCTGCTGATGCCGCTGTGTTTGTAAAGTCCGCTGAGTGGCGGCGTTTATCTCGGCGCAGCAATCAGAGTGAGCGGCGAGCGTTTTTTTTTTACTTTTTGTGTTTGTTTGTGTGCGCGCGCGCGCTCAAGAGCTTTCCGCTAAATTGCCGCCGTTAAAATTCAACATTTTCATCACTCCGCCTGTCTTTCTCACGCGTGTCCACGTGTTGGGAGGTCGCGTTCGCCGCACGGACGGGGGAGAGTAGGGGAGGGTGTTGGAGGGAGGATAAGTAAGGGGGGGGGACATCTAAAACCTCCTGATCCCACTTGAAGGGGCACTTTGTGGGATACGTCACGCGCTGTGAGCGCGGGTCATAGCGATCATCGTCGCCGTCAGCAATAGCATCAGAAGCAGCAACATCATCAACAGCAGTAGTATCAGTAGGATAAGCTGCAGAATCATGATTATTGTTATCATCAGCAGCATAATCGTATCATCAGCAGCAGCAGTACCGGCGTCATCAGCTACACGCATTTCATCATCATCATTATCAGAAAAAAATATGATTATCATCAGCAGTATCATCAGCAGCATCTTCATCCACATCAGCAGCAGCAGCATCAGCGGTAGCATCATGGGCCGTGGTCTCTTGCTGCTGGATGAAGACCTCCCCGTACCAACGGCACCCCGTTCTCGCTCCTGGGATGCCACAATTCATCTCGATCCTGCAGATCTCATTGGTCCATCCCCGCGCATCCTCTGCCGGACTTTAGCTGCCCTCCGTCACCATTCTCGGCCATCGTCCGTCGTCGAATCGAGCCATGACGCGTCCTGCCCAACCCCGCTTATTTTTATGACACGCTTTTATTTAACTCATTTCGTCTGTTGTAGCCTCAAATTAAGAAATCTTGTAACTCAATTTTTACACACTTCCCAATATGCTATCGACTGCAAACTTCGTATGGGTATGTCATACTGATGACAACACGATATTTTATCATAAAAAAAAATCCAAAACATTTTTTTACTTTTTACACGCTTTTATTGAACTTACTGTATGTTTTGTAGTTTCCAAAAATCTTGTAATTCAATTTCAACCGTATTCCCAATGTTGTATCGACTGCAAACTTGGTATAGGTGTGTCATACTGATGACAACACTATATTCTATCATTGAAAATTGAAAATATATATGTTTAAACAATCTTTTTTACGGCTCTAATTGTCGACGCTCAACTCACGTTGCCTATCAATCACCACGGGGTCCCTGACGTCACGGCAAGCCTCGGGGAGCCACGCCGAGGGGCGGGGGATGTGGAAGGAGGGGAGGGGCGATGGGGGAAGGGGGCAGGGGGAGGGGCAGCTCGGACAGTACATTTCATTAAAGCGTGTTTAAAAAAAGTATTTAAAAATATTTTATTTAGTTTTTGTTGTAACAGGCAATATGAGCTCCCGTGTGCATGTTCTCTGATGCGTGTGGTTCCTCTCTCTCTCGCGGTGTTTTCAGATGCGCTTCTGTGGCCGTCTGAAACGCTCTTCCGATATTCGGACGCCATTGGAGCTATGCACTTTTAAATCTAGAATGAACACTAATTTTGCTTTGAAGCTTTCGTGACTGCAGGAATCCATACTCTTTGGTTCTTTCGGTAAAGCAGTTCTAAAGAAATTAGTGTTACTCTTTGGTTCTTTCGGTAAAGTCACGTAGGTATACAATAATTTTTATATTATTTTATAATAATTTTTATATTATTTTATAATAATTTTTATATTATTTTATACCTACGTGACTTTACCGAAAGAACCAAAGAGTAACACCAATTTCTTTAGAACTGCTTTTAGCGTTTAGTTTGTCCTTCCCCCGCACCTCCGATTAGCACGGTTGGCTGCGTACGGTGCGACTAAAGTTCAACATACATGCATGCATGCACTCGCTGCGTATTTGCATACAGACTGTTTCATTGTACGCATCAACATTCATGATTCTGTGCCATATGTCATATAATGTTAGAATAAAACTCGTCGTATTAATCACAATGGTATGTGCTTTCCTTTATCCGATTAGCACAGCTGACAACGTACACACACATATCGATACATACTCATATACTTATGTAAATTAATTTTGCCAGTGAAAAGGGAGTTCTGTTTTCAGTGTGGTCGAAAGTAACTTCCACCCCCTTTGTAAATCCACTGTTAGATTAAAGCCTTCCCCACACCGGGATGATCCTAGGAATTGTCTGACCATACTTCACCACGCTGGTCACTGTGCGGATGAGCGATGGGCAGGAGGCATGCCCGGTACAGATGTAATAAATGACTTCGCCACACACTGCTTGGTCTCCGTCACTCTTTATTCTCGTTGACGCTCGCACTCCGCTGGTCCCGACAGCGGACCAGCTGCTCCTCCGCGCGCGCCCCGCACGCGCTCTCTTGTCAGTCCTTTCGCTCCCTCCGCTCCGCACACCGCTGGCCGACGGTGTGCCGAAGCTCCTCCAGCCACGTGGCTGATGGCGCGGATCCCCTCCGGCCACCCAACGTGGTCCAGCTTCGTGACTCTACCAACTGACCCGTAGCCCTTCCGGGCTCCCCCCTATATCCCCTTATCCACGTGATCTTGTCTCCTCCCTCTCACCACGCCCTTCACCGATCCTTCCAAATCCCGACCTCCGCATAGCGCCTTGCTGGCTCCGCCTTTAGGTTCCGCCCCCACTCACCTCGCTTCCGATTGTACCCGAGGTGAGCTACGGACCTTCACATATGCCCCCATACTGGGCTCCGCCCCCCAATACTCTGGGCCGTATGATTGGCCCAGAGCCCAGCAGCAAACCCCGCTTACGCTCGCATTACACAGATATCGCTCGCCACTTACATTAGCCGTGTCAGGGGATCGAACTTAGGCAGCCTTGTTCAGAGCGTAATGCACTCCCCGCTGCGTAACGAAATCTAGCAACAACTTATAATACAGTCTCCCTTATCAGGTTGTAATCTATCTTACCCTGGGGATATCTTGCAAATTGATTGAATAGGCGACGTTTTGGGTAATGGGCCTTCATCAGATCACTCTACCTCACTGCCCACAACGTCGCCTATTCTTTTAATTTTATTTTAAGGTCACGATTTTATTGACGAAGTAGTTGAGTTTATTTAGTGGGGTTTCCTTTGTGCTTGTGCACTACCGCCAATACAGTACCACCAAATATGTTGCAAATGAATGCTTCCCTTTCCCACTCGGTGGGCGGCTCGGCATTGGTACCCAACGAAGGAATAACCCTCACACACAGTCACCAGAATCACCTCGAAACTGGAATCCCGTGGGCCTGGAATGTCGGTCCCACGTGACCTTTCACGTCCACTCAGTGGGTCGTGATTCTCACGGATTTTCGACTGACAAAGAAATCCCTTTGTCTTGGTTGGAGATCCGGGCAACTCGGGTTGCACCACAGAGACAAAGAGCCACCCCGCGTAGCTTTAACAAAACTTTTGGAGCAAGTGCTGTGAGCGAACATCTATGAAGGCCTGCGCGGTACACGAGAGTGGAGGTAGCACAACGCCTGGGCCCCTTTGTCTCCCTCGTGAGGTTGTTTACACATCACACCAGGTACTCATTTGTGGCGGAGTCCACCTAGGGGAGGCCCAGGAATGGTTCAGATAATCGTCATCGGTGTTGGTGGCCGTGAGCGGGAATCATACTCAGGTTCCCCGGTTGGTAGTGCGGCGCGCTAACCGCTGCACCACCGCTCATACACACTCACGCACGAGCCACAACCACGGCCACATATACTCTGTGAGCACAATTATTTATTGTATACTGCTGTAAGTTATCACAGCAAATGTCAAAACCATGCATGTACATATGACTGATTACATGCTCATAGTTGATCACGAACACAATCGAAACAATATCATCCAACAGCGACAGCGTTTACAGACTCAACCATCAATAAATCAACAACCAACCACTTGAGTTAATCTCCCCCCCCCCCCCCCCTTAACTTAGCATGCGTTAAGTATCAATGGAAGGAAAATGTTCACTTACGTATTTAATGCAAGCCACTCACTCCATCTCCGGCTCCCATTGTCTCTACTTGGCCATAGTCAGAAAGAAAGCCAATCCACCGGTCTGGACTCTCTCTCTATGTGCTGTGAAGAAGAGCCATTACCCGAAAGGTAGATTATTACGTTTTGTTTTGCTATTGTCATGGGTACTACTCGAGTGATTTACCCCACAGGCAATTCGACATGTTGCCAATCTGAGCTACGATTCGGAATTTATATTCGAATAAATAAATGTTTAAATACGGACTACTAATTTATAAAGCCTGTCTTCGCCAGGCAAAAGTTTTCAATAAATATAATAATAAACCTGATGTGATTTTTCAAGCAAAAATGTATCTACGATCATACACCAACAACTACTCCAAAAAATTGTATTTTTCCATTAAAATCACAAAAATTGTTGACGACCTAATTCAACTTTTATATTTCAACACGTATCCATCGGAAACCGCTCAATTAAAAGATTGTGTTTTTATTAGAAAGAAAACAAGGTTTGAACTTAATCCTCTGTGAGGTGAAGCTCCAATCTTTTATCGTTTTCGAATTATTCAAATTTGTATATCATAAAATGCGTGGTTTTTTTTTGTTCAAAACCGTTTTAATCCAAAATATCTGAAAAGCAATAAAAGATAGAACAATGGTTGTCGCTTTAATTTTATTCGCTGTTTAGCGCTCTATCAAACGAAAACAAAACCGCAATGGTATAGTTTGAACGGTTTCTGAATGCCACCAGGCACAAACATGTTCATGAGGCACCTAAACATCGCGATTTGGGGGCCTTAAAATGAAAAATCTCGGATTTTCAGATGATTTATGTAGTTTGTGTCCTAAAATATATCTGTGTCCCAAATTTCAGATGTCTACCTTGTCGGGAAGTGCCCTAGAAGTTTATGAGACATACAAATTAAGGCGTTTGTTGACGTCGATCGAGAACACCGTGTTAGATGTAGCGCCTCTAGTGGCGGCAGAGGGGCACCGCCAAACAATGTCACACCATATGCCACGCATGCACCGTATGTTGAACTTCTTTCACACCGTACGTAGCCAAATCCCGATAATTTAAAATGTGGCTCCGCTGCTGCGAGGATGACCGAAGTTCGCGTGATGGCACAATAGAAACGGGCATCCCCACAATTACTTATTTTCGCAGCGAGGGTTCGATTCGAAGGTCCTTACTTTCTATGGGTTTCAACCACACGTGGAGGGAGGGAGGGGAGTCATATTAATTCCGGCTCGTAAGTGACCAGCGGTGCTCTCGATCAGCCCTGTACACACCACAGCGACGTGGATAACGGGGGGGGGGGGGGGGGCTTGATGCAGACGCGCACAGCGATGATATATATGTTCAATCGTGATTTGAAGCTTTCGTGACTGCAGGAATCCATACTCTTTGGTTCTTTCGGCAAAGTCACGTCGGTAGAAAAATAATCGATCACGACGTTTCGATGGCAACACAAGCAATCGTCATCAGTCAGGGACAACCACAGCAGTTTTTTCTTGCAGTTTTTTCTTACGTGACTTTACCGAAAGAACCAAAGGATATACATTTTGTTGCCTTTTACAGATACCCATCGTAATTTATTGTGTGTTCATTAACCCGCCCCCCGCCCCCCCGACTTCGCGCAAGAAGAGCTCGCAAGGGATGTCATAACATCTACCCCGCTATTGAAGGAAGGATACAGGAGGATGTCTCTACAAATCTGGCTGTCGCCTGATGAAGCTAGTTGTAATTACTGGCGAAACGTCGTACTCAGATTGTAAATGTCGCGGCATTGTTCTCCAACGCACCCAGTGTGCTGTACTAGTGACGAATTGGCATGCTCTGTTTACGTGACAACCCTTACTAGTTGGCTGTGTCGGGTGGTAGCGTATTTAACGACACACCGATATATTTACGCGATCTCACCCCCCCCCCCCCCCCCCAAAAAAAAACCTCTCTATTATGTATAAAATGAATATGTTGGAGCTCCCCGTCCCTTCATTTCGAACGCGTAACATCATCACGCCATCGCGTGCGACTCCACGTTGCCATCGCGAACGAGCGAGCGAGCAAAATTTGACGGCGGTGGCCTCGCGCGGCAAGTCGCCTTAGCACGTGGCGCGTGTGTCAGCTACTTGGCGTGCGTTCCCGAGACGGGCATCATCTGTGCGGCGCTGCGCTTCCCGGCACGGAACCACCACAGGTGACGGGGGAAGGGGCGACGAGGCTGGGCGCTGGACGACTGCGCGTCGGTGGACACCTCATCCTCTGCCGCGTCACCCCGCCGCCGTGACGCGTCCCGCCGGCCGTAGCGGAACCACCACGTGGAAAGCAGCGGCGCCACGGGAGGTTTGCGGGACGAGGGGCGACGAGGAGGAGATGATGACGATGTTGTTGTTGTTGATGACGATGATGATGACGAACCCCCCAACCGTTTCGCCGCGTCCCACGGATTTCCCCGCGGGGTCCCGGGCTGGACCTCGTCGTCCGTGGTGGGCGCGAGAGCCCTCCTCTCGTCGTCCACATCCTCGAACTCGCTCCATGCGTGTTCTGCCGCGGGGAGGAACACAGCGGTGATGGCGTCAAACTCACACCCGCACCCCCCCCCCCCCAGACCTCCGCACCAAAATCGCTGTAAACCTCGCCACCCGAGTTTGACTCCCGACCAAGGCTAACGACGTCAGTGCAAAGTGATGTCAGACTCGGCTGCGCGCTCCTCCTCCCACCTCCACATCCCTCCGCCTTCCCCCTCTCCAATTTGTAACAACGCGCACTGACCAGCCTGGTGAAGTATGCTAAAAACAACAACGACAACAACAACACCCCAATGAGCACCTTGACCCATTGTTTGTATTTTTGTATTGAGGGGGCCCGGGGCAGTTGCACCGCCTGCACACCCGATGGCTACGCCCTCTCGCCGTGATCGCCGACGCGTGGAGCTGCCAGCAACCCGCTGCTGCAAGCGCTGCGGTGTCGAGGCACGTTAATGGCAGTAGAGCACGTGGCCTCGTCGACTCGAGTAGCGTGAATTTCGTGTAGCCGATAGTCGAGTGATACCCCCCCCCCCACCTCCCCTCTATAGCATGTACGGTGAGTTTACTCCGAGTGCTCCGCATACAAACCACTCTACCTTTCTGCCCCATCTGTGTACTGTGAAGAAGGGCTATTGGGTTCGAAGGAAATCGAACCCAGGTCGCTAAGATCGGAGCGCGGTGGTGCGAACTTCCACTGTTGGTGCCCCACGCACAGAGAGACAATCGGTATAAGTGCCGTCTCGATTCCCAGCAACGGCTAACATCAGTAGCGAGCGACGGCTAAACCGGTGCTGGTGGCGCGCTATGTAAACGTCAACAGCACGGGGGGAGACAAAGGCGGCCGAGACCTAATCGTGCGCTGTGGCGGTCTTTAAAAAGGAACATTAACACGAACAAAGATGAAAGATCTCCCGTGTAGCCTGAACAGACTGTTGGGGCAAGTGCTGTTAGCGAGCACCTATGAAGGCCGGCACGGCACACGAGGGGGTGGGTGGCCAACACCACGCCCAGCCTCCTTTGTCTCCCCAGTGGCGATGTTTTACACGCCGCACCAGGAACTCATCGGTGCTTGAGTCGACCTCGGACCGATTCAGATGTCCTCAGTGGCGTTGGTGTCCGTGACCGCGAATCGAACCCGGGTACGCCGGGGTTCGTAGCGCAGCGCTCTAACCGCCACGCTACCGCCTCCCCTCACCTGTACACACACAGCACCCGTGCCTGCTACAGGTGTTGTGTTGTTGTTGCACGGAGCAGTACCTGTGGTGTTGGTCGCGCGCACCTGGCAGGCGATGAGTGCCAGCAGCACTCCGAGCACGCGGGTCGCACCCCCCATGGCGAGCGACTCCCTCCACGGCTCCCCTCTGCGCTCGCGAGCCGCGTCCCCTTTATACCCTCCCCCACTCACTTAAGCGCGTCACGTGACGCCCAGTCGCGTGCGCGTGCTCCCCCGCGTGCTTCGGCGGAGAGCGGCGGCGCACTGGTTGGCGCACTGCGCTTACGAACCCGGCGATCCGCGTTCGAGTCCCTCTCACGCAACCAAAAACGGGGGTGAATATTTGAACCGGTCTGTTACGGTGTGTACACATAGCTAGTAGGGAGACAAAGGCGGCCGGGCGTGGTGCTGGCCACCCACCCCCTCGTGTGCCGTTCCGGTCTTCATTGGTGCTCGCTAACAGCACTTGCCACTACAGTCTGTTAAGGCTATACGGGGATCTTTGTCTTTATCTGTGTTGTGGGGAAGCGGTAGGTGGTGGTAGCGGTTTGCGCTACGCTGTGCTACAAACCCGGCGAGCCGAGTTCGATTCCCGCTCGTGGCCACCAACACCGGTGACGATTATCTGAACCGGTCCTGGGTCTCCCCGAGGTCGACTCAGCCTCAAATGAGTACCGAGTGCGATGTGTAAACGTCGCCACTAGGGAGACAAAGGCGGCCGGGCGTGGTGCTGGCCACCCACTCGTGTACCGTTCCCGTCTTCATAGGTGCTACTCGCTAACAGCACTTGCCCCAACAGTCTGTTCAGGCTATACGGGAGATTTTTGCCTTTGTTCGTGTGTGTGTGAGCTCCGCGTGTGTGTGTGGCGATCTGCGTGTTAAGGCCGGGGGCACATACATTGGTGCAAAGTACAGCAAAACAATTAATTAAGCTTCACATAGTATCAGAAACACACGCTTTATGTTGGTAAAAATGAACACTTCTCGTACAATGTGGTGAAATCGTATAAACACTGCATCAAAACCACAAACACAGGCGCAAAAACACACACACACAAAGGAAAACCCGCATCGGTACAATTAACATAATTAACTGAAAATCATCAGATTAAGACTCAACATTGGACTCGGGCGGTGTGTAGATAATGATGATGACTTTTCGGTGAATAAACGGGCGGATAATGATGACATTGACATATCGGTGGATTCACGCGTAATATACTTTTCATAATGGGTTTAGGTGCGTTCCCTTTCACCCCCCACCTCCAGCCAGTAGAGGCGGCTACATTCAGCACAATGTCATATCATACTACGTGAGACAACAGTTCATTTTTCTGGCTGGCTGGTTGGGCCAGACGTCAGGTGCGGAGGGAGAAACGGGCGGATGAAAGGATGGTTACGTCCAATGGATGTGCGATCTGCTAGTTTGTGTTAAGACATATACAGAAACATTGATTCTGGAACGGGATCACAATTGCGATTATATAAATAAACCAACACTCGTCTTGAAACATACAAATCCGGAGTGCGAGTCTGCGTCCTCCGTGCGCGTGTTTTGGTTGTTGTTGTTGTTGCTGCTGCTGTGTAATGAGGCGCTGTCCAGGGTATTTGTGTTGTTGTTGTTGTTGTTGTGTGTAGCGAAGCGCTGTCCGTGGTGTTTGTGTTGTTGTTGTTGTGTGTAGTGAGGTGATGTCCGTGGTATTTGTGCTGTTGTTGTGTGTAGTGAGGTGCTGTCCGTGGTATTTGTGTTGTTGTTGTGTTTAGTGCGGCGCTGTCCAGGGTATTTGTTGTTGTTGTGTGTAGTGAGGCGCCCTCCATGGAGATTGTGGTGTTACAGAGTCATCTTCGGATGGTCGTCAGACGCTACTTTTCTGGAGCTGAAAAGTGAAAGAAGGCACGGATGTTAACCCGTCAATTTACAGAGACGGCGCGGTTCAGTGCTAAACGCCCATTCACAAAACTGACTGAACATCGCAATTCAGGGCACTCGTGAAAGACAGTCTAAGCAGTCGCCTCACCACCGCACTCATCTAACCACACCACACTCGTCTCACTACCGCACTCATCTCACTACCCCACTCGTCTCACCGTCGTGCGAGGGCGAAGGACACGAGCAGAACCGCGGCGCCTCCGGCCACGCAGCCCGCGGCGATCAGAGCCGAGGCCCAGAGCGGAGACAGCGACATCCCGACCCCTGCGAGTGCGCAGAGCCCCGGGTCACATCCGCACACACATCACCGCCATCAGCAGAATCGCCACCATCAGCAGAATCACCACCACCATCAGTGGAATCATCACCACCATCAGCAGAATCACCATCATCATCAGAATCACCACCATCAGCATAATCACCACCACCATCAGTGGAATCATCACCACCATCAGCAGAATCAGCACCATCATCAGAATCACCACCATCAGCATAATCACCACCACCATCAGCAGAATCACCACCACCATCAGCGGAATCACCACCATCAATAGAAATCGCTACCACCATCAACAGAATCCCTACCATCACCAAAATCACCACCATCAATAGAAGATAGCAGAAAGATCATCATTATTAACAGCAAACTCATCATCGAAATCAGCAGCAATAACAGCGTCGTCACCCCAGCACCTGAATTGTCATCATGAGCAACAGTAGCACAATTTTAACAGCAGCCGAATCATCTTCGTCGTCGTCGTCATCATCAGTAGCGGCAGCAGCAGTGCAGTAACAACGATGGATGTCGCTGCGTCGCGCGCGTTACGTGAGCACGTGGTCGCGTCACGTGAGCACGTGGGCGCGTCACGTGAGCACGTGGGCGCGTCACGTGAGCACGTGGGCGCGTCACGTGGACGCGTCATGTGAGCACGTGGGCGCGTTACGTGAGCACGTGGGAGCCTCGTCCGACCAGCGGCCGCTGTCGAGGCACCGGATGCTCGTGGCGCCCGTGATGGCGAATCCCGGGAGGCACGAGAATCGGAGCACGTCCCCGGCTCGGAACCTGAGCGAGAGGCCGGGCAGGGGCCCCAACCCGCCCAGAGGCAGACCCGGTTCTGGACAGCCTTCTCTCGCAAGACACACACACAGACAGACTCCTCTATTGACACACACACAGAGCCCTCTATTCACACACACACACACTCCTCTATTCACACACACACACAGATCCCTCCATTCACACACACACATCTATTCACACACACACACTCCTCTATTCACACACACACACCCCTCTATTCACACACACACACACCTCTATTCACACACACACACCCCTCTATTCGCACACACACAGACACATCCCTCTATTCACACACACAGATACCTCTATTCACACACACACAGACTCCTTTATACACACACACACAGATACTTCTAGATTTGAAGCTTTCGTGACTGCAAGGATTCATACTCTTAGGTTTTCTCGGGAAAGTCACGTAGGTAATAAATAAATAATAAAATAACAAATAATAAATAATTGAAATAATAATAGAAATAAAATACAAATGTTTTACCTACGTGACTTTACCGAAAAAACCTAAGAGTATAAACACAGATACCTCTATTCACACACACAGATTTATTTATTCACACAAACACAGATCCCGCTATTAACACAAACACACACAGATCCGTATATTCACACACACACAGATCACTCAGTAAAACATATCGAAGCCGGACTAATCCAGGAATAGGGGGAGGGGGAAACCCCTTTCTAGCTCTGTGAGATTGATGACAAGTGGAGGGTGATATTCCGGCTCACCTGCAACGGTCAATCAACAAGTGGCTGTGACTGCATTGCGATTTGCGAGTTCACCGAGAGAAGCGTTGCCTGCGTTGCTCGCGTTCGTCGGCAGCTCGCTGGACGAAGACGTCTCGGCTCGACTCGTCGTTGTCGCTGAGCGGAAAAGCGAAAGTTACGGCACGTTGACCACCCTTTTTTGTTGACTGAAAACGAGCACGTGCGGCAAAAACCACCAGGACACAAATAATTATCAAATGGGCAGCGCGACAATCCAGTGGCTGATCCAAATCCTCAAAAAATTGGCATTTTATTGATATTCACCAGATATAATACGGTGAGTATTTTTTGTATATGTTAATGTAGGGCCCTATTTAAAAAGCTTGAAATTTCGGGTCTTCCCGGGAAGTTTCGAGATCAGTGCCATCTCTGCTGGGCTGTGCCCTGCGCCACTAAAATGTCCCTAAGGCCCCCCCCACCCAAGTTTACTCTGTCCATGTTACTGCGCCCCCCCCCTCCACCACCTACACACACAACAGCCAACAACTCGACTGCCCCCCCCCCACCCGTCCGCATGCCATCCGACAGGAGTTTCAAGTTGTTTATTTCGTTTGACCAGGTAACAATTCAAGGGACGCGGGTCGTCTCATGAGGATGAGTGTAATTCGCAAGAGTGGCATGGGGCATTTAATCCGCCGGGAGCGAGCGATGGTTGCTGTTCTTCCCACCCAACTTCGATTCGGTTGGCTACGTGCAATGCGAAACAAGTTGAACAAACACGCATGCATCCAATGAACTATACAGCTCTTTTTAAGAAGCGACCTGGCCACACTTGATAGCTTAACGAAGCGGCTTATCGCGTGCACATTTAGAGCATCCAAATACTGTAAACGCATTTTTGACTCTAAACGTGGAGGGGAAAACCGGAGCACCCGGAGAAAAATCCACGCGACCACGGGGAGAACACGCAAACTCCACATATATACAGGCGTCAGGATCGGGAATCGAACCCATGACCTTCTGTAT
Organism: Lethenteron reissneri; assembly: GCF_015708825.2. Lineage (NCBI taxonomy): Eukaryota > Metazoa > Chordata > Hyperoartia > Petromyzontiformes > Petromyzontidae > Lethenteron > Lethenteron reissneri. Next base: position 11,718,034 of record NC_083795.1, on the reverse strand, counting down.
ACCAGGCGAGATAGTTAACATCTCGCCTCCGTGCAGGGGCCCCAGACCAAGGCAACACCGCCTTCAAGACAACTTCCCTCCGTCCCGCAACCACTGTCCAACCCCCCATCGCCCATCTCCCGCGCCTCCACGTCGTAAAAAAAAAACTTTTTAAAAAACACGCTTTTATTAAATGTACTAGTAATGGAAGAACTCCACGACTCCAGGAAGTGACCCCGAAATTTGCCATAACGTAAGGGACCGTGGCCAATTACAGCCAACGTCAGTTGACAGTGGACAATTAGACCCAAGCCGATTCATAACACATAAAAAATAATGTTTAAAAATATTTATTTTTTTATGATACAATATAGTATTATCATCAGTATGACATAAGTATACCAAGTTTGCAGTCGATACCACATTGGGAAGTGGGTTAAAATTGAGTTACAAGATTTGAGGACACAACAACAACAACAACAGACAGAGGGTGTTAAATGAAAGCGTGTTAAATAACACTGTCAACAATTTTTTTTTCTGGCCTGGAACTGTTTTAGACTAATTTCAGGGTGCTGATTCCAAATCTGATCTCAGATTTGCTCTATCAAATCTCATTTTTATGCTATCGGCATACCCCATCTTCATTGATTTTATCCGAAATTAACTCTGTCACTTATGATTGCAAGTTGTTGCGAGTCAGTGACTGCTTTAGTGTTAAAATATGGTGCTGTATTTTTAGGATAGTGTGTTTATAATAGCATTTTATGTAAATATCCACATTTAATATTTTTCTCCTGCAGTTTTTATTGAAAATGCAATATTTGATATCTCAAAAACCTGATGTGATAGATTTGGAATCAGCACCCAAAAATGACCTTAAGACCGTTGGAATCCCTTATGCCAGAAAAAGTGTGTTGACCAGTGTCCAGTGTAATAAAACGCCCCACACAGACCCGAGTGGGGAATCCAACCTGTCGTGGGTCGTGCGCGGCACACGGGCACGGAGCCGCTCCACCGGCCGCTCGCCTCGCACACTCGGTTGGACGCGCCCACCATGCGGAATCCGGGCCGGCACGCGTACGAGGCCACGCCGCCCACCTCGTAGGAGGTGACCAGCAGACGACCGTTGTCTATGTTTTCGAGAGGCTGGCATTGACCTGCGTGTGTGTGGTAGTGGGGAGCGGTAGTGTAGCGGTTAGTGCGGTGCGCAATGAACCTGACAACCCGGGTTCGTTGCCCGCTCACGGCCAGCACCAGTGACGATTATCTGAACCGGTCCTGGGTCTCCGCTAGGTCGACTCAGCCTCAAAGGAGTACCTGGTGCGATGTGTAAACGTCGCCACTAGGGAGACAAAGGCGGCCGGGCGTGGTGTTGGCCACCTACCCCACTTGTCTGCCGTGCCGGCCTTTATAGGTGCTCGCTAACAGCTCCTGCCCCTATAGTCTGTTAAGGCTATACGGATGATTTTTGTCTTTGTATGTGTGTGTACGTGTGTGTGCGTGCGTACGTGTGTGACTGCGTGTGCGTGTGTGTGCGCGTGTGTATATGTGTACGTGTGTGTACGTTTGTATGTGTGTACGTGTGTATGCGTACGTGTGCGCGTGTGTGTTCGTGTGTGATCGTACGTGTGTGTGCGTGTGTGTACGCGTACGTGTTCATACGTTTGTATGTGTGTATGTGTGTACGTGTGTATGCGTACGTGTGCGCGTGTGTGTTCTTATGTGTGTGTACGTGCGTGTGTATACGCGCGTGTGTGTACCTGTGAGTGCGTGTATATGTGTGCGTGTACGTGCGTACGTGTGTTCGTATGTGTGTGGGGGGGGGGTGTTCGGGAAACACGTGACAAACGCGACGTTTCCACGGCCATTGGAAAGTGCCACCGGCACTCGGAGGGTTGAACGCCCAGAGGTGCAGAGCAGACGGGTTCACGAACCCCTTGGCGCGAGTGAGAGCCCCCGGGTACCTGGGGTGGTGGCCGGGGTGGTGGGGGTCGTGGCCAAGGTGGTTGTGGGCAGCGGGGATGTCTGGAGCGGGTCTTCGACTGCGAGGAAGGAGGGAGTGAGGAGTCAACGCGAATCCGCCGGAATCGATTGTGACGCGACCAACAGCACGTGTGGCTACAAACAGAAAGACAAAGATACGGATCCTTCCGTATAGCCTTAGCAGACTGTTGGGGCAAGTGCTGTTAACGAGCACCTTTGAAGGGCCGGCACGGCACACGAGGCGGTGGGTGGCCAGCACCACGCCCGGCCGCCTTTGTCTCCCCAGTGGCGATGTTTGCACATCGTACTAAGTTACTCATTTGAGGCTGAGTCGACCTGGGGTACGCCCAGGACCGGTTCAGATATTCGTTACGTGTGTTGTTGGCCGTGAACTCGGGTCGCCGGGTTCATAGCGCAGCGCGCTAACCGCTACACCACCGCTCCCCACACGATCAACTGCACGCCGCCCCTACCCCTCCAGCGAAATGTGATTAACATTTACCATTACGTTACGACGGTGGCAATGGCCATTACGCTCTTAACAGACTCGTCCGCTCTGCCAGTCCTGCAATGTGATTTGAAAAAAGAGATCCGCGGCAGCACGCGTTGGCGCGCGATGCACCCACCCCAGAAGCCGATTCGAAATCCGCGCAGCTCCACGGACTCGTCGCTGTTGAACTGCAGCGTCATGCGCCCGATCGCCTGCATCTCCGACACTCCGTAGCGCCGCTCGAAGTCCCCGCCGCAGTAGAGGCGAGGCGGACCCGGCGGATTTCCCGCCTCCATGCGCAGTTTGTCGAAGACGCACGCGTCCGACTCCTCCAGCTCGAAGTCAATGACGCTGATGATGACCACGCCGCGTCGGTCCGAGGACTGGTGGCGAGCGAGAGCGAGAGGACACCCCCCCCCCCCCGGGGGCGGGGGTGGCAGGGGGGGGGCTCCGTTTTCGATCGAAGAAGCAGTGGCAGTAGCGGCAGTGTTGGTCTCAGCGTCGTCATCACAGCAGCAGCAGTGGCAGCGTCGACGCCACGATGGCTAGGAGATGTTAACTACCTCGCCTGGTATACAGGAGGTCGTGGGTTTAAATTCCGACCCTGACGCCGGCTGTTGTATATTTGGAGTTGGCGTGTCTCTATCTCATCATCATCATCACTGTGGCGAGGAGATGTTAACTACCTCGCCTGATATACAGGAGATCGTGGGTTCGATCCCGACCCTGACGCCGGCTGTTGTATATTTGGAGTTTGCGTGTCTCTCTCTCATCATCACAGTGGCTAGGAGATGTTAACTACCTCGCCTGATATACGGGAGATCTCGTGGGTTCGATCCCGACCCTGACGCCGGCTGTTGTATATTTGGAGTTTGCGTGTCTCTCTTTCATCATCATCACGAAGGCTAGGAGATGTTAACTACCTCGCCTGGTGTACAGGAGATCGTGGGTTTCGATCCCGACCCTGACGCCGGCTGTTGTATATTTGGAGTTTGCGTGTCTCTCTCGCCGTGGTCGCGTGGATTTTTCCCCGGGTTTTCCGGTTTGTTCCCTCCACATGTAGAAGCATGCGTTTAGAGTATTTTGGCTGCCACAAGAAGTTCAACATATATGTATATATGTTGAACTTCTTTCGCACCGTACGTAGCCAACCGTGCTCATCGGAGGTGGGGGAAGGACAACAGCCTAAACATAAAAAATACGTTCTGGAGAAATTAGTTTTTAAACCGAGATTTAAAAACACAAAGCTCCAGCCTCTTCCTACTATCAGACAGAAGAGTGTTCTCGACGGTCGCAGACGCGCATGTGAAAGCACGCGATGCGGTGCCCGTCTTTGCTCGATGGCCAGTCAAAAGCCCCTGCGAGAGGCCAGACAGATGCAGTCTATAATAGTCGGACATTGCACGATACATCATGGGGCCTGAAAAGAATCACACTTAATAATAACGTATTTCCCGGTGAACATATTTTTTGTTTTATTGGCATATGAATAGTTACCCTGTAAGTATAACGATCGATATTCTTGGTTATTTCGGTAAAGTCACGTAGAAGGGAAACAATCAAATAATAAAAATCTAAAACAATAAAATTATCACGACGTTTCGACTGCAACACAAGCAATCATCATCAGGTGTGAAAAACACAGCAAGAAAATTTGAAAAATCCGCCACTTAAAAAAAATATATTGCTGTGTTTTTCACACCTGATGATGATTGCTTGTGTTGCAGTCGAAACGTCGTGAGAATTGTATTGTTTTATATTTTTAGGATTTTATTGTTTCCCTTCTACGTGACTTTACCGAAAGAACCAAGAATATGAATCCCTGCAGTCACGAAAGCTTTAAATAAAAACATAACGATCGGGTATAACAATTGAGCCGAGCGATTTCTCGTGATCGGTGTAAAACTCACGACCCGCACCTGAATGACCCAGAGGCAGTTGAGCATGGGCGGGTAGAGTCCCGGGAAGTTGGGCGTCTCGATGATTCCATTGCTGTCCGTGAAGTTCCCTCCGCACGGCGTCTGCGCTCGCGACACGGAGGTCCCAGCTGTGGTACAAGGACACGGATCCACCACCACAGTGGCTTCGCTGGTCACCCCTCCCCGTCTTTCCCACATCGATCAATGTAAACTAACTAATTAACCAGATATTGCTTTTTAATGACGCAAACATCATATGACAACGTTTCCCGGAATGCCCTCGATCACGCTAGATTACGGGTCGGTAAGCAAAATAAAACAAGAAGAGACATTTTTTTTTCAAATTCGCAAAAAAAAAAACAACCCCTCGATATTTCAAGGAGCCGCAATGGCATGCGAATACGAGACGATCATCGATAAATTAGCGCGTCACGAAGCAGTCCCATTTAAGAGCCGCATGCGTCTCCGGAACCGCAGGTTTCCGACGCCTGCGCTACATCGTGGAAGCTAAGCAGGATGTTTTTTTGCGCCTGTTATGATTTGCTTGGATCGTGCGCGGCTGACACCGTGCTCCTATTTAAGTCGGGTGTCGTGGCCAGCTGCTGCTGGGCTCCGTTATCACTCATCAGCAGAGGCCATTTGCAGCAAAAGTGGTCCGAACATTTAATACTGGATGTGGGCCCAATGTCAGCCCAGCAAGCGCGCGGAACGTTGGACTAATGTTAGGCTAACGTTGGGTCAACGTTGGTCCAGCGGGTAGGGAGGGCTCGTGAATGAATTGTTCATCTCCTGCGTTAAAGCCCCACGGCCTGGCTCAGTGATTACGGCGCCGTGTTTGTGTCTCGGTCGAATTCGTAGCTTGGAATACGCTCCTACAACACACGTGCTGTGCTGAATAGTGTGTGTGTGTGTGTGCCCTGGGCATGCTGTGTGTACTGGTCCTGTCGGTCCGCGTACGTCTGTCAGAGAGTGTGCGGAGGGAACACAACGGCAGTGTAGCGGTTAGCGCTACGCTGCGCTACGAATCCGGCCACCCGAGTTCGATTCCCGCTCACGGGCAACACCAGTGACGATTATCTGAGCCGGTTCTGGGCGTCCCCTAGGTCGACTCAGCCTCAAATGAGTACCTGATGTGGTGTGTAGTAAACATCGCCACTCGGGAGACAAAGGCGGTCGGGCATGGTGCTGGCCACCCACCCCCTCGTGTGCCGTGCCGGCCTTCATAGGTGTTCGCTAACAACACTTGCCCCAACAGTCTGTTCAAGGCTATACGGGGGATCTTTGGAGGGAACACAATGTTAGTGTAGCGGTTAGCCCACTGCGCTACGAAGCCGGCCACCCGAGTTCGATTCCTGCTCACGGCCAACACCGGTGATGATTATCTGAACCGGCCTTTGGCCTCCTCCAGGACACAGGATCCCGGGTCGAACCCGTGTGGCACAAATCTCGTTAGGAGCCTCTTACCAGCCAGACAGAAGACAGCCGCTATGAGCGCGATTGTTCCCCGCCGCGACTTCTTGAAGCCCTTGAACAACACGAAATCATCATCGTCATCATCATCATCCAGGGTCAATCCACTGCTGGATGAAGGCCTCTCCAAAGCGTCGTCATCTCTCGCGGCCCTGCGATGTAACTTGTTCACAAAACGCCGCAGCACGAGTTGATCTCATCGTTGCATCTCTGCGCGTGTTGTTGAGTGTACTCAGCTGTACTGTATCTTGAACTCGTTTCGCACCGTACGTAGCCAAGCGTGCTAATCGCAGGTGTGTGATAAGGACAGCAAACTCATTTGACTGCCGTTCCGTTGTTAGTCTTGACCAACGGCGATCACCCTCCCCCCCCCCCAAAGATGCGCTGATTGTTTTTTATTTTGATTTAAAGTTACGTAGAATGTTCATGCCGATTTCGACAAGTGACAGTGTCAGAGTGGAGTGAGTGGAGACGCACTGCGCTATGAAGCCATCCACCCGAGTTAGATTCCTGTTCCACATTCAACATCAGGTGGCTGATAATATCGGACCCAGTCCCGGGGTCTCCTATCCACCAACCCGCACTGACCAGCGTGGTGAAGGTCACGGACAATCCCAAATCCAGAAGTGGATTGGCAATCGGCGCTCAGCATGATGTTGTCGTTGTTGTTGTGTATTCATCGTTCTCCTCGCGATGTAGGGCACTGAGCGTTGAGAGTGAAGTGTCCGTCAGCGCAACTACCTTCATCGGCGATGTGGGGTGACCAGTCGAGGCGCGGGTAGCGGGGTCTCCTCGGGGTTCTCTGCTGATTTCCCGCTGGTCCCCTCCGCATTTAAGGTACCCCCCCTTTTCCTCCCCTCGTCGCCTCCCCCTAGACGCACACTTCACCCCTCCGCACGCCCCTGGCCGCGTGAGAGCTCTCCAGGCGCTCTGTGGTCGTGACGGTGACCGCGCGGCGTTTCCAAGTGCGGTGGTGGATATTTTTAAAAATCTGTGACCATCAATATTTGTCCAACTCCACATCATCACCACCGTCAACATTATCCGCCCAACACTCATCCTCTTCCTCCATCCACTCCTCCTCCATGATCCCATCATCGTCATCATCATCCACCGACTCATTGTCGACTGTCTTCTCAAGGAACATCCACCCAATCTTTATCTTCATAATTGCCATCCATTCCTTCTCACTAGTATGAGCATATTTTGATTAATATTTGAAAAAACCGACCGTATTTGATTTTTCTTACAAAATATCGAAACCGTATTTCACTAGAACCACGGAATGACATTTTACGTAAAAAATCATTAGGCAGGCGATATTTATTGAGCAGTGGTAGCAAATTATTGGTCAGCCGATGTGAACGGGCCTTGCAGCAGACTGGGCACAAACACAAACGCGCATCATTCCACATTCACCCGCGTATTCACCAGAATCCAATCCAATTCAAAGGCAAACTCCGACACGCGTTACACACTTCCATTGTCATGTCAACGCCCAGTGACTTGACGCGACCCTCAGTCATGTTCTATCCACTACCGAATGAACGCGTCCCCGCGACCGCCACAATCCAAGCGCTGCTGCGTTCCCGCGAGCTCGCCCTCGCGCTCCATCTCCACCCACGGCGCCTCCTCTCTGGCGCTCTATCGCTAAGCAACCAAAATAGTTGCACATGAACTGTCCGACACACGAAGAAATACAAAGAGGAATCGCCCCTATGGCCTTTAACAGACTGTTCGGGGGGGCAAGGTGCTGTTAGCGAGCACCTCTGGCGAAGGCTGGAGCGGCACGCAATGGGGTGGGTGGCCAGCACCACGTCTGGCCGCCTTTGTCTCCCCGGTGGCGATGTTTACACACCGCGCCCAGGTACTCATTTGAGGCTTAGTCGACCGAGAGGAAGCCCACGACCGGTTCAGATATAATTAATCAACTGGTGTTGGCCGCGAGTGGGACTCGATCTCGGGCCGCCGGGTTCGTAGCGCAGTGCGCTAACCACTGTGCCACTGCTCCATACCAATACCAAAACCACACGCCATTCGTCACTTAGTGACGATGACGTCACTACGGCGCCTGTGCCAGGCCAGGTGCACTTTGAGGCACTTTGAGGCCACGTGAAGTTTCCAACGCTCAGCTGGCATGTCACGGGACTGACCCAGGTGCCACGGGTTGACTGAGATTACTGGCAGATGCACCAGCCGTGCTCCCCACTGTGCCAACTTGCTGTATTTTAGCCGCTCGTTGTTGTGAGCATCGCTCCTCTGCCCGCCGTTGTTGTTGGAGGGCGACTGCCAACCAACTGACCAGTAGCGTCCTTCCCGAGCCTTTTCCACGCAAGACGAAGATAGAGAGACACAACCACACACACGCACGCGTAAATCTGTACTCCGTGTCGAGTGCGTGGTGGCGTAACGCGCTGCTTGGATATTGAGTGGAGGGGGGTGAAGGAAGGGGGCCCTGAATGTATGTTCAAACAAGACGGCGGCGAGTGAAGGGTTTGTCTCTGGATGTTCGAGGACCCTTCCGACTGCCCCGTACCAGAGAGAGAAGCCCCCCACCCCCCCACAAAGTACACACGGCATCACCAAGGGGATCGTGAGACGATTTACAGAATAACATCGGCGAGCGCCGGACGCGTCTCTGTTTTAAAACGCATCCAAGCAGAGTTGTAACACACGCACCTCACGACCTACACGAGTCGCAGTTGACTTTTAAGGGTCAGATCACGGACGGGAAATGTGCGTTCACGTGACCGTAACTTTGTTAATTGGCTGTGCGGGTGGAGGAGCGGTTTTGCGACGCACTTTTTGCTTACGTAATCTGACCCCAAACATCTAATATGAGTTATGAATCATCCAGCAAAGCGATGAGAGGCGGGGTATGTATTTATGTATGTTGAACTTCTTTCGCACCGTACGTAGCCAACTGTGCTAATCGGAGGTGCGGGGGAAGGACAACAGACTAAACAGAAAAAAAAAATCAGTTTTAAAGAAATTCGTTTTTAGTGTCGATGTAAAAGTGCATAGCTCCAGTGGCTTCCTAATATCAGAAGGAAGAGCGTTCCAGACGGCCGCAGAAGCACGTCTGAAAGCGCCGCACGATGTAGTGACCGTCTGCTGCTGCGAGGATGATCGGGGTTCGTGTGATGATGGTTTATGCTTCATCACAAAATTATCGCCTCGTGTTGATACCGCGCCTCGCATGCAGAACGACGCGAGGCACCAGAGCAAAGGTGGAATTTGAGAGAATTACTCAGCAAAGCAGCGATTGTAGACCAAATGCAGTGGTCAAAAATTGACAGTGCTAGACAGCATACGCAACAATTGAGAGAACAACATTAAAAAAGCCAAACTGTGATCGATTCTTCTCCATTTGTTTGTCCACTTCACCCGAGTTGTTCTTACGCCATCCGAAAACGGTGCGCGTAATAATGTTGGCTTACATTCATGAATTGTGGGGCGCATTCATAACACACGTGGGTGTGCCGTTTCACAGTTGTGTTGGTGCCACAACACTCATTGTGCCTGCGGGGGTTTGTACTAATACAGCTTCATCAACGAAAGTGTTTTAAATTATTTCAAGGTTTCGAAACGCACGCACGTGTGCCGCAATTCTGCCCCACCGTGTGGACGTAACAACACCTCACCGAAGCAACGAGGTTCATTCACGTTACAATTCACAACAGATCACCCACGAACCTGCAGCATGAGCGGTTGGAAGTCCACATCTTTCATGAGCTTTAATACAAAACGAGCGTTGTTATTTCTCCTTAATTAGCGGCGTTACAGAGTGTGCAGATATCGCGACAACGTAAACAACAACACATCCAGGGGACAGCGTTCGGCATCGGGCACAGTGCTCGCAAACGAAGCAACTAAATCAGAGAATTCGATCTTAACTCCTGAGAACAGCGGCTGCAGGTTGGCAGGAGGGGAGGGGTGGAGGGGGTGTGGAGGGTCAGAGAGGGGCGGGGCAGGGGGGGCTGAAGTATGTGGGGATGGGGGGGTCGGGGGGGCATCGTTCTTGCAAGTCGCCAGGGAACCACAAACGGGAAGGCAAGCCACGCGGTGAGCCGGAGCGACCAACAATTTCCAAAGCTCTGCGGTTCTCTGTGTATTAGGATGTTTTCAGCCAATGGATGCATTTTATGCGCGACATAATTATTACTGTTTGATGTGTGTACATTTTAGATGGGTCTCTATGCGGTATCTCAATACGGGTATCTTTAAAGTCAAGTTATTGCAACTTTTATTGATACTCAATCGATATTGTATCCCACAAAAGAGTAACTTTGTATTCCAATCATCATTGCAGAAAACAATCGCATGACTCGCCGACGCATTTACGGTCACGTGGGCATTGAGTCGCCGACCCACGACGTTTGAGGAGCAGCTCGCGATGAAATTGCCGTGTGTACAGGTGTAGAGACAGTGCGCTGACTGGCGGCCAGAAGTGGTAATTGCGGGTGTGGGAGCAGTATGGGCAGAAGGGAGGACAGATACACGGGAGCGACCACAAGGGGGAACATTTAGGCCAAGGGAGCTCCCAGAACCCACCAGAGAGTTCGAGAAAGGGGGCGTGGCCAGGGCGGAGCCACGGCCACGCTGGGAGAATAAAAGGGAGCGAGGAACGGGGTTCTGGGCTGTCGTGGGGGTCGTCGTCGCTGTCATCTTCGTCGTCCCTGTGGTCTTTGTCATCGCTTCGTCGTCGCCGTCGCTAGACAGTCAACCGGCTATCTAGTTAGGTCAGCGCCATCATAGCTAGACTGTCAGCGTTATATTCCGTACTGCCGAGTTGTCGTCGTGTGAGTGTGAAGGAATAAAGGAGAAGCCCCTACAGTTGATGTCTAGAGAGTGGTTACATTACACAGGTATCCTTTTTTTTCTTCACATGAGCACGGTTAATCCGCAGCTAGGATAATCGTCCCACGGATAAATCGCGGGTTCATCGCAGATCCGTGTGCGCGTACTCGTCGTGTGTTGCGTTGGCCTTAACCGGCGCTCGCTAACAGCGTTTTTGCCCTAACATTCTACAAAGCTGAATGGGAGAAATGTATTCAAGCAAATTGCGCCTCTTGAACAGTGATGTCCTTTTGGCCAGGCCCCGTTCGCTGCTGTGACCTTTGCCCTGTGTGTTACAAAAACAACACACACACACACACACTGTTAGTGCGATAGAAATGTGCTTCCGATTAGACGTACGAATTGGAGGGAAAAAACAATGCTCATCACTCAAATAAAAATGCATTCTTGCATGTACGGTAATTCCTCATTGAACGCGGTAGATGCATTCCTGAAGAGCGCCGCGTTAAGGCTTTAAGCGAGGAATTACATTGCAGTGCCAAAGTACACGAGTAAAAATAACGTGCATTTTTAAAAATCACATCCGCACTATACAATCAGCCTGCAGTCACCTGATGGCGGGACAGAGAAGCTAGATCGGGGCCGTCCACTCGTACCATTCCGCGCGTAAACCCAGAACATCCCACACCACTCAGACGCGCAGCTCAAGAAAGTAGTTCGTCGTCGACCGCTCAGAAACCGCGTTATAACGGGGCACGTGCCGCGTTGTAACGGTCATCCCTGAATCGAACCATAACCTTGAACTGTGAACGTTAACCAAATCTTGTGGCGGGGGCGCCGACTCATTTCCTGACCAACCGCTCGCGCCATGCGTTTGTCAAAAATAAACCGGTTTCGTTCTAACTGGGACTCATCATGAACGGGGGCCCACGTGGGGCTCATGAGGGTCACGGGGGGCCCCTGGTTTGGATGGGCCCCGGGCACCGTTGGGGGGGGGTGGTGGGGGGGAGGGGGTCGGAATTAGATGCCCCCTCTCCATGTCGCTCCTTGCACGGGGGCCACGCGCCGGTCGCTCACGTTTGGTCCAGACGACGAGCAGGGCCAGCAGGGCGACTCCCACGCAGACGAGGAAGGCGACCACACCTGCGCAGAGGGACGCACGCCAAGGGGCATTACGGAGCCTGCGGTCGTGCGCCCGAACTGTCAACATGGAAGAGCAAAGCCACACGGAGCTTCTGGAGGTTGGGGGGAGAGAGGGGGGGGGGGGGTGAGGCTCTACCTGCGGCAGAGGCAAAAGCAAGAGCTATGAGGGACGGCACCTTTAGCTCTAGCTGCGCGGCGACTCACCGTGGAAGAGCGTGTTCCTGTCCGCGGGGTGTGGCCGCTCGCTCGCCACATCCGCCATGCGCTCCACGGACGCTGCGCACGTGGCGAGAGAACACGCGCGTCGGTACTTTGTCTGTACGTGTGTGTGTACGTACGTGTGTGCGTACGTGTGCGTGTGTGTACGTACATGTGTGTACGTGTGTGTACGTACGTGTGTACGTGTGTGTGAGGAGCTGTGGTGTAGCGGTTAGCGCACTGTGCTATGCGCCCGGCGACCCGAGTTAAATTCCCGCCCCACGGCCGACAGCAGTGCTAATTCTCAACCGGTTCTAGGCCCCCCCACCCTATGTCGACTCAGCCTCAAATGAGTACCTGATGTAGTGAGTAAACATCGCTACTGGGGAGACAAAGGCGGCCGCGGGTGGTGCTGGCCACCCACCTTCTCGTGTGCCGTGCCGCCCCCTTCATTGTTGCTCGTTTAAAGCACTTGTCCCAACTTGCCTGTTAAGCCTATACGGGGGATCTTTGTCTTTGTGTGTGTACGCATGTTGAACTTCTTTCGCACCGTACGTAGCCATACCCTGCTAATCGGAGGCGCGATTTCCCGTCGCGGACGCTGGCGGAGAAAAGGCAGCACGAAAGCCGAAGTGTTGCGGGAGGAGGAGGCGCGGAGAGGCGCGCGCGTGCACCCACACGGGAAAGAGGACCGCACGGAACCGATCCGCACGCGTTCCATCGCGGGCAGCTTGGGCGAATGAATTGACGTCGCTCGATGGATCGGATGAGAGTCGTTAGGCGGCGATGCGTCGGCGAGCGGTGCGGCGAGTACAAATTGTAACACAACGACTCAGCACGTTCATCAACGGTGACGGCGCTTGGGCGCTGAGAGGAGGAGGAGTGTGCAATCGGCGACGTACTGGGGCGATGGAGCTGCTTAAATGCACATCGCAAAATCGGTGATTCCTGCGAGAAACCACGGGGTTTCTTAGAAGCTCTCAGCCATCAGAATAAAGCAGGAAGAAACTCCCATCATCATTATTATTAATATCTGTATTAACATCGTTATAATCGCGTTTAAAAGACACCACTGCACTCCACCGTGCCAACTACATCATTTGCGTACACGTGCAGATGAACACCTTGTGGCTTAACGACGACGATTATGATGACGGCGGTGATGATGATGATAATAAGACTGCAAGTGACTCTAAAACTTACCAAATTCTTCTTCAACGGCATCCTGCGCAGGGAAATGAGACATTTTAATTTCATTGGGAAATACAAGGACATTGTCATTATTAAAGCGTAATATTCGCGCTTTGCACACATACACGAAGAGCATTATCTCCACGAACCCGTGGGTTTCACCGGATACTTTGATTTCCTCCCAAACACAAATCACTAACTGGTCAAACATCTCAACGCCGCACCTCTACGGAATGAGCCTTGGAACTGAGTCGAGTCATTTCTGAATAAATCGAGAACAATAATTGATGTTTATTCTTCTGAAATGCAACACACAGTGCTGCGTATGCATGAATAATCGACACCCGTTTGTCAGTCCACTGCTGAAGGCCTCTCCGCACCACATCCCACGTGACCACAACTCCACCACGCTGGTCAGTGCGGGTTACTGAACGGGCGTGGAGGTGGTGGGAGAGAACCCAGGATCGGTTCGGATACATCGCACGCCAGAATCGAACTCGGGTATCCGGGCACGACATGGTTACGCACGGGTGTACGGATCAGTCCCGGTCGGTTGACCCGGAAAAAAAACCCCACATCTCAGCGCAACCAGCACACCGCGTTCCGTGGTACCACCGCTGGCTCGCCACGACGTGCCACCCCACCCGGGTCGCCGCAGTCTCCCTGGGCGGACCGAGCGAGACGTGGAAGCTCTCACCGCAGGCCGCAGCAAGACGGTGAACGCGCGACCCCACGCCAGGCCGAGCGAGCGCGGCTCCGACGAGTTGGCGCAGAGCGCCGCGTTCGCGCACACCACGGTCGCGCCAGCGGAGGCAGCGATCGGCGCCTGCGGGAACAGAGCAGTACCCCCGGGAGGGGCTGGGGCGTACGTCGGTGCGGTCCGCGCCCGGCACACCACATCCGGTATGCCGCTCGCTCCGGCTGCGGCTGCCAATCGTGAGCCGACTCAGGTTCACCATCGAGCCAAACAAATATTCAACGAGAAATTGAGCTGTGGCAACAGTCACTGCTTTGCACTGCTGTTGTCCGCGACGATGGTGATGGTGATGATGATGGAGACATCGAAGTAGTTTCGCCCCAAAAGTCAAACGGAAGCGAACAATCTCGCACTCGCCAATTGCGCTCACGTGCGCATGCATGTTGAACTTCTTTCGCGCCATACGTCGCCAACCATGCTGATGGGAGGTGCGACCACAAGGAGCCTACTACCACGTCAGTGGTAACAGACACAAGGGCTCGTATCTGTTACCGCCGGGGTCTTGGCCACGTTGGTCGGGTACTGGAGGGAAATAATTTGGACTTGGCAACAACGCTGCTCCTCTAAGTTGAGCGCCACTCAGTCATGTTTTGCATTCCAAGGGCTGCTCTATGCTTGGTCGACACACACGGTATCATTATGATACGAACCACACATTTGTTTGCGTTATTATTACTGCACATTCACGTGCGGCCCATAAAAGGTGATCCGGAAGTTCTATGCGGCCAACTGCAAAGGGCAACGTTCTCCACCGCTTACTGTAAGCAGTTTAAATAAACATGTTAAAATCCATACTTGAATTTTTTGGGTTAGATCTCGTAAATATAAATGTGCCATTGAAGCCGCCACCACACGACACAGCCAATTAGTAAGGTTCGTCACGTGCACAACATATGCCACTTGCTTACGTGGCAAACCCTACTAATTGGCTGTGTTGGGTGGTGGCGGGTTTAACGACACACGTTTATATTCACGCGATCTAACCCGAAAGCCTCCACCGTGGATAATATTGATCAGGGAAACCTTCGTGTTAAACCAAAAATGTTAAAAAGTTTGCCGCGAGCCAATGAATCAAAGCGAGACGCGTGCGCGGCTCCATTCAGCTGGTGAAGCACAACACAACCCGCATTTTGAAGTCACCTAAAGCAGCACGAGCACCACGCTTTTATTTCGTTGCTCCCGCTTGTCTCTGCACGGCCAAACACGTGGACCGGATTCCACAATCGCACGATCAATTAGTGCCACGCGCAAGACACGAGCCAGTGGAATAGGAATTGGAAGGTCAGCATTCAATTACCGCCACATTGCCACCGTATTACCCGCGCACATTAAGGATAATGAATGTAATGAGCTATTGGACAAAAGTCCTATTTCGGAAACGGCTCCGCCGACTTTTACAAATTGGAGCGTGGGGGTTCATTCACGCCGGCGAAGATTGCGCACGTTAAAGCCGCCGCCCCACACATCGCACAGACCTGTCCTCCAGCCGTGCCTGGGGTCGAGGAGAAGTCGTCAGAAGTTCCGTTCGCATCCTCGCCGCAGCCAGCATCCGCGGGCAGCCGCAGCATCATCCGCATGGGGCTTCCGCACGACGTGACGCCATACGCGATGTCACCTGCACGGGGAGTAATAAATAAATAAATATCTCACACCCGGCACACCGCATGAAGTATATCACTTCGCTATGGCTGTAACTACTCACCACGTGCCACCTACCCCAGCCTGCCAGCGACAGGGGAATTATTTCTGCACAGCGCAACACGTAGAAGGGAAATAATAAAATAATATAAATATGAACAATAACAATTCTCACGACGTTTCGACTGCAACACAAGCAATCATCATCAGGTGTGTTGCAGTCGAAAGGTCGTGAGAATTTTATTATGTTTTATATTTATATTATTTTATTATTTCCCTTCTACGTGACTTTACCGAAAGGACCAATAATATGAATCCCTGCAGTCACGAAAGCTTTCAATCGAAATTTAAATCCTTGCTATTTATGAACCCAGCGACATGGACGTGGAGTTAGTGGATCGTGGTTGACATGGAGCTGTGATGCATTGAACCATTTCCCAGTTTTTTTCTTCCGATTCCGTTCCGATGACGTACACGTAACCGTGTCATCGGAACAAAATCCGAAGAAAAACTAAAATTAAATAACTTTATCGGTACATCTTCAGGTCGGAAGACGTACCGATGCTCCCATAAGGTCATGCCAGAGGGCGTGTGGCACAGTTTGGTGCCAGCTATCATCGAGTGACCAACATTGATGTAGGAAAAGGTTGTACGTAGATGAATACCTGATGCAGGCAGTGATGATAAGGAAACTGGCACTAATTGGACACATACGTAGGATGGATAACAACAGAAAATGTTTAAGTGAATTGTTTGGAAAAATGGAAGTAACTGGAAAGAGAGCAAGACCAAACAGGGAATGGCGTGATGACATTAGAGATTGGTGCCAGAAAGAAGTGGCACTACTTCAGCATATTGGCACAAGACAGAGGGAAAAGTGGAAACAAATGACGAAATGTGCAGTGGACACCTACGGGGATATCTGCTCACGGACCGTGATGAGGATGATGATGACATCCCTGCAAATGACTCAGTTTTGGATTAAACATTTCAACATCTCCCCCGACTGCAAACACTTGGCAGGACCCTCCTGAAATTGCTCTGAGACTCAGTGAGGCTCTCCTGGGTGAACAGGGCGGTTAGTTACGCCGCTTGGCAACGGAATCGGCCGGCTTACCGCCTTTGCTGCACAGGTACACGCTTGACGGAGCGACCTGCGATCGGGAAGAGAGAGAAAGAGAGAGGCGAAGGTCGCAGTGAGTTCGAGCGCTCGTGGCCGTGCAGTCCGTGGAGACCTCAGCGCTGGGGACGGGGTCAGTCACCATACTCCGTGCATACATAATGCCTTTGGTGCCAAAGGCAAAGATCCCCCTCGTAAGCAATGACATAATACAGAGCAGTGGGAAAATAAAAAAAAAATCTACTTTTCGTAACAGATATTTTCATTGGAGTATGACAGGTGAGGCTCTACCTCTCCTGCCTCCCCTGACCGCCACCGCGTTAAGATGTTTAAACATCTGGCGTTTAAAAATAAAAATAAACAATGTTTAAACGTGATAATAGGTTTTTCCCCTTTTTTCTGGCAAAAAAACAGGTGTTAAGATGTTAGGAATCATGTCTACAATAACCACAATGATTGTGGTCAGAATGCAAACATAAAACACACTCTGATAAAAAATGCATTGTCCTTGAAACTGATTGGTCCACATCAGAGACAGCTTTCTTTTGAGCCTCGTCTCAAACGGCGTTAGACCAGAGGACGCCAAAAGGCGCACGGCCTTAACACCTCTTTCATTGCCAGGAAGTGTAAAGCCTTTTCCACTTTGGGGCCGTCCATAAATGACGTCACGCACCTAGGGGGGGGTGGGGGGTCAGACATTTGTAACGATGTGTGACGAGGGGGGGGGGGGGGGTTGAGAAATGTGACGTCACATCAAAATGCGCAACTTTAAATAAATATAGATAACACGTTCTACTTAATTAAATATACTTTTAAATAAATGTTTTCTCCTACAACATCAGAGGGCAGCGCCACATTAAATACGCACTACAATGACAATAGTTTAAAGCGATTTGAAGCATGTTTTATTGGGGGGGGGGGGGGGGGGCAGAGCTTTGTGACATCATATTTGAGTGGGGTCTGACTTTTTGTGACGCCGTGTGACGAGGGGGGGGGGGGGGGTAAAAAATCGTCCAAAATCGCGTGACGTCATTTATGGACGGCCCCTTTCCCCATCGGCTGCGAGTCCGTGCTTCTAAAATTAGCAACACGCTGTCGCTGTCGTTATTGCCACGCCAGAAACATTCCACCTCCTCCAGCCCAGCTCTGGGGGGTGAGGGAGGGGGTGGGGGGTGGGGAGCATTCGCAGATGGTTACCGGCTGCTCCCGGTGCGGTCGGCATCGCAGAGACACGGAGGCTGCCGGGCGCCGCCGGTCTCGGCAGGTCGTGTGCACCTGAGCGAAGGTCACGTGCTCCGTGCTGCCCTCCTTGGAATTCAAAGAGGAACGATTGGTCACGATCATCATGCCAATAATCGTGATGCGGAATCAGGATGTGTATTCATGCTGGAGGAATCCGATGCGCCATAAAGCTCTGTGTCACAGACGTCGAGTCGGGGCATGGGGTCAGAACGTTAAAATAATAAACGGTGACAACTCACGATCGGAGTATAGGGAACGTAAACGAATCACTTTAAAAAAATCTACAAATGAAAGCCCACTGAGCTATTAACTTATTTTTTCAGAAGCGATCTGGCCACAAACGACAGCTCAACAAAGTGGCTTGTCATGTGAAAATGAATATCAGCCAAATACTCTAAACATTCATAATAGCTTACAGCTCTCCTACACACCGCTGTGGTGAAGCAGTAATACGATGACACGTTTTTTCATCACTCGACAACACCTGTTAATCGGCTGTGTCGTGTGGAGGAGGGTGTACAACACACATTGTACTAACGCGGCGGTCTGGCACAAAAACCGATTATGATTCTTGAAGTTGGCACTCGTTAATCAATCCATCGGCCAGTGAAGTTCTTCCCATGCCGCGTCGGTCAATTGGGGGCTGTTCGACTATACTTCACCACCCTGGTCAATGGGGGTAATTGGTGGAGGTCGAGGGCCGGTTCCGATATCGCTCGCCACCGATGTTTGGCTGTGACGATGATGACAGGTGCACGCTCTGGCCGGTGCATTCCGGCTCCTGCCGACTTTGCAGCACTTAGTGCGGGTGGGTGATCAGGGGGCGTTGCCGTGGGGAGTTCGCACGCCGGGCAGACTCATCACACACGCGTCTGACACAGTGCCGGATAAAGCTAGTGCGGGGCCTGTTAGCATATGTTATAAAGGGGCCCTAAGTAAAAAAAAAACACGTAAATATGAGAACACAAATGTTTTACTTGCATAGTAAAGTAATTGTATCTTTTGCATTTGCTATACAGCCAGATAATACGACAAATCGCTAACTGTAAACACCCAGTCGTTCATAAATGTTGAAGGCGGTATAGTACTATAGTAATAGAGCAAGTGCAAAATCACTGAACCGGAATAGATAGCTTGAAAGCATTTAGCGCGAGGCGTTTAAAAGTGCGGGGCCCGTAGCAACTACACATGTAGCTACTACATATGTAGCTACTTGTGCTACTGCGATCATCCGGCATGTGTCCTGATACCTCCTTGCCCCCCACCCTTTTCATCTTGCAAAGTCTCCCAGCTCCGAACTGGGCAGTAAGTTCCAGCAGGGAGCAACGGTGGGGCGCGTAAAACAAACACAACGTGGACAAGCAACAACGTCCGTGCGTACATGGGGGAACGGTAGCGTAGCGGTTAGCGGGCCGCGCTATGAATCCAGCGGCCCGAGTTCGATTCCCGCTCACGGCCAACACCAGTGACGATTGTATGAACCGGCCCTGGGCCTCCCCTAGGTCGACTCAGCCTTAAATGAGTATCCTGTTGCGGTGTGTAAACATCGACACGAGGAAGACAAAGGCGACCAGGCGGAGTGCTGGCTACCCACCCCTCGCGTGACGTTCTGCGCTTTAAGGTGCTTGCTAACATCACTCGCCCCAACAGGCCGTTCAGGCTATACGGGGGATCTTGTCTGTGTTGCTATGCGCGTGCGTGTTTCACAGACGCAGGCAACTACATCTGAGATGTATCCCGACACCAATGGCGTCACGTGGTCGGCATGAAGATGGCTGAGTAATGAAATGAAACGGAGGCTGCCCCCCCCCCGCCCCCCATCTTCGTATCCCGGTGCCTAAGATAGACATCGAAGCCCTTGCGCAGTTGCAGCGCCGGCACACAACTCCCGCTGCGCCTGTGGAGAGCCCTGCCGCGCCCAATCAACAGGCCGATAGCAGAGGGCGAGAGGGCGCTGCTCGGTTTCGTGCCAAACGTGTCTTACCACGCACCTGCAACTCGCCGCTCCATACACTGCGGTGTTGAGCAGCAACGAGTGTTGCTCAAGGGATGACGCACATCGAGGACCGTAATTATAATACGTGTTGATATGATTGTGGTCATGGTTGTACTTTATTAATATCTCATCTCTGCCATTTTGATACGATGAAACAAGAAAAGGTAAAAAAAGAAAAAAACAGAGCAATGTAATACAATACACTATTAGACATTATTGTAAAAAATAAATAAAAAGT
Organism: Lethenteron reissneri; assembly: GCF_015708825.2. Lineage (NCBI taxonomy): Eukaryota > Metazoa > Chordata > Hyperoartia > Petromyzontiformes > Petromyzontidae > Lethenteron > Lethenteron reissneri. The sequence goes on along the minus strand of NC_083795.1, from coordinate 11,697,870 downwards.
CCATCCTTAGTGATTTTTTTTATATTTTAGGCAGGAAACTCGTTTTAAAATTTAGATTTTTTTTCTGGGGGGGGGGGGGACCACCAGACCCCCTGGAAGATTTGGTCCCCCCCCCCAATGTTGACTCCATGGCTACGGCCTTGCCGTACATCACGGGTGGCTACGTGCTGTGCGAAAGAAGTTCAATACGCACACTCCGTCGCAGTGGCAGACGAGTACAAATTACAATAAACCCTGTGTGGCCTTTAAAAAAGTGGAAACATGAATCCATAATCGAGGTTTATATATATAAAGGCGACGCTTTGGGGCAATTAGCATGCATCATAGCACAACCATTTTGTTATGGCGGCTCCCTAAGAGACCACTCCAAATGGGAACAGGGAGAGAGGAGTGGGGAGGAGAGAAGTCGGAGGAGTCGTGGGATGAGTGGTTGTGGGGAGCGGTGGTTTAACGGTGAGAGCGCTGCGCTACGAACCTGGCCATCCGAGTTCGACTCCCGCTCACTGCCACCAACGCCAGTGACGATTATCTGTAGCGGTCCTGAGCCTCCACTAGGTCGACTCAGCCTCAAACGAGTACCTGGTGCGGTGGTGTAAACGTCGCCGTTAAGGAGACAAAGGCGGCCGAGCGTGGTGCTGGCCACCGATCCGCTAATGCGCCATGCCGGCCTTCATAGGTGCTCGCGAATAGCACTTGCCCCAAACAGTCTGTTAAGGCTACACGGGGGACCTTTGTGCGGAGAGCAAGGGGCCAGAACTCAACGAGGCAGGCTTAGACACCCGGACACGTGGGACGAGACAGAAGGGGACAGGCAAGGGATGAGTCGCTACAATCAAGTCGCGGTGGGAACGAGAACAAATCAGTGCAGATGACAAAACACCGACGACGTCGTTCAAGGAAATGTGACCGACGGGATAATGGAGCAGTGGGTGTGCATCCTTCCCACATGGTTGTTGTTTGTTACAGGATCAGTATCAAACAGGGAACAGTGATTGCCTGTAAACATCCCGGCAGTTGAGAATTGATACTCTTAGGTTTTTTCGGTAAAGTCCCGTAGGTAAAAATAAATAAAAATAAATAATACAAATTATAGAAATAATAACAGAAATAAAATAATAAATCACGACGTTTCGGAGGCAACACAAGTCTCCGTCATTAGGTGGGACCGTCACAGCTACATTTACCGTATCAAGTGAGGCAAAATTCCAAGAGAGAAGCTCTTAAATACAAGTTAAGGGGGAGGGGCTTATCTGAATGTGGTAGCCAGTGAATGGGACGTGTTGAGTTGAGAATTGGTTCAAGGCAGCCTGGCGCAGCTGATGAGAGGCTGAATGTCAAAACCGGCCCGCGGTTTGATCGTGCTAACTCGATGCCGGCGTGAAAAAAAGAAATAACTCCCAGACGCCGTTGTTGGCCAATGGAACGGTCATTTTATTTATTGATTTGTTACGTCGAGAAACAAATACGGGGAGGTGTATTGCCTGCTTCTTCGTTGTCTTCAATAAGTACAAAGGAGGCAGTACAGATGTACACTTCTGGGTGTGATCACAATCACGCCCAGCCACCTTTGTCTCCCCCCAGCGCTGATGTTTTATACACCTCACCGGTAAACATTGAATGAAGGACAGCCCCCCTAGGGATAGCCGAGTGTATTTTTAGCTCCCCCTTTCTGCCAAAGATGTTGTCCACAGCCAAGACCTGAACTCAGGCCAACGGGTTCATATCGCAGTGCATAGAGACACGTACATTGACAAAGATCCACCGTATAGCCTTTAACAGACTGTTGGGGCAAGTGCTGATGAAGGCCGGAACGGCACACGAGGGGGTGGGTGGCCAACACGACGCCCGCCCACATTTGTCTCCCCAGTGCTAGCGATGTTCACTGCACACCGCACCAGGTACTCATTTGAGGCTAAGTCGACCTAGGGGAGGCCCAGGACCGGTTCATATAATCGTCACTGGTGTTGGCCGTGAGCGGGAATCGAACCCGGGTCGCCGGGTTTATAGCGCATACACACACACATACACACACTCACACGAGCGGCCGAAACACGCGTGTTCAGGTACAAACCCGACTCCACCGATCCCAGCCCGAACAATTGGGTCAGGCGTGTCCGGGCAAGATTCCCACCTTGGCAGTATCCTCTAGCCAGGAGGCAATGTTGCTCAAACACCACGACCGACACTCGTTGGAAGGGAGCCGTGCTCCGATTCGTGGACGCGTGAGTGGAGCGGTCCGAGTTCGATTCCCACTCCGATTATCTGAACCGGTCCAGGACATCCCCGAGGTCGAACAGGATCCGGGTCTCCATCTCGTGGGTCGACTCAGTCTCAAATGAGTACCTGGTGCGGTGTGTAAACTTCGCCACGAGGGAGACAAAGGCGTGTCCGGGCGTGGTGTTGGTCACTCACCCCACTAGTGTGCCGTGCAGGCCTTCATAGGTGATTCTCGCCAACAGCACTTGCCCCAACATTCTGTTGAGGCTATAACGGGGTTATTTGTCTTTCTACACAAATGGGTGTGGAAAGTTGTGCTGCTGAGGTATTGCACGTTATCTCACGATGAACCCGGCGACCTGAGTTCGATTCCCATCCGTGGCTATCACCGTGGGGCGTTGTATCGTCGTGACATTGTTTTGTGTTGACTCAACAATGTCGACGTGAACGTTAATTCGGCACGCGAATGCGCGTGGGAAGCGCCAACGCACTGCTCCAGTTGAATCGATTGCTGTTCAGGGCAATCGTGGGGGAAATCGCGTAGTTGTCGGCCTTGGCGATAGTCAGCCCATAGCCTGGAATCGAACTCGGGTGGCTGAGTATGTGAGGCTGTCGTTATATCGCTGCACCATCGCTCATAGCCTCGCAAACAAAACACAGACCTTCACACACACACACACGCACGCCTAATCACACTCACAAACACAAAGGCAGAGATTGTCAAGTTAAGCCTTTAACAAACTGTTGGAGCAAGTGCTGTTAGCGAGTATCACCCATGAAGACCGGCACCGCTCACGAGGGGGTGGTGTGGACAGCACCACGCCTGGCCGCCTTTGTCTCCCCAGTGGGCATGTTTACACATCGTACCAGGCGCTCAATTTTGTTGAGGCTGAGTCGACATAGGGGACGCCCAAGACCGTTTGCGATAATTGTCACTGGTGTTTGCCGTGAGCCCGAATTGAACTCGGGTGGCCGAGTTTGTGTGGCAGCGCGCTAACAACCGCTGGACTGCCACTCCCACACACACAGGCACATCGGAGCTTCATTCCAAGTCTCGTGGAAACAATCAAAATGCACATCTTTGTCCATCCCATCAGTAGTCTGTGATGGAGGCATCGGCACATTTTTGGCGTAAAATCGCTCTCCAATCACACGCGCGCGCACACACACACACGTAATCACGCACACGCGCGCGCGCATACCACTTACGCGATCACAATGCGAGTTTGGCTGCAGGAACACGAAGACACTCTGCGTGGCGGCGTCGAAGTCGACTTCGACTCCCATCATCGTCGGCGAAGATCCTGGAAGACATTGACGACGATACGGATCGTTGCGAAGGGTTAATCGAGGGCCTGAATGACATCACTCACGTGAAATATTACGGCTGATACAGCCACGACTTGGGGCACATTCGAAGCGGAGAATGGGCATTTAGCGTGGCGGTCAAAACGCATCAATAAGTATCGATTATAATTAGAGGTGACGATACACATCAACATCCCAACACATCACCACGTGGCATCGTCGTCACGCGTCACTGCTCGCGCGTGCATCGCCTGAAATCGAAGGAACGGCGCCTCCACCAGGACAACCAGGCAGACAAACTCAAGTTGCGGCCCGAGACACGGAGACGTGGAGAGAGAGAGAGAGAGAAACACAACAGATGTGGAGAGAGACACGGAGACAGAGAAACACAATAGACGTGGAGAGAGAGAGAGACACGGAGACAGAGAAGCACATCAGACGTGGAGAGAGAGAGACACTGAGACAGAGAAACACAACAGACGTGGAGAGAGAGAGAGAGACACTGAGAGAGAAACACAACACAGAGAGAGAGAGAGACACGGAGACAGAGAAACACAACAGATGCGGAGAGAGAGAGAGACACGGAGACAGAGAAACACAACAGACGTGGAGAGAGAAAGACACGGAGACAGAGAAACACATCAGACGTGGAGAGAGAGAGAGAGACACTGAGAGAGAAACACAACACAGAGAGAGAGAGAGACACGGAGACAGAGAAACACAACAGACGCGGAGAGAGAGAGAGACACGGAGACAGAGAAACACAACAGACGTGGAGAAAGAGAGACACAACAGACGTGGAGAGAGAGAGACACCGGAGACAGAGACACACAACAGACGTGGAGAGAGAGAGAGACGGAGACAGAGACACAACACACCACACACAGACACTCCACGCAGACACACCAAGCAGACACACCACACACACACACCACACAGACACACCACACAGACACACCCCACGGACACACCACACAGACACACCACACAGACACACCACACAGACACACCCCACAGACACACCACACAGACACACCACGCAGACACACCACACAGACACACCACACAGACACACCACACACAGACACACCACACAGACACACCACGCACAGACACACCACACAGACACACCACACACAGACACACCACACACAGACACACCACGCACAGACACACCACACAGACACACCACACACAGACACACCACACACAGACACACCACACACAGATACACCACACACAGACACACCACGAACAGACACACCACACAGACACACCACACACAGACACACCACACAGACACACCACGCACAAACACACCACACAGACACACCACACACAGACACACCACACACAGACACACCACACACAGACACACCACACAGACACACCACACACAGACACACCCCGCAGACACACCACACACAGACACACCACACAGACACACCACGCAGACACACCACGCAGACACACCCCGCAGACACACCACGCAGACACACCACGCAGACACACCACACACAGGCACACCATACACAGACACACCACGCAGACACCCCCGCAGACACACCACACACAGACACACCCCACAGACACACCACGTAGACACACCACGCAGACACACCACACAGACACACCCCACAGACACATCGCACAGACACACCACATAAACACACCACGCAGACACACCCCGCAGACACACCCCACAGACACACCACAAAGACACACCACGCAGACACCCCCCGCAGACACTCCACACACAGACACACCACACACAGAGACACCACACAGAAACACCACGCAGACACACCACGCAGACACACAGACACACCACACAGACACACCACACAGACACACCACACAGACACACTACGCAGACACACAGACACACAGATACACCACACAGACACACCACACAGACACACCACGCAGACACACCACACAGACACACCACACAGAAACACCACGCAGACACACCACACAGACACACCACGCAGACACACCACGCAGACACACCACACAGACACACCACGCAGACACACCACGCAGACACACAGACACACCACACAGACACACCACACAGACACCACGCAGACACACCACACAGACACACCACACAGAAACACCACGCAGACACACCACACAGACACACCACGCAGATACACCACATAGACACACCACACAGACACACCACACAGACACACCACACAGACACATAGACACACCACACAGACACACCACACAGACACACCACACAGACACATAGACACACCACACAGACACACCACACGGACACCACACAGACACACCACGTAGACACAGCAAACATACACACAGACACACAGACACGCCACACAGACACACCACACATACACACAGACATACCAAGCAGACACACCACGCAGACACACCACACAGACACACCACGCAGACACACCACACAAACACACCACACATACACACAGACATACCAAGCAGACACACCACGCAGACACACCACACAGACACACCACACATACACACCACGCAGACACACCACAAATACACATGGGGGCGGGGGGGGACAGTGCAACAGACACAACGAGACCCGGCTGAGACAGACACAGACAGCCCCCCAGCAGTAGCAGCAACAACAGCATCAGCAAGTGCTGCTGCAGCAGCAGTAGCAGCAACAACAGCATCAGCAAGTGCTGCTGCAGCAGCAGTAGCAGCAACAACAGCATCAGCAAGTGCTCCTGCAGCAGCAGTAGCAGCAACAACAGCATCAGCAAGTGCTGCTGCTGCAGCAGTAGCAACAACAACAGCATCAGCAAGTGCTGCTGCAGCAGCAGTAGCAACAACAACAGCATCAGCAAGTGCTGCTGCAGCAGTAGCAGCTATTGCTGCAGCAGCAACAGCAGCATCATCAAGTGCTGCTGCAGCAGTAGCAGCTATTGCTGCAGCAGCAACAGCAGCATCAGCAAGTGCTGCTGCAGCAGCAACAACAGCAGCACGTGCTTTCCACGTGGAGGCTCGCGTTCGCACGGGCACGGCTGTGCGAGCCAAAACAACAACCCCTGAAAACATCGGAATACGAACCCCCCCCTCCCACCAGCTCACGCAGTGTTCACAGCCGCCAACGCGGGCATCTGTAAAAGCAAAGTAAAGAAGTTTCGATTGTATCGATTACGTGAACTGTAGTGTTTCGAACGATGCAATCGTCAGACAGGGAGCGATAGATATGGGTAGAGGCGAATACAATGAAACGCAGAGAGAGAGAGAGAGAGGTCGACAGACCCACACAATGATGAGACGCAGTCACTTTAATAGTGGTTCCATAGCCACCAATGTGGGTTCCTGTGCAGACACGGGAAGAGTTGGACTGAGCGTAACTCGAAACGAGAGGGAGACAGACACTAACTTGGACAGGCAACAGAAAGACACACGCATGGGGAGAGACGCAGGCGGGAGACGGCGAGACACGAATCGAAGACGCCGAGGGCGATGCACGGAAACTTTGGGTGACCCACTGCAGTCAACTGATGGGGTCACACTTTTTACACTGACAAAGATCCCTGTACAGCCTTTAGCAGACTATTGGGGCAAGTACTGTTAGCGAGCACCTTTTAAGGCAGGACGGCTATCGGGGGGATGATGTGGGTAGAAATACGCACGGCCGCTTTTGTCTCCCCCAGTGCTAATGTGTACTTGATACAGCTGTCGGGCTGTGACGGTTCCGCCTGAAGACGGAAGCTTGTGTTGCCTCCGAAACGTCGTGATTTTTATTTTATTTTTATTTTATTTTACTTTTATTAATTTAAATGTTTTACCTACGTGACTTTACCGAAAAAACCTAAGAATACAAAGCAGGTCCCAGGAACCTGTTCGGATATAATTATTGGCACAGATTTTCGCCCTGGCCAGGTATCGAACCCAGACCAGTGGAGTTCATTCCCAGCGGAGCGCAGTGCGCTATCCACTACGCAACAGCAGCCGCAATTTCACCACTAAGTGATGGTGACGTCACCGCGATTCTTGTGCCAGGCTAGGTGCACGTTAAGGTCGAAGACTCGCTGACAGGTCACGGGACAGACCCGGGTTTTGACTGACCGAGATGACTGCCAGGATGCATCGTTATGCGCGCGTGCGCACACAGCACGCGCGTGAACACAGCTCAACGTCCCACTCGTTACAACCGAACAAAATCGCGTCAACTTTGAACGCTCACGTTCAACAACTTGCTGCCGGACATCGAACGATTTGCCTCGACTCACCGCATCGGGAGGCGAACCCGACAAGTCCCAGGACTGAGCTGAAGAGGAAGGCTCGATACATGCTGCCGATGCTCCTGCCGCTGCTGCTGCTGTTGCCGCCGCCGTGATGCTCGCATTGACGGCGTTCCGTGCGCGTCGAAGACCCCAGCTCCCGTCTCCCGTGCAACAGCAGCGAGCAGCCGCGTTCGCGCTCCAAGCCACACCCTGCACTGCTGCTGCAGCTGCTGCTACACGGCGGGAGGGGGGGGATTTAAATCCGTGACGTCTCGCGTGGTTTTGAGTTGCGATGCCAGCGGACGTGTGTGCGTGCGACATCATGATGCTCGATGGGTCGAGAGCGCCGGACTGATTGATTGCGATCCTAAGGGCTGATCGAACGCGTGGGCTTTCGCGACCAATGTTACGGCCCGTGATCGATGGTTCAATGTTGTGGATTTCTCTCCAAACATGTCAGTGTGCCGGCATGTTCGATCACGCGGTAACTTTATTCATTGTCTGCGTCGGGGTGTCGGTATCTGACCCCCCCCCCCCCAAATATATATAAAAGGCGACGTTTCGGGCAATGACTCTTTTTCATAGTACGGAGCCATTGCCTATTATATATTGTATCCCCCTATTTAAGACCACAGGTGTTATTGACGTAAGCGTTGAAGTTATTGTGTTTGTTTTACAGAAGCGTCTCTCAACAATTCACAGAAGCGCCTCTCTAACGAATGCTCTTTTAAGCCGAGGTCGAACTTCTTTAGAGCTGTTTTTCGTGCGTTTAGTTTGTTGCCCTACCCCAGCACCTTGGTTACGTACGGTGCGAAAAAAGTTCAACATCCACTCGATTTCCTTCGTCTAGAATTCCCTTCTAGAGCGGGGGGTGTCTCGCCACAAAACTACACGGGGCGTTACCCACTCTGCCCCCCACCCACTCTGCCCCCTACCCCCCCCCGCCTTGTGCACAAGTCCCAGCGTGGATGTCGATGTGGGCCCCGTGGATCACGGTGGGTGCGGCGAGGAGGTGACGCAGCCGTCCGGGGCCAGATGGAAGCAGCCGCTGCTGTTTTTCCTTTTTTTCTTTCACCCACCCAAATTGCCTGGACACGATTTCTCCAACTGCCCCGCCCTGGGGCACGTAGCCAAGATCGCGGTGAGAATATTTCATCGCTTTTGTCATCGGTTAATACCGCCGGTGAATATTAGCCGTGAAAATCGGCGCCGTCTGCCTTCGCATCGGACGTAAAAGGATCCCGAAGAGATGAATTAGTCCATCTTGTGCAGGGCGTCGCGGGCCAAATGTGCCAAAATGTGAAAACATTACTCGCAAATTACTTTAATAGTGAAACGCAAAGCGTCAATTATTGCCTCCCGCTGCGAAAACCTTCGCGACAAGACAATAGTGGTGCGACCGAATGATGCTTTTCTGGGTAAATAATCATAGTCACAATAATAACACAATGATGGTGACCAAGGTCATGCTTTAAAAAGGAGACTTCTACGCAAATAAAGTAGAACTTGAGCTCGAATCACGTCTCGCTCACCGCCACTTGGAGGATATCTCCAACCGATGATTCCTATCTCAAGAATGGAATGCGCTCGAGTGGGTGACCACCGAATGAGGAGATGGAAGAGTGAAAGTAGAAGGTGGATTATTAACGTCTTGTGCAGCTGCGTGAAAGGCGGCGACGGCTTGGGGGAGGCCTTCATTCAGCAGTGGATTGACCACGGCTGCTGCTACTGTCGCTGCTGATTATCGCGAGTTTTCATCGCGTCTATAATGTGCAGACATAGCGGACCCATCGGGAGCAAAATCACGCGCACTGCAGATAGATGCGAACTTCTCTTTATGCGCAGTGAACACTGCGACAATTTTCGCATCGTCTCCGTTAGCTGCGAGTTCTGTACACACACAGCCCTCTTCACAACACCGTGCACGACTGGCCACGTACGGTGCGATAGAAGTTCAACATACGTACATAGATACGTACGCGCGTGTTATTTTACAAGACTGCATGCGCCATGCTGGTCAGTGTGCAGTGGTGGGAAAAGCGGAGAGCGTAGACGTGCAGGATGGCATAGAAGTAGAGTACAATAATTGCTCGAACTCCGATGCCGTCCACCGTAGCTCCGCGTGCAGCCGATGGCAACATGTATCATCATGCGCCGTGGTCGCTTATCCGAGACAATGTCCACCAGGCTCAACTCACGAACGTGATTCGACTCCAGAATCAGTTTTTTTAGCCGCGTGTTGAGTGTCTCTCGTTGAAATCTGTCGTGTGCAGAGTTTGATCGCTTCGCAAATATGTTACGTAGGTTGAACTTCTTTCGCACCGTACGTAGGCCAGCCGTACGAATCTTACACGGTTACTTATGTATAAAACATATATTAGCATACATGATTTTACATATGTATGTCGAACTTATTTCGCACTGTACGTAGCCAACCATTGTTTTACAACAGAGTAAGTAACTTCGTTGCTCAGAGGTCTAGAGTTCAAATCCTGGGTGGGGGTTGACTCAGCCCATCGTCTCTCCGCGGTCGATAAATTAAGTACCACTTTGTAAGCAAGTCAACAGTGGTTGGTCCTATGGGTTAGACTTGACCCAGACCCCCTACGCTATAGGACGATGCAATCCAGCACAAACAGCAGATTTGAGTAAGAATTCACGTTGACCTTTTGATTGTTTTAACACGGAACGCCTCTGCCACCTTGCAGAGCCCGAGTTGAGGGCTCTGGCCTCCCGCTTCCAGCAGAGGGCCTCACGAGCCCACGGATAGCGAATGTCAACTATACACTATATATTTTTTTTTATTTTACCACGTAAGGCCCTCTGAGCAATATATCTCTTTTATTAGAAGTGACCTGGCTATCGAAGTTGCTTATCACGTGCAAATGTACAGCAGCCCAAATACTCTGATGTTGCTTCCGACATGTGGAGGGAAAAACCCGGAGGGACTCGGAAAAAAATCCACACGACCACGAGAAGAGAGAGAGACACGCAAACTCCAAATACACAGGCGTCATGGTTGAGGTTCGAACCCGCGACCTTCATCTCTAGCAGGCGAGGTAGTTAACATCTCGCCACGGTGACCTGGACACAAATGATAGCTTACGAATCGAGTGAAGGAGTTAGGAACTTGCCTGAATATTTTTCTCGCAAATTATTGTTGAATTACTGTTTTATTGACGCTGAGGATTACCGTATTCTCCGGAATATAAGACACTCCGGAAAGAAAGACGCATCCCAGACTGACCTTGTGTTCGGTCTCAATAAAGTTAGGGGCCGTCCATAAATGACGTCATGCACCTGGGGGGGGGGGAGGTCAGACATTTGTGACGATGTGTGACGAGGGGAGGGGGGGTTGAGAAATGTGAAGTCACATCAAAATGCGCAACTTTAAATAAATATAGACAACACGTTCTACTTAATGAAATAGACTTTTAATAAATGTTTTCTCCTACAACATCAGAGTGCCACATTAAATACGCACTACAATGACAATAGTTTAAAGCGATTTGAAGCATGTTTTATTTCGGGGGGGGGAAGGGGGGCAGAGCTTTGTGGCGTCATATTTGAGGGGGGGTCTGACTTTTTGTGACGCTGTGTGACGAAGGGGGGGGGGGGGTCAAAAATAGTCCAAAATAGCGTGACGTCATTTATGGACGGCCCCTTATACAAATCTGGCCACGGGCGCGTACACTCGCAGCGACCGGATTACACGACAACCCCCGAACTTCATTTCACAATGGAGGTGCACAAAGTGTGTCTTGTAATCCTCAGAATAGGGTAGCAGCGGCCATGGGTCTTTCACAACAGTCGAACCAGCATAGCCACAGTCGCTCAGTCGGTTAGATCCTTCATGTTTCAATCAGGTGAGAATATGTTTCAAGGGAGAGCGACAGAGTTAGATGCAGCTGCACAACAATAAAACTTTAATGAGCATAGATTGTGGCCCGCGGTGATGTTAACTCCCTCGCCTGGTATGCAGGAGGACGTGGGTTCGATCCCGACCCTGACGCCTGCTGCTGTATCTTTGGAGTTTGCGTGTCTCTCTCCACGTGGTCGCGTGGATCTTTCTTCTGGTCCTTCGGTATTTACCCTCCACATCTAGAAACATGCGATCAGAGTTATTTGGCTGCAATACACTTCCACGTGATAAACGTCACCTATTATATATATTTGATATAATGGCGAGATGTTAACTCTCTCGCCGGATATGCAGGAGGTCGTGGGTTCGATCCTGTCGCCTGCTGCATATTTGGAGTTTTCGTGTCTCTCTCCGCGAGGTCGCGGGGATATTTCTCCGGGTCCTCTGGGTTTTCCCTCCACATTTAGAATCGTGCGTTTGGAGCATTTTGGCTGCTATAAATGTCTACACGATAAGCCACTTCGTTTAGCTATCATTTGTGGCCAGGTCGCATCTGAAAAAAAACTCAGTGGGCTCTACCTGGTAAAATAAAGAATAGTTGTGTTTTAGTTTATAAACCAGAGGTGTGGACTCGAGTCATGTGACTTGGACTCGAGTCGACTCGAGTCATGAATTTGATGACTTCAGACTCGACTTGGACTTGCATAACAATGACTTTGTCCCACCTCTGAGGTGTGGACTCGAGTCATGTGACTTGGACTCGAGTCAGACTCGAGTCATGAATTTGATGACTTCAGACTCGACTTGGACTTGCATAACAATGACTTTGTCCCACCTCTGTTATAAACCCATGCTGCTGAACCGCGTGTCTCTCTCCGCGTGGTCGCGGGGATATTTCTCCGGGTCCTGCGGGTTTTCCCTCCACATTTAGAAACGTGCGTTTGGAGTATTTGGCTGCTATGCATGTCCACACGATAAGCCACTTCGTTGAGCTATCATTTGTGGCCAGGTCGCATATGAAACAAAACTCAGTGGGCTCTACCTGGTAAAATACATAATAGTTGTAGTTTAGTTTTAGTTTATAAACCCATGCTGCTGTATTGCGAGGCTCCCTGCAGTTACGCGTCGTCGCCACGAGTCGGCGCCGTTGCCTCGTGGAGATGAAGCGAAGCTCTCACCGCGCTCTCCATCCTCACGAAAGACTTCATCATTAGACGCAGGGAAGTCTTCATCGAGACTCTCCACCCCCCCCCCGCCACCATCTCTATCTCTTCATCACAGAAGCCACTGCGCTCCATTCCCGTCGGCCATGATCAATCCGCTGCTGGATGAAGACCTATCCCCGTTCCGTCCGTCACCATCTCTCTCGCGGTCCTGCGATGTTTCAATTGAACCAGGAACCTGCACGCGAAGCTGGATTCGTCGCTCCATCTCCTCGGTGCACGTCCTCTCGGGCGCGTTCTATTTCTTGTCACGAGGGGTTCTGTCTGGAATAACATCCAGGTATTTGCCTCCGTCCCTGCTCTTCCAATTAGTTACCCCAATCTCGCGCATGAATCATGACAGGTACTACTCCGGCAGTCGAATAGTTGATGATGTATGTTGAACTTCTTTCGCACCGTACGTAACCAACCATGCTCATCGGAGGTGCGGGGAAGGACAACAAACTAAACACAAAAAGCAGTTCTAAAGAAATTAACGTTTCAATGAAAATCATTGAAAAGTGCATAGCTCCAGTGGCTTCGTAACATCGGAGGGAAGAGCGTTCCAGACGGCCGCAGAAGCGCATCTGAAAACGCGCGGTGCATTGACCATGTTTGTTCGTTGGCTGTCCAAAACGATGACGGTGATAATGATGCTGATGATGATATGAGCCGGGCGTTTTGGATATGCACGCCTCTTAAACCACCGCTTTGGAGGCGACGGTTGATTGCGCGAAGCTTCCAAACGCGCTGAGCTGCAGATCGCAGTACAGCAAGTGAGTTAGTTCGTTCGTGAACCCGCCTGGGCAGACCTTGAGTCTCATCGCATCGCATGCGCCACGAGTCTTCTCCGCTACGAGCACGCAGAGCACCGCCTTGCAAACGAGACTGGCAAGAGCAAAATGCATCCCAGTCGAGACGGCTCTGCTTGAAAAAGCTATTGAATCACACCGAGAGAGAGAGAGGGAGCAGAACGAAAAAGTTGCGGATCAGAAAGGTTTGAGGCATCTCACGTGGCCTGTTCACAAGAGTGAACGCGTCTCGCACGGGAGACGTTGATCTAGAAGAAGAGAGAGAGAAAGAGATCGACCGGGTCGTGGTCGGCACGCGACGAAGTGGGAATCAAAGGGGGAAAGCAAAGCCCGAGATGATGTGCGTTGCTCGCAGATGTGGCACGCTGGGCTACGTACAGGTGCGAACGAGTGTTAGTACATACAGTAATATACATAGAGTAACATACATAGAGTAACATACATACAGTAACATACATAGAGTAACATACATAGAGTAACATACATACAGTAATATATATATAGAGTAACATACATAGAGTAACATGCATACAGTAACATACATACAGTAACATACATAGAGTAACATACATAAATACAGTAACATACATAGAGTAACATAGATAGAATAACATAATACAGTAACATACATAGAGTCACATACATAGAGTAACATACATAGAGTTACATTCATAGAGTTACATTCATAGAGTCACATACATAGAGTCACATACATAGAGTTACATACATAGAGTAACATACATACAGTAACATACATAGAATAACATACATACAGTAACATGCATAGAGTAACATACATAGAGTAACATACATAGAGTAACATACATACAGTAACATACATAGAATAACATACATACAGTAACATACATAGAGTAACATACATAGAGTAACATACATACAGTAACATACATAGAGTAACATACATACATACAGTAACATACATACATAGAGTAGCATACATAGAGTAACATACATACAGTAACATACATAGAGTAACATACATACATACAGTAACATACATAGAGTAACATACATACATACAGTAACATACATACATACGGTAACATACATAGAGTAGCATACATACATACAGTAACATACATACAGTAACATACATAGAGTAACATACATCGAGTAACATACATAGAGTAACATGCATACATACAGTAACATACATACAGCAACATACATGCAGTAACATACATACAGTAACATACATAGAATAACATACATACAGTAACATACATAGAGTAACATACATAGAGTAACATACATAGAGTAACGTACATACAGTAACATGCATACAGAAGAGGAGGCGATGAAATGATCCGCTCGTGTCGCACGAGCTCGGCAGCAGCTTAGGGACGGAGGCCTTCGTCCAGCAGTAGACAGATCATGACTGCTGATGATGATGATGAAAACGTATCATCAATTCCAGGATGCGGGTTTATCGGTTGCAGTCGCCTTTGGGACGGCGAGAAACGCACCGTGACGCCTCGGCACTAAGCACGTGTCTTCATAAACACCCACTGCCGCTTGTAAAACCGTGCCAACTTCAAAAACCGTATGTTTACAATCGTTCTACAAGACCACGATATTCAGCAGCATTGCGCGCATACCGTGTGAGTACGCGTTGCACGCGGGACGACTAGTGTACATAGTATTTGCTTAGAAGTGTATGTACGTTGAACTTCTTTCACACCGTGCGTAGCCAACTGTACTAATCGACGGTGCGGGGGACGGACAACAAACTAAACTCAAAAAGGCAGTTCAAAAGAAATGAGTTTTACATTTAGATTAGAAAGTGCATAGCTCTAGTGGCGTCCTAATATTGGAAGGAAGAACGTTCCAGACGGCCGCAGAAGCGAATCTGACAGTACGCGATGCAGTGACCGATGTTTATCAAAAAAAAACAACAATAATTTAAATCACATTGTCAATCCACTGCTGGATGCAGACCTACCGCATGCTTAACCACGATTGGCCAGTGTTGGTCGGTGAAGCTGCCGAGTAAACAGGACCAGTTCAGATTTTACTTCCCCACTGATGTTAAGCTCTGACCGGGAATCGATGTCAGGTTGATGGGTTCACAATGAAGTGCCCTAACCACTGGCCCCACCACTCTCAATGTTGTGTGCTGCCGTGTACTGAACCAATGTGCTGTAGACCGTGTATGAGAAGGTCAATATGTTTTGAGAATAAGGTGCGCAACCAGTCAATCGCCCGACTTAATGTTAAAGAGTTACTCTAAATAAAAATATTTCGGATTAGCTATTTTTTTTTATTACGTTTTACCCTCTCCGGTAATAACACGGTGTTAAAATGTTCACACACCCAATAGATAGCTTTTGCGAGGAATCAAGTCTGCATTAACCACACGTACTTGTGGTGAACATGCAAACAAACATGATCTGATAATATACGCACTGTCTTTGAAATTGATGTAGGCCAATTAGTTCTAAAGCCAATGTGTATATTATCAGAGCTTCAAACAAATACGGATTCCACTTATCATAAATGTTTAATACCGTACCAGATTATGTTATTGCATACGCACCCCCCCCAAAAAAAAAACACGCGTGCTCACGGTATTAATAAAGTTCTACAAGTCTAGTCACGCACAACACAAATGATCCGACGTACTCCCAAAAATTCGACTTTTTAAACTGCAGAGAGGAGAAAAGTGCGTCTGCTAATTCGAGAGAATGCGGTATTAATATTCGCGAGCAATGCTTCTATCTTTCTGGACTAATCACCGAATTGGAATCTTAGCACGCGTAATGGCTTTCTCTCTTCACTGCGTTCTGCACAAGAGGCGCTCCGCTAAGCGGCAGAAATGTCAGAAAACAAAGGGATGATGACCATTCCATGGCAGTGCGTTGCTCCGACCAATTGCTCGATCTATTGCGTCGGTGTGTTAAGATACGGCGGTGGGTAACGCACTCTCCGACTCCGCTTTTGCACGCTCTGAATCGGTGTCTTGCAACATTGCTATGCAATGCGTGGTGAAGCATGGGTATTAAAAAAAAGCACCCATGATAGACACGGCGTCGGAGAAAGACATTTGCCCGGCAGTGGATTGACAAGAGGTGTCTGTGAGAAAAACAATATTTAATATGCAGCGAATTTCCGGAATTATTCGCAAACGTTTGCAAGAAGCCATTCACAAATGCAACAGCCTTGAGATCGTGCATCAACGCTGTTTGTCGCGATGGCCGTCTCGGTTGACTTGAGCGTGTACAACCCTGTGTGTAAATCCACTGCTGGACAAGGCCCTCAAATCCCACGCTGCGCGGGTCTTGGAGGATACTTGACCATACTGCACCGTGCTGCTCAGTGAGAGTTGGTAAAGGCGGGCAGCAAAGAGGCACAGTACAACTTTCTATTATTTTTTATCTGCACGATCCACAAAGTAGCCCCGCAGCCTATGACACCTGTTATACACGGTGGCAGCCAAACCCAAGTTACTATCCAGGCTGAAAAACCTGCTTAGCTTCAGAGATCGGACGCATAGTCCGTGATTTGTCCAAGGCAGTCAGTCTGCTGTGCGCGTGTGTGTGTTCCAGCTGGGTCTGGCCCGTGACCTCATGCCGGCGAGCCTTGGACAGCCACCCCGCGTGGCTTCAGAGTGCACCTCGCTTGGCACAAACGCAGTGGAGGCTTCACTGCCACTTCGTGTAAAATTACGACTCCTGTTCGTGTTATTACGGGGAGCGGTCGTGCTGGGGTTAGCGCGCTTCGAACCCCGCGTCCCAAGATCGAGTCCTCCTCACCGCCAACACCGGTGACGATTATATTAAACGGACATGGGCCTCCCCTAGGTCGACTCAGACTCAAATGAGTACCTGGTGCGGTGTGTAAACGTCGTCACTTATGAGACACGAGGTGCGTGGTGTTGGCCATCCACCTCCTCGTGTGCCGTGCCGGCCTTCATAGTTGCTCGCTAACAGCACTTGCCCCAACAGTCTGTTCGGGCTGAACGGGAAGATCTATGTCCTTGTTTGTATAGACGGTTTACATGTGTTTATACGTTTATGCATGCACACGTACATGAACATAAATAAAGGCAGTCAAAAGGAGAGAGTTGCCATCAACAACATAATCATCATCATCATCAGCCATTCTATCAATCCACTGCTGGATGAACGCCTCCCTCCCCACGCCGTGACTGAGTGCGTGATACCGTACGAACGCATCGATACGCATCGTATGAAATCATCGTATGTAATCATCGATTGTAATCATCGATTGTAATCAACAACGATCTCTAACCGTCGAATGCGCTCATTATGTTACGTTAAGCGATCGCGCGCGGAACATTGAAATAAAAACGGAGCACGTTTAGCGTCTTGTCGGTAGCACAGTTTCGGTTCGTTATTTCGTTACCAAATCATATTCTTACTCTTAGTTCTTTCGGTAAAGTCACGTAGGTAAAAAAATTGAAATTAAAATTAATAAAAATGTTTTTATTAAAATTAAGAAAAATAATTGTATTCATTTTAATTTCAATTTTTTTACCTACGTGACTTTACCGAAAGAACTAAGAGTATGAATCCGTGCAGTCACGAAAGCTTCAAATCTAGAAATCATATTCTCACTCGCCGCCGCCTCCTCCTCCTCATCATCACTACGCGTGCCGTAGCTTCGACGCTGTGCACGCGCACAGGACTCGCGAATGGAACGCGCGCCACGCTCTTCTGCGCGTACGACGGCAACGCGCGCGGGAGCCAAACGCCAATGTCGCGAGGTCAGATCGCCACGGCGAGAGGGGGCTTCGGGAGAGGAGAGAGAGAGAGGAGAGAGAAAGTTGGTGTGGTTCTTGCTGTGCCTCCGTTGAAGGGGCGCAGACGAGGCTGGTTTACGATCACGGTCCACAGTTTGCGTCGCATGGCCACAATCACTCTCCCGTGGCTCGTCTCTTTAATTTCCCATTCACGGAGGAGCCGTGCGCACACTGTATACAAAGACAAAGATCCCCCGTATAGTCTGCGCAGACTTGTTGGGGCAAGTGCTCTTAGTGAGCACCCGCGAAGATCGGCACGGCACACGAGGGGGTGGATGGACAGCACCACGCCCGGCCACCTTTGTCTCCCCAGTGGCGATATTTACGCATCGCACCAGGTACTTAGTTGAGGCTGAGTCGATCTAGGAGAGGCCCAGGACCGGTTAAGACAATCGTCACTGGTGTTGGCCTTGAGCGGGAAATCGAACTCGGGTTGCCGTGTTCGTAGCGCAGTGCTCTGACCACTACACCACCGCTCCCCACACACTATATACACCACACTATATACACCACACTATATACACCACATTATATACACCACATCATATACGTAACATTCAACACACGCACGGTACACTTGCATACAACGCGAACACCGACACGTGTAGTATTATCTCAAGCAATAGCAATTGATTGGCAGCGGAGTTGTTATCGGCCTTTTACAACGGTCTGATAGAGAACACGTGCGCGCACACACACACACGCACACACGTAAGTGCGTATGTGTGTGCGTGTGTATGTGCACACACACACTCGCAACGTGCAAAAACGGCACACACACATACACACCACTCTGCATTGACTATTCGTCAATTTATAATCATCGTAAACACGGCACGGTGCGCTCTCGCTAACAATGTAATAAACGTTTGACAGTATACATTTGTACAACGCGTTAAATGTTTCCAGTTTATTCACAAGAGTGCACAAGTGGATTACTACGTCCATCATCGTAGGGGAGGGTGCTTTCTCCAGCAGTGGATCGATCATGGCTGCTGCTGCTGATGATGAAAAATGTAAGTTTACATAGACATAAAAAAGCAGACACAAATGAGATAGCAATCTTACAGCTACCGGTGTTAGGTGTGATTAACAATGTTATATTTTACAGCTACGTTGTACGTGTGTTTATATATTTATTCATGTGTACATATTGTATGGCGGTGACGCTTGATCCATTTGAGGAATCGCGCTGAAATGATTGAAATTACCCAGTGGCAAAGTAAAACAACATTAACATGTACTTCGACCACTTTTGTGAAATATCCCAGACAACATTATTAATATGAACTTAATTCGTTTTTAATTCATCATCATCATTATCATCATCATCCTCATTGATCATACGTGATCTAGTGATGGGTCATACCCGCAGTTATACAAAACATGAGGATGTCACATCGGCACTTGAACACGATGGCCATTCAAAGCGTCAATTATCTGCGACTCCTCAAGAAAGCCTTTTGCACGAACTATCTAAAATGCACGACCATCACCAAAAATGAGCCTTGAGACTCAGTGCGGCTTTTACTGCATAAACGAACAAACCCACCCCCAACAATTTAGGCTGCAAAACTACGACGTAGACCCAAGAAGAAGAAGAAGAAGACGACGCTCCCGGGGACGTGGATCGAAACGTCGGATATCGTAGCGAACAAAACGCTGTAGCGACCGGAGAGCGCGTCAGAGTGTGGTGGCTGCCGCTGCTGCAGCTGCCTGCCGCTGCTGCTGCTTCTGTCGGGAGCGACTCCATCCAACTCGGCACGCATCCCGTACAACGCGCGCATCGCAACATTCTCACGTCTCGCCGAGTCAGACCACTCCACCCCCCCCCCCCCGCAGATTAGCGCACAACCGCACGCACATCGCACGCACATCGCACGCACATCGTTCAACATCGCACGCACATCCCACCACTCACATCCTTTGCACTCCGTTTGACGGGCGTTTTTTTTATGGGTGGGCAAAATTATTTTAAATATTTACCAACAACGAGCGAATCTACGGCGTCTCATCTAACAACGACAACAACACGATAATAACATCAGCAAAAAAATCGGAGATAACAAACTTACAGGAAAAAAAACACAAGCAGAGACCTCGAACCGCGTTGAGTCATCGGTTATGGGCACGGCGCTGTAGGCGACTTGAGAGGCAGGTTTAAGTATCGGTCGCTACATCAATGGAACGACATTGCCCACACACAACCCGATGCCTCTGCCGTTTCCTCGACTCCTGCACCAAACATCTGGCAGGTTTGACAAGCGATATATCTCGATGTCTCTCCACTCAATCCCTGCATCTCTACCCATTCTATGATCTCTCCCACCGGACCCCACCTCGGCTCCCTGTGTACCCCCGTATCATGTACCCCCCCCCCATCCTCCCTAGGGAGCTGCGTGTACGACCCCGGGGAAGCTGTTGGGCTTCCCACGTATCGCTCCGCGCTGCGATTGAATTGGACTTAAACCTCTTGACTTTACCCTCTGCGTACTGCAGCCCAGCAGATACCACTGTGCGTGTGATTGTCCTTTTTCATGCACGCGTGTGTGTAGGTCTATGTATGCACGTGTGCGCCTGTGCCTCTGTGCGTGTCTTTGTATTTGCTTCCTGAGACTATACGGGGGATATGCGTATTTGCGTGTACGCTTATATTTGTATGGCTGTGAGTGTGCGTGGTTGTTCGTGCGTATGCGCATATCTTTGTGTGTATGTGTATGCGTGCGCGCACCTGTTTGCGAGTGTGCTCACGAACGGCACTTTCCCCAACAGTCTTTTAAAGCCAACACTGGGGATCTTTTGCCTTCGTCTGTGCGCGCGTATGTGTGTGTTAGTGTGGGTGCACGTGTGTGCACAAGTGTGTGTGTATTAAGTCGCAACAGTGTATTACCTCTGTTAGACGAGTTTATTTTGAAACGCATGAGTGTGACCCCGGATGGCCCATACGCGGATTACAAGCACGGTATTGCGTAATTGTGCAAAGGTTTATCATCATGATTATTATTATGCGAGACTGTTACTGTAAAACTGTAGGCTCATTGAAGACGAATTGCATCTCGTACGACCGTTCAATTGGTTAATATATAAGTAAACAATTATAATACATGTCGTAGACAGACACTTGTTGACCTACGGATGTATTGCCCGCGCGCTTCAAATCAAAGGAGCGAGCGATGGCGCAGTGGTTAGCGCACTCCGCTTTGCATTTCGGCCACCTGTGTTCGATTCCGACCGCTTTCCAGCGCCCCAACTCCACCAGCACCCCTCACTCACCAACCCGCACTTTGCCAGCGTGGTGAAGTATGGTCAAACAACCCCCATAATCGACAGCAGTGTGTGGGGGGGGGGGGGGGTGGGGTGGTCCTTCATCCAGCGGTGCGTTGGCAGAAGGCTGTACAACCATTGTGTTTACATGGCGAGAGTCAACGTCGTTCTCTTAGGGCAGATGGTTGCGTGTGGGTGCCACGGTGGCGAGATGTTAACTACCTCGCCTGGACTGCAGGAGTTCGTGGGTTCAATCCCGAGCCTGACGCCTGCTGCTGTATATTTGGAGTTTGCGTGTTCTGCTCGTGGTCGTGTGGATTTTCTATGGGTCCACCGGCTTTTTCCTCCACATTTACAAACATGCGTTTAGGTCATTTGGCTGCTATACATTTCCACGTGACGAGCCACTTCGTTGATATATCATTTGTGGCCAGGTCGCTTCTCAAAATAAGCTCCAGAGCTCCGTGAGCCTTACCTGGTGAACATGAAAACAGTTTAGTTTAGGGCGTGGGAAATTGTGTTGCATCTAAATTTCATGACATTCGAACGTGGCGCGCACGCAATTGTCCCTGATGTTCTCGTTTTCCCAACACTCGCAGCAAGCGCACGGCTGCAGTACGCACTACGGAAAAAACATTCCATACGACCTACGCGTTATATATATGTATACTGTGTTGTCGACGCATTTGCAATCGTGATAGTCATCTCTGTGCCAGTTCACTGCTGGATGAAGGCTTCCCACGCGCTGTCGCTCATGGGAGGAGGAGGAGGAGGGGGGGAGGGACCGCACCTGGTCAGTGATGGTGAGGGTGTCGGTGAGCCCGAGACTGATTCAGATATCACTCGACACCGACGCTATCCGTAGCCTGGAATCAAACTCAGGTTTCCCGGTGCAAATATCTCCATCCCAAGTATATATATGTACAAAGACGCCCTTATACGCACATATATCTGTAGAGTTTATAGAGTAATCCAATAGGGGACGTTTATACTAAAAAAACATACTTCAAAACGTCAAAAAATTGCAGAAACATTTGGTACAATGCAAGATATATCACGGGCGGGCGGGATATGTGCTCAGGAATTCACGTGTAAACCCAGCGAATAATTGTGAGTTTATCACAGGTGTGTTCGCATTACTACACTCACATGAGTAAATGCATATGGATACATGCACGTGGTACACAATACTATATATTCACATGCCAGCAAATACAAATATCCCCCATACAGGCTTTTTACAGACTGTTGGGGCAAGTGCTGTTCGCGAGCACCTGTTAAGGCCGGAAACGAACACGAAGGGGTTTATCGTCAGCACTGTGCACGTCCACATTTGTCTCCCCAGGGCTGGTGTTTTATACATGCAGCACTAGATACCCATTTCAGTCTGAGTCGACCTAGGGAGAGCCCAGGACTGGTTCAGATAATCATCACTATTGTCCGTGTTCTTAGCGCAGTGCGCTAATCGCTACACTACCACCCACATACATTCACGTACATAGACACGCGTTGGCCTGCGGTGCACACGCATACATATACCTACAGATAAATGCACGCTCACGTATATAACCATGGGCAGTGGCAACTAGTAATACATTTGTGCTCTATTTCAATAGCGAGCTCTCTGTATACAGGCAGGACGTGCAAAGTGTCTACACACGCGATTTTGTATCGTGGCGTCCAATATCACAGGGAAAATCAAATTCAATAATTCGCCGCTTCCATCGAGATCCTGATGGCATGTTCATAATGACGTTTTTAAAAAATAAATCAGAAATTCATAGGCGAGACTCAATACCCCTCCTGCCCAGGAGGATCTTGCTCGGGTTTAGTTTGGCCAATTCCTTGACAACGCGTTACATCGCAATATTCAGAATCAAAACGACCCACACCCGTCGAATAAAATTTGACTTTTCCCGAACCAACGTTGTTTCCAGCATCGCTTGTTCGTACCAAACAAGGCCAACCCTCACGCGGCTTCGGTTTCTCTGGACATCATCAGCAGCAGCAGTAGCAGCAGCAGCACTTCGCTGCTCGACAACTTACGGCCGGCTACAATGCAGTGCGGTGCCACAAACCCCTCGTGTTGTCCGGGCGGCCTTTGAGCATGCAAATGCGCATCGAGGCATCAACTGAACACACACAGCGGCGGTGGAGAGCCGGGCGGGGGCGGGGGGCTGGAGGGGGGCGGCAGAGGATAGGGGGGGGGGGTAGTCGAGGAGGGAGGCGGAGAAAGGAGGAAGGGGTGAGGAAGGGAATACTCCATCGGCAGCGTCGGCCAATGGGAGGCAGTCTCGGCGGGCTCCAGCCGCCTTTATCTCGGGCTCGCATCTCAAACAAGGCGGCCTCTCGCACTCAAACTTAACGCGCGTCGCCTCCAGGCTGCTGCTGCTGCTACCGCCTTGAACAACAAAAACAACGCAGTGCCCGCCACGCCGCGCGAACCCCACTGCAACGGGGCCCCGCGTCCTCCCGAGCGCCTGCATCTCTCTGCCGAACTCTCTCCGCGTCTCTCCCTCTCTCTCTACAACATCTCTGTCCGCCTCTCTCGCCCTCCCACCCCCTCCCCGTACACCCCCCCACCTCCAACCCCTTCTTCCCTTCTAGTCTCGCCTCTCGTTTTGGAGCTCTCTCTCACACTCACTCACTTTGTAAAAGAGCACTTTTCTCTCTCTCTCTCTCCCACCCCTCCGCTCGCTCTCTCGTGCTCTCTCTCTCTCTCCCCCTCGCTCTCTGTCCTCCTCTCGTCCCTGCCTGCTGAGTGCCCAGTGCTCGTCGTCGACCGCTCCGCACGGACCGGCTGTAATGTTAGCCGTCGGGCATATGGATGCTACGAACCGGCAGAGCGCTTTCGTCCTCAGCAGCCCTCCTCTGGCAGCCCTGCACAGCATGACCGAGATGAAGGCGCCCCTGTACCAGTACGCGATGCAGAACTCGCACTCGGCCGGCTTCAAGACTCACTCGGCCGCGGGACTCACCGGACTCAGCTCGCAGCTGGCCGCGGCCGCAGCCGCCGCCGCAGCGGCCGCGACACCGCACGGCATCAACGACATCCTGGGGCGGCCCTCGATGCATTGCGCCGGCGGCGTGGGGCCGGGGCTGCTGTCGGCCGGCCTCACCAGGGGCCTCGGGGGCATCGGGGGTAACCCGGGCGCCGCCACGGCGGGCGTCTACTTCGGCCACGGCGCCGCCGCGGCCGCTCACGCCGCCGCGGCCGCTCACGCCGCCGTCGGCCGCTACCCGAAGCCACTGGCCGAGCTGCCGGGCCGCCCGCCCATCTTCTGGCCGGGACTCATGCAGACGTCGCCGTGGAGAGACGCGCGCCTCGGCTGCTCCCCGAGTGAGTGAGCTCGGCTCCGAGCGGGGCGCGCGCGCGCGCGATCTCGCGTCGGTGTTGGTCGTGGGCGCAAGCGGTGGTCTCGTGTGACGCTTTGTCGGTGATGTCTCGTTGTCACGTTCGTCAACGGTGCGGGCAGAGGGGTTGTGATGCACGCGTTGGTCAGGTGTTTGGTTGCGTGCGATCGTTTAGCGGGGCGCATGCACGGAAGATGATTGTTCGTTCGAGTCTTGGGGCGAGGAGATTACTCGCTTGCAGCCCGTTAGCCGTGTGTTGCGAGTGATTGCAATGCTGTCGGTGTTATTAGCGCCCGAGTTTAGATTGTCAACTCTACAACACACTCTGGCTTCGCCCGGGTTACTCTTAAGTTTAACGGCGACTTTAATACGCGGCGGGTTGAACGTGTTCACAAGCAATTAAACGCGAGCAGAAATATCACGGGGAATCACCACAGGACGCGTTCTTAGCATGCAAGTTACTGTTGACAAATACGCAGTTAGTAGTAATAAGTCAAGACGCGAGTCAATCATCGTGGGTTTCACGAATATACAAGCACGCGGCATCCACTTGGACCGATTTGAAATAAAAAATCGAGTCAATACGACAATTTAATTAACTCGTACAAATGCAAGTTTCGTCGACACACGCGCGTATACAACCGTGCCTAAGACATCGTCGCCGCGATTAAATAACCATCACGACTGCCGTTTCCCGTCCAGCGTTGGTCGCGCAAATAAGTTCACGAAATTTGTCGTTTTTCATCCGCGACTGGTTTCGCTGTTGCTGTTGTTGTATTTATGAATTTACATTCCAGTTTTGTCCGCGTAAAGAGACCGTCGCCTGTAATGACGGCGACGTAGCTGAATGCCGAACACATTCTGAACGTCACAATTTTAAATCTCGAGATTGTGTTGATAGTTTTGTTTTTTAAATGTATTCGTTTTTGTTTCACGGAGGTTTTTTTTCTTTTCTTATTAATGCCACACATTTGAACAGAAGTACATTTTGGGATATTCGCAGAATGCCCTGTCGGCAGGTGGATTGCAATGACGACACAGCTCCACTCGTCCGAGACATCACCGCGTGACACCCACTGAATTTAGCTCGCACTCACACTCCAACTATAACATATTGTGAGTGAATGCATTAATAATCCCTCGTTAGAATTTGATTGTTTTACACTTTTTGATATATATTAGTAATGAAGCTCACTCGCTGTTGTAATTCACACTTGTAGATTTGGCATTCGCACATTTAAATGTATTCCCACGAAGATGTCTTCCGTGATTTTCTTTTTGTTAAAGCCATAGATACAATAATTAGCGACCAATGTTAAATAATGCCATCGCATGTTTAACGCACGCGTATATACACACACAAATCTATTTCTTTGAACAAGACCACGCTTTTCAATTGCAGTGCGATAACAAATTCCCAATTGACCCGTTAGAGTAATGGGATTGCAGATTATCTGGAAGGAAAACACGTTTTATATTTGACGGAGGAGACGTTAGACCGTACGTGTAAGCGCGTGTAGATTTCCCGATAGTCGCGGGCGGTCAGCTCAGACTACGGCTCGGGGTTAAACGCTCACAGCGCGGGGCAGACGAGAGAGACGTGGTGTCAGTCCACGTGTCAATTTCCGACGAGTCCCCAATCACCGTAACGATGCAATCACATTCTACATTTGCGTGATAGTTGACATTTAAAATTGTTGCCGGCCAAGTTTCTTGTTTTGAAGAAAACATTTTACACGGAGAGCCGTGCAGTGAGAATCGTGTATGCGTTGAATACCAGCACACACATACACACTTACACACACACATACACACACACATACACACACACACATACACACGCTCGCATCCTATACTACCTGGAAGACACTACGTAGATACATATACACAAACACAAAATGTTAATACATACACACCTATATACATACACACGTACATACGTAACCTTTTAATTTTAATCGTATGATTGACGCCGCTTCAAAAACTACGTATACATCTATGCATACAAAGACAAATACCATCCGTTTCGTCTTAGAAAAGGTGCTGTTCACACGTATATATGCATACTTTCACACATACATAGCATGATGATCTTTACGTGTTTGAGGCCACTCAGAGACACATGGTTATTAGTTACACATCGAAACTCACGTGCAAGCATACACGCAAGGTGATAACTGTCAACATTATATGACGTGAGGATGCTTAAGCACTTTCTTTTCAGAATGTACACATAGACACACACACATATAGACGCAAAGACAAAGATCACCCGTATAGCCTGTAACAGACTGTTGGGGCAAGTGTTGTTAGCGAGCACCTATGAAGGCCAGAACGGCATACCAGGGGTGGGTGGCCAGCACCACGCCCGGCCGCCTTTGTCTCCCCAGTGGCGATGTTTACATACCGCACCAGGTACTCATTTGAGGCCGAGTCGACCTAGGGAAGGCCCAGGACCGGTTCAGATAATCGTCACTGATTTTGGCCGTGAGCGTGAATAGAACTCGAGTCGCCAGGTTCGTAGCGCAGCGCGCTAACCGCTATACCACCGCTCCACACACACACACACATAGATACACACACATAGACACACACACATATAGACTCACAAACATCTAGACACACACACATATAGACACACACACACATAGACACATACACACACACATTGACACACATAGACACACAAACATATAAATACACACAGACACACACATAGACACACACACATAGACACACACACATAGACACACACACATAGACACATATAGACACACATACATACATATATAGACACACAGACAAATAGACTCAAACACATAGACACACACACATAGACACACATATAGACACACACACATAGATACACACACATATAGACGCACACACACATAGCATGATAATAACACGATAACATAACATGAGGTCGCTCCTACACACATTGCCGTACATTTATACAGATTCATACAGAGTATCCCCACGTAGCCTCTAGCAGGCTATTACGGCAAGTGCAGTTAGCGAGCACCTATTAAGGCTATTACCGCGCACGAGGGTTTAGTGGGGCCGAAACCGCGCCCAGCCATCGTTCACTCTCCCCAATGATGTTTACACGCAGCCTCAGGCACTCGTTTAAGGCTGAGTCGACCCACGAGACGGCGACCCAACAAATATTCGCCGCTGTTAGTTATTGGTCGTGAGCGGGAATTGAACGCGGGTGGTCGGGTTCGTTGCGTGGTGCGCTGAGCACTGGATCGTCGCTCCCCACGTACATTTATGCAAATGCAAATATCCCCCGTGTAGCCTTAACAGACTTTTGAGGCAAGTGTTGTTAGCGAACACCTATGAAGGCCGGCACAGCACACGCAGGGGGTGGGTGGCCAACGCGACGCCCGGCCGCCTTTGTCTCCCCAGTGCCGATGCCTACACGTCGCATCGGGCACTCATTTTACGGCTGAGTCAACGTAGGCGAGGCCCAAAACCCGTGCAAATATTTGCCACTGTTACGTTGGTCGTGAGCAGGAATCGAACTCGGGGTGGCCGGGTTCGTAGTGCGGTTCGCTGACCATTTATACGGACACACGCAGACGCACACGAACACACCGAACGCGTTCCATGCACGTGGTGTCATTAGGTAAAACAGCCGTCTTAGGGTAACGCCAACAGCACCCTCATCGGAATCGCTGCTCCCGTGGATAGACCCACAATGCCCACGGTGTGACCGGCCACCAACCCAACTCAATCGCTGCGGCCCTGAGGTGACGGAAGTCCGTGCAGATGTCGTAGGGAATATGTGGAGAGAGCGAGACGCGGAGTGACGGTTTCTCAGCCTAACGCACATCGGCGCGCTCCCCGTCTCCCTTCCTTCTCCTCTTCCTCCTCTTCCTCCATCCCCCACTCCCCCTCCCCTTGCGTATGTGCTCTCGTGCGTGTGCGTGCAGCGTCCGGCGCAGTGGTTCTCGACAAGGACGGGAAGCGAAAGCACACGAGGCCGACCTTCTCGGGCCAGCAGATCTTCGCGCTGGAGAAGACCTTCGAGCAGACCAAGTACCTGGCGGGTCCCGAGCGCGCCAGGCTCGCCTACTCGCTGGGCATGACGGAGAGTCAGGTCAAGGTGAGAGAGACGGAGAGAGACGGAGGGGGGGGGGGGGGCAGCGTGGCAATGCAGGTAGGCGGTAGAGATGGTAGTGATGATGATGATGATGATGACGGGTAGGAGAGAGCATGGACGAGGGGTGTATATCCGGCAGTGGGGAGACTTGGAGATCGAGGGATGTCTTGTACGTTCACCCTGATAGGTGACACAACGAGGATGCAGCAGATGGATTGTCGCACGAGACCGGTTTCCATTGCGCGAAGTGCCGACTCGCGTCGTCGAGTCCTACGTTGTTGCACGCGCTCATGATTTACGTGGAACCGCGCGGAATTGACACCGATTCAAAATGACACCCCCTTGGTAAATCCACTGCTAGATGACGGCCTTGCCACGCACGCCGTGTCGGTTACGGGGGAGTCGATTGACTATACTTCACCACGCTGGTCCAGTACACATTAGCCATGAGGGTTGGCGGGGGGGAGGACATGACCCGTCAGTCGGATATGACTCGCCGCTGACGTTAGCCGTTGCTGGGAATCGAACTCACGTGGTCGGGGTTCAACAACGCAGTTGCGCTAGCCGCTTTGCAATTCACGTGATCGCTGCGATGAATGGGGGCGCACAATCCGTGCTCGAATGATCACCGTTGCTCGAACACGCCTTGTTATGCACGCGAGATAAACTTAAACTCTGTGCTTTATCGGAGTCGAGTGTTAATAACCCGCTGTTCTTGCGCTAACGCCACACCCGTGTTAATAACGCACGTGGCGCTGTGCAGAATGCTTTAACTCGAGGCCATCCATGATTTTTGCAAAAATTAGCAGTTAATTTCGGCGGCGTATAAATCGTATTGAATTGCGGTAATTATTTTCTTTAATGTTTTTTTTTGGTACCCCCCCCCCCCAGCCCATAATTAGTGTGCGACGATATATCAGTGTTATATTTGTGTGGGTGCATGTGTGTGCATGGGGCGTACATGGATTTAAGTAATGAATACATCTTTGTCCTCCGGGGTTACAAACTGCACACTCCACTACCCACCGGGGAATTAGGGTCATTTAATACAAACAATGTGGCTCGTATATTCGCCAATTTGTTAACGTGCGATCATATTTATAAATGCATTTTTTTGTTAAATAACGCATTTTGTTTGCGGACCATTCATTCCAAATTCATATTTAGTGCAGGCCCAAGTCGGAATAATTACTCTGGCGGCGCAGAGTAAGCTGAATCTCATGGCCAGCGTGTCTCGGGTCTAATTGAAAACCCTGCTTTTTGTGAGACTGGATTGTTTGTTTTGCGAATGTTTTTTTTGGGAGAATTTCTACCACCATGCAGTATGGTCAAATAACCCCTACGACGCATTAGTACGTGCGCGCTATAAAGAAGGGTCATTACCCGAAACGTAGCATATTATGTATATATATTTTATTGTAATACTACACTGCTATTTACGAATGTATTACGTGGGGAGGCCGTCATCCAGCAGTGGAGCGATTATATGCGTGTCCGTGTCAACCCGACGCGCGAGTTTAGTAGCTGACATTAATTGAATACAACTGCATTTCCCCTCTGATCATCTGATACTGATATCGCAGTCACTTGGGATTTAAATTTACGTTCGAATATTTTATTGCGTGTCTTTGTAACGCGTGTGTGTGTATGTTTCGAGAACAAAAAAAAAACATATATACACTTGCGTGTTTCATCATCCTTAAAACCAAACTCATTATGCGCGGTCGTTTCGACCCGATAGCCTTTTGTTCAGAGCATCTGTCAATGTAGCGGGATTTAATGTCAATGTAGCAGGCACGATTCTGCTGATGAGACTCGGAAAAGTCGAGACCTGGACGAAGTTTGCTCGTTCCAAAGCAGTCCTTGCGTCTTCCAAGGACTGCGCGGAGATAGACTGTGCATTCATACAGCGCAATTCATTACGTTGAGAGCCAGGCTCCAAGCAGTGAAATCGGCACTCGTGCCAGATAGCTCCCCACGTGGATAGCTACATCGCCCGAGGATTGTGAGAGATGATGACGGGGGGGGGGGGGGGGGCTTCATCCAGCGGTGGATTGATCATGGCTGATGACAACGCTTAATTATCGAGTCGTCTTGCCAACTGACGTTAATGTCACTTGACGTGATGCCTGCGATTTTAAGCATTTACGCGTCGATTGCGTCTCGATCACTTCCATCTCTTTCTCTTCAACGGCTCACTTCTCCATCTCACTCTCACGGCTCACTCGTCTCACTCCCCTCCTTAACCCCCCGCCCCGTCCCGCCCCCCGACTCGCAGGTCTGGTTCCAGAACCGGCGCACCAAGTGGCGGAAGAAGCACGCGGCCGAGATGGCGACCGCCAAGAAGAAGCAGGACTCGGAGACGGAGCGCCTCAAGGAGACGTCGGAGAACGACGAGGAGGAGGACGACGACGAGTACAACAAGCCGCTCGACCCCAACTCGGACGACGAGAAGATCAGCCAGCTGCTCAAGAAACACAAACCTGGCTTGGCCGTCGGTCTCCAACAACAACAACAACAGCAGCAGCAGCAACATCATCTGGGGAGCCCAGACCACGAGCGGCCATGAAGAGAGAGGACTGGGGGGTGGGGGTGGTTGGGGGAAGATGGGTGGATGGATCTGTTGGAGGGAGAGGGGACCAACCTTGCACCCTCCCTCCCCTCTGGTGCCCCCCCATCCCCAGAGACCCCACGCGATGTAAAGACTCCCCCCCCCCCATCATCCCGGGGTGTGGGGAATTATCGGCTCGATGCGTGGTACCTTCGCTTGGCAACGAGAGCAACGATGGACATGCACACGACGTGTTGATGTCCACGTGGTCGGACGAAGATGTGTATATATTGTTTTGTTTTTTTATCGATATATATATAGCGCTAAGTTATGAAGAGACAAACAAAAACTAAAGACTCATCAGCGATTACTACGATCATGATGATGATGATTATATATACCTACGCAGAGTGATACGCGATTATTTTGGTGGGTAGGTGGGTGCGGGAGAGGAGGGGCGGGCGGGGGGCTGCTGATTAAGTGATGCAGGAAGATGACTTTGTGGAGTTGGGATTTTTTGATCGGCAGCACGCCACTCTCGGCCCCCCGTCCCGTTGCCCCCACAGCGTGAATGTACATAGCGCTTGAGTGTATTTAATAAACACTGCTAATGTATAATATATTCAACAGCGGCATCGCGTATATATGTATATGTACTACACAGCACTGAGCTCCACAGCACTGACTTATTAGCGATTAACGAGGTTGGGTGTTTTTGGTTCTTCATCTTCATCTACTTCTTCTCGTCCTGAAAAATCCGACGGGGTTTTTTTGTTTTGTTACGGGAATGAACTCCAAAGTTGGACATTGAGTAGAAGAGACGGATGGATCAAATGCGGTCCTCTGGACGACTTGTGATTCTGCCGCTACAAAAGAACTTCCCGAGAAATCAACACAAGGGATGGGAGCGCACGGACGCGATCATTGGTGACAACGACGACGATGATGGTGGTGGTGGTGGTGGGAACGACAATGATGATGATGATTATTGACCATCGACCCTCGATGGTGACTCCGGCGAGTACCCGGACCGCGACTCGGACTCTGATCGCCGTCTCGGCCCTCTTCACACTCCGCAACCCCTTGCCCTCCCCCCGGTTCGTGAACGTTGTTTCTGAATGTGTTGTCAGTCACGTGCTGTCCATAGGCCTCTCGATTCGGTGTAGACTCCGTGTTCGTAGCAGCTCAAAATCCCGCTCGGAAATCCACGAGTAAAATAGAGTAAGGGTATTTTAGTTTTGTTATTTTGTTCGGGCGGGCGGGCCGGGTCTAGTGGTGGTGGCTGATGCCCCGCGCGTTTTCCATCCTCTTTGGGTTTTTTTTTTTTGCATGGCTCGTTCGACGTGATGAACTGAACATTTATCTGAAAATAAACTAAAACGCACATCATCGTCACCACCACCTCCACCTCCTCGGTCCACCCGCCGCTACACTTAACGGCTACTCACATAACGTGACGCCCACCCCACCACGCCGCTCCCCAATCCGGCCACGCAAAACTTCAATTATCTCTCCCACCTGCACCCCCCCCCCCCGACTCTTCCACCTGCACCCCCCCCCCCTTCCTGCGCCGCTCGCTTTTCCGTGCAAGAACTCGTGGACTCACTGGCGTCGTCGTGTTCGTGTGTGTTTGTCAGTGTCGCGTGTTTAATGGAAATAACTAAGGTATATGCCACGTGTTCGTGATCCGAATAAAATATTATAATTTAAAAAAAGAGCAACGGAAACTTCGGCACAGTTGGTTTGGTTTCGCGATGTCTTGTGTCTCGTCGTCACTTTATTTTGTTTTATCTCTTTGGGAAAAAACGTTCGGGGCCCGGACCCCGACGTCAGCTGTTCCCGGCTAGTTGTACGTAACAACGTGAAATCATTTGAGATACAATCACTGCGCAGGGTGTGGCGCGTGGAGCGAAACGTCGGACATCGTGCCGAACAACCCACGCGCGCGCGCGCTACTGCTCGAGAAACGCATGGGAGAGGGTGTCAAATTCGCCAAGTAGTATTTTTAATTCGACGCGATATTTTCCATTAATTTCCTCTCGGAACGTTCACAGCGACTAATCGTCAGCGCAAATATTAAACCGAATAAATCAATCGACGTTCAAATCTAAACTCGTTGGGTAACACGTGCTCAATTAATTGCGTAAAACACTCGGAGCGCTGAACGCGTTTCCTCAGGTGCCCGCTTGTGTGTGCGTACGTAGGACTTCTTTCGCGCCGTACGTAGCGAACCGCTTCGATACAAGGCGGTTGCGGCTCACTTGTATTATTTTGTTTAAATCTCGAGTCACGGCATTATTATTATTATTTCGATTTAAAGCTTTCGTGACTGGTTCTTTCGGTAAAGTTACGTGGAAGGGAAATAATAAAATAATACAATATATATTATTATGTTTTATGTAAAATATATTTTATTATGTTTTATTTAAAATACATTTTATTACGTTGAATTTTTAATTTTTGTATTATTTTCCTTCTACGTGACTTTACCGAAAGAACCAAGAAGATTATTATTATTTTTAGGTGCGGACATCAATTCCGGGCCTCCTCGCAGCCGTCGCCGCTCGTCTGACACGGTGAATGCGGCGCGCGCGCTCGCGGTGTCAATGCGCCGTGGGAATGTTCCAGGAGGAGTACATTTCACTTAATCATCGTAATAACCGACAGTATATCTTCTCTGCCCGAGGCCACGCGACTCCGACTCTCACCCCCCACACACACACACAAAAAGACAAAGACCCCCGTATAGCCTTCACAGACTGTAGGGGCAAGTCCTGTTAGCGAGCACATATGAAGGCCGGAACGGTACACGAGGGGGTGGGTGGCCAGCCCCACGCCCGGCCGCCTTTGTCTCCCGAGTGGTGATGTTTACACACAGCACCAGGTACTCATTTCGGGCTAAGTCGACCTAGGGGAGGCCCAGGACCGGTTCAGATAACCGTCACTGGTGTTGGCCGTGAGCGGGAATCGAACCTGGGTCGCCAGATTCATAGCGCAGCGCGCTAACCGCTACACTACCGCTCCCCACACACGCACACACTCGCCCCCATCAACAGCAGCTCCTCAAACCCACGACCCCCATCAGCAGTAGCTCTCAACTATCCCCCCTCCGCCCCCGCTGACCCCCCCATCGCCTTACCTCCGCCCTTATCCCACGCGCCCTCCACTCCACAAGGTCAGATCACTCCGATCACACGTACGCCGCCCATCACAGACTTCAATGCCGAGGCTGTTGACGGTGGTTCAGTTCGGCTTAAATATAAACTTCACGCGACGAATGCACGAGATGAGGGACGAGGGACCGATTGAAGGGGAGAGTCGTCGCGATGACGGGACGACCGACAAGACGAGACTACCGACAACCACGAGCTTCTTCTTCTTTTGCGTTGAGCGCGGCGCAAATCTCTGCAAATCGAGAAAGAGCAGAGCAGGTCGGAGTTGGACGTCGCATCTCGGTTGCGGGGCTGACTCGCGAACAACGAAAACAGGACGAATCGCTGGGCAAATCCCGCACGCGCGCGCGCGCAAGTTCAAGAGGAACTTCCAGGAGGGACTTTCGTAACAATCCACGGGACTCGTTGATAACAATCGCGAGGACGCGCGCGGCCCTCGACCAAAGGCGCTCAACTCCCTCCCCTCGCGGCGACCGCCAAACTCCGTAAAAACTCCTGAAAATTCCACCTCATCCGCTCTCGGTTGGTGCATCGCCACCTCCTCGCGCAACTGCGAGCGCACATATTTTTTTTTTGCTATTAAATAAACCCCGCGGAGCAAATATTGAACTTAATGAACGCTTGCCGAGATCACGTGGCGGACCTCCATCCTCTTGGGACGTCACGTGACCTGACCGTCTTTTCACCACCACTTTATAAGTACCGACGGGAGGGTTTTCTTCATAATATATAGTGGCTCGGAGTGAATACGACGTTTGAAAGGAAGAAGCGGCCATTGATTCACTTGTCTGGCTTCCCAGAGGGGGAGGGGGCGGCCCCCGAGTGATGCTGGGGGTGGGACTAAGGTGGAGGGGTGGAGGGAGGCAGGGATGAGTTGGGGGTGGTGGTGGGGGTTGCAGCGCTCCACGTTCTGAACGTTTGGGGATGAGAGGAGCTCGCTGATTCTGCGGGCAGCCGCCGCTTTTCGGCGTCGGCGTTCGGAGCGCCCGAACGCCGTCATCCTCGTTCCCCGCCCGGCTCGCTCCGTCCGGGCTGAGCCCGCGTGGCCAGCGCGTGCGAGCAATCGCGGTCCGTCGTCGTCGTTATCATCGGCGTCATCATCATCATCGTCGTCGTCATCCTCAATAGGAGCAGAATCAGCGACACCATCGTAAAGGCGTCGTTGTTATCGTCAACCAAGCCATTAAAGTAATCATCATCCACTCCATCATCATCATTGCCCTCGTCGTTATCAATGCCGTATTCATCATCATGATCGCAACTCCGATTAACCACCGTTGGCTAAGTGCGGCGCGAAATAAGTTCAACGTAAATACATCCATCATAAGCGACATTATCACCATCATCAACATCAAACGCGCACCAACATATCAAACAAACACAAACAGGCCCGTCTTCATCGCGTTCATAACATATTTACAGTTCACGCCAGGACCCCCCTCTGCCCCCCCACTCCCCTCCACTTACCCACCTTCTCTGGGCTGGGTTTCTCAAACCCCCATCGCAAACACGAATAATCCCACGGCCCAATTGTTTTTTATGCCTGTCGCGTAAAAGCGCCCGACGAGCGATCAGCAAACCGCTGCGTTTTGTCGCGGGGCTGTTGGTGGTAACGCGCGCTCTGCGTTCACCACGAGATGCTGGGGGGGGGGGGGGGGTGAGACTCAAGCGCGCCGCGTGTTTCGTTGCATCGAAGCGCACGGGAGAACGGCGATCGCGAAGGGGAAGACTCTTCCGTTAAACGCCTCCTCGTGATGATATCGTCGAGGTTGTGGACGCAGCAGCAGCAGTAGAAGTAGTCGAGGCGCGTCGTTGGAGATGACTTCAAGCTCGGCCCTCCCTCCCTCCCTCCCGGGCGAGCCGATCTCGCGATTGAAGCTCCTGCCGTGTCCGCACCTACGATGAGTGCGGTTGGCTACGTACGGTGCGAAAGAAGTTCAACGTGCATACACAATACACTCCCGTGCGGTTTGGGTTATCGTCTCTCCAACAAGACATATTTCATACACAAATTACAGTATGTAGACCGTGCAATATATACTGTACTGTATATATTTACATTATTACAAAAAAATTACGGTACCCAGAGGATATGCTTTCGATGGATTTGATCATATACATGTACTGTAGAGGTAATTTTACAATTGCACGCCGTAATTGTGATCGAGAATTAATTGTCATGCTGCCTATGGCGATTGTTTCCGGCGTTTGATTGACAAGTACGATGGTTGCATGAGTACAGAAAGCTTCGGTACAAATACAAACTCAGCAAAGGACTGATTATTGTTTTAATCTGTGAAACAACCGCGATAAAACACACACACAGCACCGCGCATCACCACCGCATGCCCGCCCGCACGCCCGTTAGACAGACACATGTCAAGACGCACCTCCATAAACATACACACACGCACACACGCACACACGTGCGCACACACACACACACGTGCGCACGCACACACACACACACGTCCACCAACTTCTATGTTGCCAAACCGCACAACGAACGACTTGGTTTCGGCGCGAGTTAAAATTCCGTTCATTAAACACCGCTCTAGCCAAAGGGCAGCAGCGCAAAGTATAATCATCATCATAATCATTATCATCATCATCAGCCCTGATCAATCCACTGCTGGATGAAGTCTTCCATCCCACATCCACCGCCGCCACCACCACCTCTAACCGATCCTGCCATGTAACAATCCACCTGAAGACAATATGTATGAACTTAAGTCATACTACAACTACTCGGGCTACTACGACTAATACCCTAAACAGTTCAGTGCACGTGCTCTTCGTCGGGTCGCAGAACGCGTCGGGCAACTGCTGTTTCTGCTGCCGTGAGCGAGTAGGTTCAGCGCGCGCAGAGAATCGAGCGTCGTTCGCTCGGTGCGGCGGCTCGGATCAAATCACGACCCAATTACGCGCCGCTTCGGAAATCGGTTTTATTGCTGTCCGAACAATTTGCGACGGCCGTGCCGGGCCCGTATTGATCAGAGCCCCATTTAGTGCTGAGCCACGGACGGAGGGGCCCGGGTAGGCGGTGAGCAGGGTGGTCGGACGGGCTGACTGGCTGGGCAGGGAGAGTGTTTTTTGTAAATACGCAATTGATGATGATGATGGTGTTAGTGACAAAGATCATGGTAATGATGATGGTGGTGGTCATTCACAATTTCTTTTTGTAAACGCAGTGATGTTTAGAAAAGCAGCTGCTCAAGTTGGATACCCGTCGCAGTTATACGCACACACACAGACAGACACATGCGCACGCATTAGCACAAACATACACGCACACTTATATACAGTACAGGCAAAGATACTACCGTATCGACTTAAAGACTGTTGGGTCATGTGCTATTAGCGGGCACCTATGAAGGCCGAAGCGGCACGCATTGGGGGTGTTGTGGCCACGACCACGCGCGGCCGCCTTTGTCTCCCCGGTGCCAATGCTTGAGATGCCGCACCAAATATTTGCTTAAGGACCGAGTCGAGCGGTGGCGCAGTGGTTAGCGCACTGCGCTGCGAAGCCGCACCGCGTGATTTCGATTCACGGTGACTGCCGACAAAATAATAATTACCGCGTGTTCGTACACAATGCACGCGCACGCACGCGCACGTTAGATGCGTGACAGTATAAACGAATACAACTGCTGGATATCGCATGAACATGACGTACGAGATGGATGGATATAGATTAGTTGAGAACGTTAATGGCACGGGTTGTGTAGAAATTTACGTGCCTGGTCGCGATCTTGTCACGCGCATCGCACGCGTTTGAGAATTGAAACATCTTGACGCGTTTGGGCGGCAGACGCGATAACGCGAAAGCACAATGAGATATCGAACCGTATACCCGTGCACGCTAATTGCTCATCAATTAAAGCGAATTCGATGCTTAAACTATGTTTTGTTGTTGTCAGAACCTCCAATAAAATATCGGCCGGGTGGCTTTCGCCCGGTCGCGAAAAATATCGAAATACACCAGCAAAAACCAAACCACTGAAAACAACCCTGTCCAGTGTTATGAACGGTTGGGGCGTGTGTTGTTAGCGAGCACCTATTAAGGCCGAAACGGCAGACAAGGGCGTAGGTGGCCAGCACCACGCCCGACTGCCTTTGTCTCCCCAGTGGTGATGTTTTAACCCCCCAAACCAGGTACTCGTTGAAGATCCAGGACCAGTTCAGATGTTCGGGGATCGAACGCGGGTCGCTGGGTTCGTAGCGAAGTGCGCTAACACCACCCCACTGCCGTTCTCCACGACACATATAGACATAGCACATAGTCAAACATACACAGATACACAAAGATCCCCCGTAGAGTCTAACAGACTGTAGGAGCAAGTGCTGTTAGCGAGCACCTATAAAGGCCGGAACGGTACACGAGTAGGTGGGTGACCGACAACCACGCCCGGCCGCCTTTGTCTCCCTAGTGGCGATGTTTATTCACTACACCAGGTACTCACTTAAGGCTGAGTCGACCTAGAGGAGGCCCAGGACCGGTTCAGACAATCGTCGCTGGTGTTGGCCGTGAGCGGGTTCGTAGCGCAGCGCGCTAACTGCTACACCACCACTACACACATACACACACAAACGCTATACATACACTTCGAGACACACCGATGCATGCACACACAGAGACACAAACACCCCACAGACGCATGCACGCATGGATACATACACTCAGACACGCGTAGACATTGTCTCACAGGTTTGCATACACACAACATATTCATAGACGTTGACGTAGAACCCCCGTATAACCTTGGCAGACTGTTGGGGCAAGTGCACAAACACACACAGAGAGACAAAGACGCACTCACACATTGATAATGATGTTTGCTACCCATCTTCTTCAAATAAAGTTTGTCAATGCCGAAAATTTGTCAATGCCGAGAAAACCCCCTCGTAACACAGCACATTGTGCGGGCCGGACAAAATCCATAGGACTGAAACGACACACAGATATGTGCGGTCCGGTGTCGTTGAAACTCGGCCTGCACTATTTTACTGTTGTGACGGAGTTTTCTCGTTATTCATTGATGTGAATATCGTTGGAATTAGCCGAGCTGATGGGCCTCACAGCGTGGAAGGGTGGCCTCCACATATGGTATGTCAATTGTTCCCCCAGAGATAGAACTTTGCAGCGGTGAGCGTTGGTGCTGACGAGTCCCAGTGAGGACGATACCGGTCTACTTAGTAATCAGTCTGTCGCCGCGTCACTGCTGCCTCTCAGTCCAGTCACGTGTACTCAAATTGATCTTGATGGTGAGCGAACATAAGTCGACCGTAATGCAGTTCCTCAGGAGTTGCCGATGGCTTTTTTGCTGAAATGTACAAAGGCTGAGTGACTTTTGCACCACCACCATCAACATCATCATCATCATTTGCTCCTTCACGCAGCCTCGCCAATGGCCCTGCCGCTGCTCTACGGAGTGGGGGATGGAGCTGAGTGGGAAGTGGTGGGGGGGGGGGGGCAGGAGGGGGTCGCGGTGGTCTGCAGAGTCGAGCTACCGGGAGCCATCAGTCCCGCATAGATCCCCGTTCTAACCCAGCTTTCACCCCCACCTCCCGACCCTCCCCGCCTGTGTCCACTCCCGGTGGGGTCACGGGGGCCTCGCTTCTTGCGAAAGCTGCCAGGGAGGTGTCAAACGGTCGCGGCCGCACGGCGCCAGGGACGAGGACGGAGGGGGGGGGGTGATAGCTGTGGGGGGGGGGGTCACCGTGGTCGTTGCGACTCAGCCAGGGTTGACATTCCCAGCGATGCCTTTGCCGCTCGCTGGTTCATTGCAGTAGGTGGCACGTGACTCGTAGTAGCCACAGCCAGGAGCGAGGGGGTATACTGGACGTGGTATGCCGGGCGCAGAAAATATTATCCGGGTTGCATGGCCGGGCAGACTGCGGCTGAAATGTAAGGCCCTCGCCATAGGCAAGGGCTCCCCTCTCTGTCTCTGGGGTCTCGTGAAAGTGACAGTGGGAACGGGGAGAGGGAGGATGAGTGGGGGGGGGGGGGCAGGACAGGGAGTGGGGGGGGTCAGAGGTGACGGTAAATCACCTATAGGATAATAAATGACGAAACCATAACCGTTTAATTATGACTGTCTCACCTCTCTTGATCGTCTTTAATTTGCTTTGACCGTCGGAGTTTTTTGTTGTTGCGTGCGTGTGATGCGTAACGTTTCTTTTTATTGTCGTGCAAATGTATTTTTTAAATTCTCCTATCTGCTTTTGATTCCCCAGGTGTCCTTTGTAAAGGAGATTAGGAGGGGCTCGGTGATCGAAATAAATATTCCTGTCGCTCGGTGTCTGTCTTCGCAAAGCCACTAAATGTGCCAAGTCTGTCCCCCTGCGTGTGATTTAATCGTCGTCTGTTAAAACAATCGGCGCACCTCCGAATAGCATGGTTGGCTACGTACGGTGCGAAAGAAGTTCAGCACACGGTACACACGTATTGTGGGTCGCATCCATTGAAGTGAAAAAGAGAGAACTCTCTTGATAGAACTCCACTGAGATGCGATATCGCATTGGAGGAAACTAGAACTCTGGTTAGTGTGGCTACATTACGTTGCAGAGTACCGTAGTTGTAAGCGGAGTGCTATGCTGCTTGCCTTATTATTATTATGATGATTATTTGTCAAGGCTGAACAAAAACACTTCGTCTTATTAAGTTCGCTTGTCCAGCTCTGAGAGTGAAGACAACATCTAGCTCAGTGGGACTGGCACGAGACGGATAATCCCGTAGCAGAGCGCGTGGGGAAAAGTGCGCCCCCTATTGTGGAGAGAGGGAGGGGCGCGAGGCCACTTCGAGTGTTTGTCTGGGGGAGATGCCTTGGGACGTCTCTTGAACGCGGGGCCATTCTATCCGAACAACAACAAAAAAACAGAGCGGAAATATTCCTTCTTGGTTTGAAGCTTTCGTGACTGCAGGCATCCATACTCTTTGGTAATTTTCGGTAAAGTCACGTCGGTAGAAAATACAATTTTATTTTTTATTTCGGTCAATTCACGTGACTTTTACCGAAAGAACCAACGAGTCGAGAAATATTCAACATTAAATCCGAGCCGATTCTTCATCCAATGACCGAATTCCAAAATCATCATTTGAACAACCGACGATGACGCTCCAGGAGAGTGAACAGACTGGGCTGCACATGCCTCCTCTCTCCGTGCTGCGATGTGGCCATCACGCTGCCTCCCCTCCCCACAACAGACTTTCGGGAAAAACAAAAAAGAAAAACCCTCGAGCCATCGAGTGAAGAGACGCCAATCCTCACTCTTGAGACTAAACAACCCTCAACGTTTTCTCAGCAGCGCTCTAAAATCCCTGGTTCGTTCCACGACGTTCATCAGAGCATCGTTATCATCACGACATTCGCCACACGCGTTCCCGCGCCATTATTTTACATTGAAATAATGGGGGGGGGGGGGGGGGGGGGTGTGCAGCGTAACAAATAAAATATTC
This sequence comes from Lethenteron reissneri, assembly GCF_015708825.2. NCBI lineage: Eukaryota > Metazoa > Chordata > Hyperoartia > Petromyzontiformes > Petromyzontidae > Lethenteron > Lethenteron reissneri. The sequence goes on along the minus strand of NC_083795.1, from coordinate 11,655,533 downwards.
CTTGCGATCGGCCGCAAAAAAAAATTTCGCCACGATCGTGGGTATTTATTGATACACTTAGAAGGAAGGGGGGGGGGGGTGTTAATGCATGCCATGGGAAAGCCGTGGCTCATATTTGTCTCGCGCTGAAAAGTCAAAAATTACTCGTGGACGCAACGGGGCTCCCGTGCCAGCCATCACTCAATAACGGGGGGGGGGGGGGGGGTGAAGGGGGGGGCAGTAGCCACCGAGATATCATTCACACGGCCTCTCTCTCTCTCTCACCCCCGCCATTCAACGCCAACCCTGCAATGTCGCTGCGACCCGGGCGCGTCTGCGATGTTTACAAACAAGGAGGCCGAGGACTCTGCCGGGCTACACTGAAGTCTTCATTCATTGTGCGAATTGGTCTTTTGAGCCATGCGAGCGAGCGATGGAGTCAATATTTGAGGACGAGGCGGAGAGTGTTGGTTTAGAAGCAGTTGACCTGGCGGCTTGGCTACGCCCGTTCTCTCCCAGGGAGGGAACCTTTTCTTTTAACAACTCAACGGGGACAGAGATCTGCGGCATGCATGACCCTATCCGACATTCAATGATTTTGCCACTGCCCTTTCACGCTTGGGTGTGCGTAGCGTAATGTTTGTGTTTTATTAAATGCATTATGCCCGTCATTATTATTGTTGTTATTGTGTTGGTTGATACGCGTTAGAAAGTTCGTCGATGGGCAGGTCACATTGGAGAGGTAAAGTTTGGGCACGGGCAGTCCTCGCTTAACGTCGACCCGTGTTAACGTTTTATTGTTACAAAGTCGCCGGTGAATTACTGCCCATGTGTGCCAAGGCGTCTGGCCGGCGTGGAAGAGTAGGCCAAATACCCGCTGGAGGGGCTCTCTAGTGGAGGCCCTTCCGTCAGCAGTAGCGTGAGCGAGCCCTTGCAGGGCTGCGCCTCTAACATCTTACGTACTTTATACTCGATTAGCACGGTCGGCTACGTACGGCGCGAAAAAAGTTCAAAATACATACCTATTCCCAATGTAGACAACAGTCCTGTACGACTGAAATGTGCAAAACGTGGACCTAGACATGCACACAAATGGAGTTTGGCCGCATTAACAGAGAGTTTGCACATACACACTCGACAACGATAACTAGAACCGCCACGACAGCGATTCTGTCCCAGCCTCGGTACATCGGAGGGGTTCACTTTCAGTGTCGAAGGCTCACTCCTGGCATGAAGGAGGTCACTTGACAGACCCAGGTGTTATGGGTTGAGTGACCGAGATGACCGGCTCCCCCACTGAACTACACACACACACAAAGACAAAGACCCCCCGTATAGCCTTAGCGAAATGTTGCGGCAAGTGCTGTTGGCGAGTACCTTTGAAGGCCGGCACGGCACACGAGGGGGTGGGTGGCCAGCACCACGCCCGATCACCGTTGTCTCCCTACTTACGATGTTCCCCACACCGCACCAGGTACTAAGCTGAGGCTGAGTCGAGCTAGATAGGCCGAGGATCAGTTCAGATATTTGTCACAGCTGTTGGCCGTGAGTGGGAAGCAAACGCTGATCCCCGGGTTTGTAGCGCAGCGCGCTAACCACTACACTCACGCTCCCCACAACAATAAATAAATAAAAACATCCCCTAGTTTAGTCTTAACAGACTGTTGGGGCAAGCGCCGTTCCCCCCACATATACACACAAGCGCACACACACAAAGATCCCCCGTATAGCCTTGACAGACTTTAGGGGCAAGTGCTGTTCGTCGAGCACCTATGAAGGCCGGAACGGTACATCGAGGGGGTGGGTGGCCAGCACCACGGCCCGACCGCCTTTGTCTTCCCAGTGGCGATATTTACACACCGCACCAGGTACTCATTTGAGGCTGAGTCTACCTAGAGGAGGCCCAGGACCGGTTCAGATAATCGTCACTGGTATTGACCGTGAGCGGGAATTCGAACCCGGTTGGCCAGGTTCGTATCGCAGCGCGCTAGCTGCTACACTACCGCTCCCCACACACACACACGTACTCACACACCACTCTATCAACCATTTCATAAACTCACACTATGGGTTACAGGGACGCTCGCCAATGAACGCAGTCTACATCACGGGGAACACGTGCACACACACACACGTGCACACACACACACGTACACACACACACACGCGCGCGCGCGCACGCTGAGATCCCGATCTTAATTCGAATCGGCTCTCTATTAACGCGGACAGCGCTAATTGCTGAGCGCGCCACGTGGGACGCGTTTAACAATCATCCGGCTCGTGCAGCGGTGGTGGTGGTTGTGGGCCGCGAGGAACTGCAGTTGAGGAAACCTGCTGCCGCGCGTCTGCGAAGCGGCTCGTTTAGGGTGAGTGCTGCCGCATAGCACGAGAAAGTACACCGTATTACTAATTTAAAAAATGGGTTTTTGCCTGTTACCGCAAAAAAGGGACTTCACTTTTTATACATATCTATATATATATCTCTCTTTCCAAGAGCCAACGGTGGCATTGTATATCTCTCCATTGTATCATTTCTGGAGCGTATGAGATAACTCTATGTGGAACTCATCATCTCTTTCATTTTTTGATGTCTAAATCAATTTTACCGGGGGGCTCTTCATGCTTTTGTGAAATCTGATAGAAAAATCTATTATGTCATGTCAAGTAATAACACTGCGCTCTCACAAAGGCTTATCAAGAAAATCTGCTCTGACTGCATTCGGTCGTAATAATGCATTCATACATTTTCATTTTTCGATGCTCCTTTACTGTGCTCTGGGGAATTGGCCGGCGTTTAGGACGTGGACACGAGACAAAAAAATAAAATATGAGCACGTAATTCCGTGAAGGATTTATTTCTACGCTGAAAGTTATGAGAAGTTGATTACCAACGATATATATTTTTAAAAAAACCCCAGAGTCGAACGCATTATAAATTCCGCAAAATAAATCTGCGGGATTATATCTCGTAATACGCGCCCTCACTTTCGGGGAAGGCAGCGTCGCCAAGACATATGTTTTGTTAAAGAAGACACGTTCTTTAAAGAAGGCACGTTCTTTAAAGAAGACATGTTTTCTTTAAAGAAGACATATTGCTTGAAGAATACATTTTTTAAAAAGTAGATATGTTCTTTAAGAAGATATGTTTTTTCAAAGAGCGACGTGGCGATATTCAAAGCACCGTTTGAACCCGCGGTCCCATTTCGAAATGCATTCGATATTTTAGAGGAATGTATTGTTTTTACCATTATTATGATGATTATAATCATCATTATCCGTGGAGATTTTTTTATTCAGCAGTGGATTGATAAAGGAACGATTATTGTAATTACGAGTTGTTATGATAAAATCAAACTGTTTTAAACGTGAGCTTCTGTGCTCAAGTTCTTATGGAAATAATAACAGTGGCAGATGAACACGAGGGTCTGCCACCGTTGGTCTGCATGTTTCATGAACACATTGGACAATGATGGACAAGCACAGCGGTATTCCTGGCCAGACGACGCAACATGCGCGTGAGGATATACAGCGGAGAGGTAACAATCTCCACCTGCTCCTCCAACCGAGCAATTCCATGATTCAATAATCCATGCTTTGTTTCTATTATCTAGTTATGCATCTCGTTTGTATTGTTTCTAATTTTCCTCCGTATAAATTAAGTTCGATTACACCATTGAAACCTCATTTGCCAGTAAAAATATGATAATTGTTTTTTTACCCTTCTATCTGGCAACAAAACTGACACCTTTTTACAAGGAGTCATGTTTGCATAGACCACAATACCTGCAGTCATAATGCATATTTTTACTGGCAAATGAGGTTCCAATGGTGTAAATGCTTACCCCGAGCTCTCATACTCTGATGGTGCATTGTCTTTGAGTTGTGCGCCTTTTGGCGTCATCTGGTCCAACCCATGTGAGACTAGGCTCTAAGGAAAGCTGTCTCGGGTGTGGACCAATCAACTTCAAGGGCAGTGCACATTATCAGAGTTATGTTTTTTGTTTGCATTATGACTGCAGGTATTGTGGTCTATGCAAACATGACTCCTTGTAAAAAGGTGTCAGTTTTGTTGCCAGATAGAAGGGTAAAAAACCAATTATCATAAGTTCGATTAGTTATGTTAGCCCAAGTGTCACGTTAGCGTATCATGTACAGATCATCATCAACAGCCATGATCTACCCACTGCTGGATGAAGGGCCTCAACAAATGTTGCGCTGATCGCATCTGGGGTGTGCTCATGCATTTGAATTTAATATGAACGGATCATGGCGAGTGTTATACGCGTCATTCATTGCTCGTATCGGACGCGTACAAACCAATATTTACTTCGAATATATGCATCATTACATGCCTGATATACAAAAACAAACTCAACGCAATTCGTCGTTACCACTGCTTGAAGAAGAAAACATTTATAGTAGGTGACGTTTTGGGCAAGGGTCCTTCTTTACAGCTCACAAAGACGCAACTCTACCACTTTGGCCTCTTCATGTCCTGTGAAGGACCATTAACCGAAACGTCGCCTGGAATATATACTTTCTATTGTTAATGCCACAGTATTATTGAGGGATGTGTTGTGTTTTATTTAATTTTTTTCATTTAAACTCGCGCGCACGCACGCACGCCAGCCAGCCAGCAAAACTTGTTTTGCTTCTAATACACTGCAGTATAGCAGTTCATTTCTGGCTGCATTAGAAACAAGCCAAAAAAATATACAATCATCTACACTCGGCTGCGGTCACAGCTAAGTGCTGACGTAACGAAAAAAAAACTCCGTTGCGAACTTTCAAATATGCGGTTGACCTCTCACCGGCGTGACAATACACAGATATAAAATGCTCATTGAGCCCCAAAGCGATTTCCTCGCCGGCAATTCCCCAGAACATGGCAGTGAAGCAGATGATTTACGATGCAGGCCCTCGGCCGCGACAAGACATTTCCAGATACACCGCCGAGGCAGAATAGATAGAATAAGCTGTAACTTCTGACCAATGGACGGTGAAAATATAAAAAAAACCCTCGGCAGCGGAAAATATGAGCGCGCAAGTTAATAATGAATTACAGCGCGGGGTGGGGGTGGAGAGACGCAGGGAACACACACACACACAAAAGAGAATTGCCGTTTATGCCGGAGTAATTTTTGATTTGTTCGGACCCAGAGAGCATAAAATAAGTTCGCACCGAGCGATCAACAGACGCCTCGCGCGGCAGCTGTGATGGATGATGCCGCGCGCTGACAGACCGCCACAGAATGAACCGGGCGCTTATCATTTCTGAGGCGTGACATGTCTACCCCAAGCACCAATCGCCGGCTTTAATCTCAAATTAATGGCCGTGGCGCCATTTATTTACGCGTTTGAAATGCGCTTGATTGCTTTCCTGGCGCTCTTAAGATGTTCCAATGAGTAATGCGAGCTTTCTTCATCACTACATCACTACCCTCGCCCCCTCCCCCACCACCACCAACACCGCTGCTTGCCGAATCGTCCCGAACCCACCCAACACACGCACCAACAGATGCCGCGTCCTCCTTCCTCTGCCTTCCGTCCCGACAACCCCCCTTCTCACCCACATCCGCATCGCCTCCCCCACCCACCCACCCACCCACTCCCACCTTCTCCCCTCACTCACCAGCTCATCACCCACACTAACCTTCAATCCAGCCCGCATCTCTTAATCCTAATCGCTCATGCATTGGGTCCTGATATTGGGATTCTCCTCCAACTTAGGTCCACTGCGCTCTTTCTTTGTCCTTGCTTTGGACGCCTGCATAACCCGCCGTCTTGAACGCACACGGGCGGTGAACCTACTGACGTGGAGGAAGATGAACACTTGGATGAGAGGACATTCGCAGGTTAGACCAAGCGGGCTTGGGCACGAGGGATGCTTTCTGGTGGCCAAGAGTGGCAGCCGAGGCGATGGGAAAAAAAAAAACGCGCACGAGGGCACGTCCACCTGCCGAGACGGAGCAACGAACTCCGCTCGTGCACAGACTGGTTCCAGACGGACCGACACGTCGCAGGGCCGTGCGAGTCGATTGCTCGACGTGTTTAGTTTCGCCGCGCACACAAATCCGCGCGCGTGCCCCCCACCCATGGGGACCGCTCGCGTTGGCCAAGTCACCGCGAGAGTTAGGCAGGTGCCCGGGGCCACGCCGCCGTCGTACAAAATGAGCTCAAACATTTCCCACGAGACTGCTCCATTTCATTGCAGTCGCCAACTTCACGTCTCGGCTCCTGTTGGCAGTGGCGTAGCTGTCGAGTGGAGGGACCCCGTGGACTGGACGGACACCCCAGGAGCCGGGCTACCAAGAGAGGGGGAATTGGACAGGGACGAATCCGTGCTTTTACCATGCACCAGGGCCAAACCATGCTGCGACCCATGGTTATAGAAATGGGTTGTCTTTAATTGTATTGTTGTTTCCACGAACAAAATAACCGAATTGCAAGCCGTTGTCATCCTTGATGGTCGCACTCATGCAACGATACACCGAGCACCAGCAAGCACGAGCTGATTTGTTTATAACACGTGGGCCATCGCGACCAATATCATCATAATACAGGTGTTTTTTTTGGCTTCGACCGCGTAAATATATAAATGTGTCGTTAAACCCGCCACTCATTGGCTGTGTCGTTTGGTGGCGGGTTTAACGACACATTTATATTTACGCGATCTAACCCCCTACACCTCCCAAAAAACAACAACAACAACAACCTGTATTGTGGACGAGCTGATGTCATCGCTCGGCCTCTCGGATGCATTCCGCCGCTCGGCTGCCACTCCGTAGTCCTTCTTGACCACCGGCCCCAACAAGAAATCCTCCTCGCGACGCATCCTGCCCAAGACCGCGCTTACTTTTCCGAGCGGTTGGAATTGATGGCTGTCGTCAACCTGCGTTTGTTTATCAAATCCACGTGTTCCTCGTTCCGGCTCTCGGTTTGATTCCAACCGTGCGTGACCCCATTGTTGCTTTTTTGCGCATTCTTTCGAGTCGACGGGGGGGGGGGGGGGGTTTGTGACGCGTGTCTACCTGGTGCGTGGATATTTCTGTCCCTTGGCCTTCAAATATTTTTGTTACAGTACCTATTATTTTCGTCTCGCCGGCGAATCTCGGCTGACAAGTTGCAAACGAATAAGGGCGGACAAAAGCGCCGTGAATCCATCAATACGCGAGGACAAACGCCACACTTCATTACTCGCGAATTACAGCGGCGCGCGACGAATAACTTATGAGAAAATTCCCCGCCCCCCCCTCCCTGGAATATGAAAGCGAGCGATTGCGAGTCTGATGGTGGGTAATAACGTGGAGGTGTATCTATCGGGGCTTTAATTTTTTTTATGGAGAGTGGTGGATGCCTTCAAAGTAAAAAAAATGTAATAAGCGCTAATAATTGAAACATAATTTCCTACGCTTTGAATGTTACGCTTGCGCAGAAAATTAATTTGGAGTGTGTTGAAACGACTGTAATTTTTGGAAAATAATAATAAAAACAGGCTCTCACTGCCAATGCTTCCACCAAACTGCTTATTTTTCGGCTTTAATTCTTAAATCCCGAATGAACCACTGCCGGAACAGCATTTTAAATATCCCATTACATCCAATGGCATTACTTGGTATAGCAACCCTCCCAACCCCCACCCCACATACCACATTTTTTATTTGGTTATTTATTTAACTCCTTCATGCCACGGAAATCTCGAGATCTCAAACGTGTGACAGCTGCTAAAGCCTTTACCTGTAAAAAGGCTTATAATGACATGCTTCCGAGTGATTTGATTTGGACAAACTTAATCTGCACAGCTTTTGTGAAATAAATATAAGTCAATTACACTTACTTCAGAGGCAATCAAATCTAATTGAGAAGCACGTGAGGTCAAAAGACAAACACATCGTGTACCCCCCCCCACACCCCTCACGTCCATTACTGACTGGGCTTGGTTCAATTTGTGGTTTTGTCCCATTTATGCATTCATACGCCGTCTGGGGGGGTCAAATGTCAAAGTTGGAACTCAAGAGGGCAAGCGCGTGCGGCACGCTTCGAACATCGTGCGCGCGAATCCGTGCGTATGGATTTCCTCCCCCAAACTCAGCGCTTGACAGATGATTTGGTAAAAATTGAGCTTGAACACAGACTTCAATAAATAAATATACAATTCCCAAAAGGAGATACAGTAAGCAAGGGTGGGTGTTTTTTTTTTTGAGACTTAAATATTTTAGAAATCAATCTAGTCTACACGTCCCTGCAGTGCACGAGAATTGCCAAATGCGCTTAATGCGGTGTCACAGGTGCAGCTGCCCTAATGCCCCATTGTGTCCCCTGAAAGGGCCCTCCCATCCTCCCCCGTGGGGCCAGACCTCGCCCCGCCCCTCCCAGAGACACCCTCCGCGACCCCCCGCGCAGCCGAAGCGCGGTGATGATCATGCCGGATTGGCACGGTCACCGTATCGCCACCACCACCTCCACCACCACCACGCGTCCACCATCAACACTAGCACGTGTCCGTCACTGCCACCACCGCTACTACCACCGCTACCATCACTACCCCGCGCCCATTACCATCACCACCACCTCCACCACCACCACGCGTCCACCATCAACACTAGCACGTGTCCGTCACTGCCACCACCGCTACTACCACCACAATCACCACTACCCCGCGCCCATTACCACCACCACCACCACCACGTGTCCATCACTACCACCATCACACGGCCATCACGCGTCGATCACCACCATCCCACCGCGTCAATCACGACTACGCAGTATCAAACACCTCCAAGCCTCGCGTCTCTCTTCCCAACAACCGCCGTTCTCAACGGCGACGTCACCACGGCGCTTGTGCCAGGCTAGGTGAACATTGAGACCGCCGCTTCCACCACGCGTCCATCACTACAATTATACATCGGCCGTCCACCGCTCCGCACCACCACCACCACCACTCCACAACACCCAACCACACAAACCATCTTGCGGATTCCAAGTGGATGGAGTCATTGAGAGATCCACACGTCATCTGCACGGCGGGGGTGGCGGGGGGTGCTGCGGTGGAGGAGGAGGGAGGGGGGGGGGAGGCGGTGTCAGTGGTTCTGACGGCCACGCGGCTTTGCTCGCGTCGAACTCGAAAGCTGTTGAAGCAACATTTTTGCAAAGAGCAGAGGAGGGGGGGGGGGGCGAAAAAAATGGTACGTGTCACGTGTGGCCGCTGTGGCGGGTGGTTGTGCTCCATCACGGGACATTTGTCTGCGTCTTCTCATCTGAGCGAGGCCCGGCCAAGGTTGGAGGTCGGGCGCCACTATCCGTGGCGACAGCGTGATTTATGTCCACGGTGGTTCTCTGCGCGTCCTGGCGCATGCCGGCCACGAAGCATCTTCTCCCCGCCCCCCCCCCTTCCCTCTTCCCTCCCGATTTCTTAAAGGTGATGTCTGTGCCTTTAAATGTTCCACTTCCCCCCCCGCCCGCACGCCTCTGTGCCCTTTCTCTCTGGCCAGCTGAGATCGAGGTGGGGGGGATACGACGAGAACGTAGCTCCGACTGGCGTCACTTTGCTCCGAGTGCCACGCTTTGCCGCTTTGCCGTCGTGCGCTCGGCACGGCGCGAGAGGACGCGGCACGAGAAACGGGCAGCGCGAAAGACGACGGGGCAAATGGCACCCTCCTCGCTATGTACTGCGTGCGGGTGTTGAGCTTCCCACGCACCGTACGTTGCCACCCGTGCTAGTCGGAGATGCAGGGGTGATGGGGGGGTACAAACAAAGTGTTATACAAGTGGCATTGTTGCTGCCGCCGGCGAGACCGAGTATGAGCTCTACTCGGTAGGCAACATCGCCCCCCCTCTCCCCCCCACCCTTATTTCCCGTTTATTTAGTTCCTGCTTCCTCGCTTTCCCTTCCCCATATCGTGTCCCGCTCGCAGGCCCTACTGCGCGAGTAGGGCAGGCAGGGAGCCCAATCCTCTCCCACTTCCCAGAACCCAGGAGCACTGAGTTTGGACTTCGGGTCCACGGAATTTCTGCATCCCCCCCTCCCTCGCCTCTCCACATCCACTCACCTGTTAGGGTGTCGTGCTCTTTACTGGGTTCTTGTCGAATCAAAAGTTAATAAGTCAGCAACTTCGACGTGAGATGCCCACGAAATGAACTTGTAGGTGAGAGCCAATGCTCAACAGCACGCGATGCCTGCGCATCGAGATTGGGGTTCATGGACGGTGACCCAACTTGGAAGCCCTCACTGGAGCGTCGTTCTCAAGGCGCGACAAAGCGCCATGAGAACGACTCTTTAAGGGCGCTTTATAAATTAAACTTATCACGCTGTGTCCCAAAAAGCATTTTTTTGGTGTTCCTGGATAGTTAAGTGTTATTTCCTAATTGCTTATGCCTCAAAAGTACAGAACATGGCGATTTTTTCCTTTTAGATTTTAAGTTTTCGTGGCTGCAAGGATCCATACTCTTTGGTTCTTTCTGTAAAGTCACGAGTATAAAATTGCTATTATTCGCCACGAAACTTTGCTTTTGTGACCAGGACATTGATATTTTGAAATGTGCCTATTTAAAATGAGAAAACCTGTGCATTTGTGTCATTCCTTCACGTGAAGTCCTGGTCACAAAAGCAAAGTTTGTGTGGTATAAGAGCCACTTTCTATACTTTTGAGGCATAAGCAATAAAAAAAAATAACACTTACTACCCAGGAACAAAAATCGTGTTACATAGTGATCATTGTTGTTGTTGTTGTTATTGATGATGAGTGAAGCTCTCCTGGATACGTACGATAACTGAATTTAAAAAAACTAAACTTTGAAACGCAGTCTACAGCAAAGAGTACTGTTGGCAAATATACAAAAAAGGTCTTGTTCGCTGACAAGTACCTGTTGGGTTCCAGTTTTGCTGTTCGCCAAATACAGGTTAACCTCGCTTTATGCGGGCTCGGTTTGTGCGATTTCGCATACATGCGTCTCCCCCATTTCTACCCCGTCTAAATCGCATTAATGATAATAATCATTCACATGTATATATAAAGCGCCCTTAAACAATCGTTCTCAGGGCGCAATGCGTGGAAAATTGGTAATAAAAACCAATTGGTAATGAACTCGTACGCAGCTGTTATGCGGTTTGGACATGGGACAACGTTGCCTCTGCGTGCGTGTGTGTGTGCGTGCGTCAGGCAGACCTCTGGTGTGTGGGTTGCGTGGCGGGGAGATCCACGCAGAGAGGAGTTTGCTTCGCTGCGCCCTTCCTCGTTCGAAACGCGTCGAACGAAGGGAAATGCGCTGGTCGGTGATTTGTCAACGGTCGTGGTATAATTACGACAGAATGCCACTCCAACTGCTGCTGTTGATCGAGGTGCATTTGTTGTTCATCGTGGCCTTTAGCGATGTTGTTGTTTGTAATATTCAACAGAGAGGCTGCGTGTGCACTATGAAGAAGGTTGACATCCAGAAACGTTACCTAGTATTAATACTAATCTATTTTAAGGCCACAATGTTCGTATTATTGTTATTCTTAGGTTTTTTCGGTAAAGTCACGTAGGTAAAAAATTAAAATTGATAAAAGTAAAATAGCAATCGTGCTGTGACGGTTCCACCTGAAGACGGAAGCTTGTGTTGCCTCCGAAACGTCGTGATTTTTATGTTATTTTTATTTTACTTTTATTAATTTAATTTTTTACCTACGTGCAGTCACGAAAACTTCAAATCTAGAACAATTATTGTTGTCTGCATGTGGATCACTGCCAGTGCAGGAGCATCACTAAATAAATGTGTAAATTTTATTCCAAGTAGTTTAGCACGTAGGCTTCCGCAAACCGATATTATCCATAATAAAGGTGCCTTGGGTTAGATCGCGTTAACATAAATGCGTCGTTAAACCCGCTCACAAACCCACACAGCCAATTGGTAAAGTTTGACATCTTAAGAAGATGTGCTGATTAGTGACTTCGACGAAGCAGGAAGACTTCTTCTAATTTATGGCTAATTGCCTGATGAAGTTGGTTGTAATCACGGGCAACACGTCGTACTCGAAATGTTCATGCTGTGGGTTTACTCTCAAACGCACAACGGGTGTGCTGAAGTAGTAACCATTTGGCTACGTGTTGTTTACGCGACGAACCTTACTAATTGGCCGTGTCGGGTGGCATTGCTTCTAGATTTGAAGCTTTCGTGACTGCAAGGATTCATATTCTTAGGTTTTTTCGGTAAAGTCACGTAGGTAAAACATTTAATTAAAATTAATAAAAGTTAAATAAAAATTAAATTAAATATAATATAAAATATTTGTATTTTACTTTTATTAATTGTAATTTTAATTTTTTACCTACGTGACTTTACCGAAAAAACCTAAGAATACGTGTCGGGTGGGTTTCAACGACACATTTATATTGACGCCATCTAACCCCAAAACAAGCAAACAAAAACCCCTTTAATTATCTTTTCAAAGTTTTTCCGTCCAATGCCAGCCGATGTTGTTTTTCTTCTTCTGCTTTTCTTGCAGCTCTCTGCCACGAGCCGGTATGAATTGTCACGGCGGCTGGGAGCGCCGAGCGAACTTGCGTCTGCAGAGATGCTCGCCTGGCTCCGGCCATCCTCTTAGCGCCCCGAGCTCAAATTCTGCAGCTCCGTGCGGGGTGTTCGGTCTCGTCACCAACGAGGTGACAGTCTGACCCCCGGTGACCCCTGCGATGTGCAGGACGCCAACGGACGTGGGCGACGGGCACGTGGGAGTGCGCGCGGGGTGTGGCGTGGGCAGAAGAAGATGGAGAGGCTCGAGACTTGCCGGTGAAGTGAACATTATAAATGCGCACATTGCAATGTTAGAATTTTTTAAAATTAAAGTCCACGATCAAAACTTTCCTTTGTTTCCTCTCCATATCACTGACTGCCCCTGTCGTCTGTAAATGAGAAAAGTCCGCTGTGTCCGCGCCTGGCGTCACGACACGTGATTACAAGCTGCATGGATGCATCCAACCCACGTGTTGGATCCAACACGCATTTTTGCCGATTTTTCGCAAAAATGTGCCGATGTCTCCATCACAGACTGCTGATGTGACGCACAAAGAGACGCATGTTGACTGTTTGCCCCACGATTTGGACGAGGTCCTATTGGGCTGTGCGCGTGTGTGTGGGAGCGATAGCGTCGCGGTCAACGCGCTGCGCTACGAACCCGACAACCCGAATTCGATTCCCGCTCACGGCCACCGATGTGAAGTGCTTTAAAAGGCAGGTGGCACCGCGTAACAAATCCATCAAACGGCCAACAATCACTGCGGAATGACCCCTTGTTGTAAATTTTTAGACATCTGCTAGCGAAGCCCGACAAGCCGATGTCGTCTGCGTCTCAACATAAAGCCACCAGCAAATCTTATCGTCTGCAACTCGCGAGATCCACTCACCGCGGTCATAACTGGCTATCATTTCGTCATCGACAGAGACTCTCATGGAGTTGCGCAGTCGCGAGACATATTCGCTGACGCTTCGCGCACTCGCCTCGTCAACAAACAAGTCCCGCAAAAAAAAACAAAAGTCGCATTTGGACCCGAAAGAGAAAATGAACATAAACTAAATATTAATTCATTGCCCGAAGTACGTCCCCAGTTTGTTTATTCTCATGCGGAGCCAAACATCGCTTCCCTTTGCTCCTACGCCAACGGACGCAGCACGCGCGGACGCAACGCCAGATCTGGTGGAGAAGCTGGCCTGCTTGGTGGGGGGTGGGGGGGGGGGGCACAGCGAGCAAATCCGCTGGTCCGCGCCATGGGAACCAACAGCACTGCTCCACCCCACGTCCCCTCCACTGTTTGTCTGGGAAGGGGCCGCGCCGTTGCCTTTTCGCGTTTGTGTGCCGCGCGATAGAGAATGTAACAATTTTGTGTCTGTGCGGTGGATTGGAGACAGAGACAGTGAGACACGGGAAGAGAGAGAGAGAGACGGAGGGAGAAATAACTAGAGAGTGAGCGAGAGAGTGAGCGAGAGGTGGGGGCTTACATAAAGCAAAGTTATAAAAAAAAATACGAAATGATGAACGAAGCAAAGTGCCGAATACACCGAACATCTTCTTGTTTCCACTGATCGTAAAAAAAAACGAGGTTGTTTAAAAGTTCGTTGGGTGGGAAGGAGCCAAATTGCGTTGCCCGTTACGCGAATGTTTGAATTCTCACACTGGAGATCTTGTTACTGAGCAGATGCTGTGAGCGATTCGAGCTCAGGGGAAGTTCTCTTTGGTAACTTAATGTGGGTGACGAACGCAATTGAAGTGATCGAGTCCCTTACTTTATAAGGAAGAACGATTTAAGATGTACACACTTCCTTGCCAATCGACTGCCGTATGAAGGCCTCCCCCATGCCGTGTCGATCCCGCGAGGGCGTCTGGGGGGGGGGGGGGGGCATGGCGGAGGTAGGTGGAGGGGGTACCAGAGCCGGATCAGAAATCGCCACTGATGTCGGTTGTGGCCACAGTGCCACAATGCACCCTCTGGAATCAAACATAGCGGGGTGATTGACTGGTGTGTCATCAAACATCTAGATATAATTACGGGGACGCCCTAATCATTTCCGACCTCTCAAGAAATCCTACGACTGTGCCTTCATGCGTACGGAGAAAAGCGTCGGCCAACAATGCTCATTAGAATGTTCGCGGCTAATTCTCAACGCGCGAGAGAAGATAGAGAGGGCGTGCGTGTTTTAGATTGCGCGATTCATCATCCTGTGGCGTAGGGCATCATCACGGTCCCGCGAGAGCGAGAGAGAGTGAGAGAGTGAGAGCGAGAGAGAGTGAGAGAGTGAGAGCGAGTGAGAGAGTGAGAGCGAGAGAGAGTGAGAGAGTGAGAGAGAGTGAGAGAGTGAGAGAGCAACCAGGAGGTTTGTACAAATTCTGCGTTCGATTCGTCGCATGGGCGAAGCGGTGGCGCAGTGGCAAGCGGGCTGCTCTCTGAAACCGGCCCCCTGAGTGATGGTGAGTGACACGTGGTGGTGGTGAGTATCACGTGGTGAGTGTCACGTGGTGGTGGTGAGTGACACGTGGTGGTGGTGAGTGTCACGTGGTGAGTGACACGTGGTGGTGGTGAGTGACACGTGGTGGTGGTGAGTGTCACGTGGTGAGTGACACGTGGTGGTGGTGAGTGACACGTGGTAATGGTAAGTGTCACGTGGTGAGTGTCACGTGGTGGTGGTGAGTGACACGTGGTGATGGTGAGTGACACGTGGTGAGTGTCACGTGGTGGTGGTGATTGTCACGTGGTGAGTGACACGTGGTGGTGGTGAGTGACACGTGGTAATGGTAAGTGTCACGTGGTGAGTGTCACGTGGTGGTGGTGAGTGACACGTGGTGATGGTGAGTGACACGTGGTGAGTGTCACGTGGTGGTGGTGATTGTCACGTGGTGAGTGACACGTGGTGGTGGTGAGTGACACGTGGTGGTGGTGAGTGTCACGTGGTGAGTGACACGTGGTGGTGGTGAGTGACACGTGGTAATGGTAAGTGTCACGTGGTGAGTGTCACGTGGTGGTGGTGAGTGACACGTGGTGATGGTGAGTGACACGTGGTGAGTGTCACGTGGTGGTGGTGATTGTCACGTGGTGGTGGTGATTGTCACGTGGTGGTGGTGAGTGTCACGTGGTGATGATGAGTGTCACGTGGTGATGGGGGGTGACACGTCGTTATGGTGAGTGACACGTGGTGGTGGTGGTGAGTGTCACGTGGTGATGGTGAGTGACACGTGGTGAGTGTCACGTGGTGAGTGACACGTGGTGATGGTGTCACGTGGTGATGGTGAGTGACACGTAATGGTGGTGAGTGACACGTGGTGGTGAGTGACACGTGGTGATGGTGAGTGACACGTGGTGATGGTGAGTGACACGTGGTGAGTGTCACGTGGTGATGGTGAGTGACACGTGGTGATGGTGAGTGACACGTGGTGAGTGACACGTCAGCAATAGTCCCGGGCTCACTCTTCACCAATCAACCACCACGGCCAACACGACGTGGGCCCACCCAACCATCGGTGGTTTGCCAAAGGTCACATTGTCGATCCACTGCTGGATGAAGGCCCCTCCCAAGACGTCGCCATGCCTCGTGGTACTTCTTCGTGAGCTCACCACATCGCCCCCATCTCCACGGTGTCCGCTCCCTCTCGGCCTCGTTCCCTACCTTCGTGCCGCCACTCCGTTGCCAGTCTCGACCACGGTTCTAAACAGGACAACGCGATGTCTCTAACCGGCGTACGTTCTCTGATCCGCGTGTTTCTCCATGTAAGTTCAGGCACTCCGTCCCTGATTCTCTGTTGTACACGTTAGAGCTTTGCGTGCCTTGATGTGTGTCAATAGTCCGCGTTTCTGATCCGTAGGAGGTAATTTTAGCTTTTTGCAATTTTAGATTCCTTAGGCTCGTAGGGTATTTTGCTTTTCATGATCAAGTTCACTCTTGATTTGCTTCGTCGTGTTGATCTCAGCGCACACTAAACACGTGCAAACGGTGTATACATCTTCATTTGCTTAACGAACTTCACGTTGACCTCGCAGACTCTACGTTGTCGACCAAACGTCGAGGATGCAAAGAAATGACGCCTCGATGTTATTCTTTGATTCGTCAGAGGAAAACACGTCTGAGTTGAACCAATGACAGACCCGTGATAGTCTCTGTTTCTGCTCGGTACGAAGCCTCCTTTGGTGTTGATCCTTTAATGGCGACGAGAGAAAGTGAGACACCGAAGAAACGGGTGACGCACGAGAGCGATGCCGAGTTCACAGGAGAAGCACGTGGCACAAGGGTTGCTCCTGCACAGCAAGGCCGAGGAGGTCAGGGCGCAGACGGAGTCGTGGGATCGTCGTTATCCAGCAGTTGGTGCAAGCAACGTCTCGTCTCCCCGCCTCGTCCAGGGTTCAGAGGCCTGCTCAAGGCGCGGCTCCGGCTGGAGCATGCGTACCACACACATGGCGGTAATTTGCAGCGCGTCTTCTTCGAACGCTGGGGAACCGGAAAAGCCCCTCTCTGTACCGGCGTGTAGGGCACCCTCGTGTTCACCTTCTGAAGCGCTCGCTCGTCACCGTGGCGTGCGCGATGACCACCACCACCACGTGGCTTTTCTTTCGTGTTGTGCGCGGTGCTTATAGCGCCACAGCGCGTGGATTTGTAGCGTTTATTTTCATTGGTTTGCTGGTGACTTTGTGTGTTTCGTATCGGAATCGCCTCCAGTGCTTTTGCTGCTGGCGGCAATAAACGTTGTTTAAAAGTAAAAAGTCTGTGCGCACTTCATAATGTTTGCTCCAGTTTCTGTTTGTGTGTTTGGTCAAGGTCCGTGCTGCTTTGTCAACGTGTCACAGGAAACCTGGTGATGCCACTGGCAGTCCTGCACAAGCACAAATAACAACATTCAACACACTCGTGTGAAAAAGAAAACACGCATGAAATCCATCTTGATTTGAAGTTTTCGTGACTGCACGGATCCATACTCTTCGGTTCTTTCGGTAAAGTCACGTGGGTATAAAATGAAATAAATTAAGCCGCGACGTTTCGGGCGCAAGGCAAGCGTGGTGGTCCCAACCTGATGACGGACGCTTGTGTTGCGCCCGAAACGTCGTGATTGAATTTATTTTATTTTATACCGACGTGACTTTACCGAGAGAACCAAAGAGTACGTATGAAATCGGCGACGTTTCGGGGCAATGGCCCCTCTTCACGGCACATTCCGTATCTGTTTATATGCAACACGAAACCACATTTCTGATTTAAAAAAACAAGTTCTTACGAATCAACCCCGGAGGGTAATTACTCGAAGAGTTTTGCAAGGGGGTCCAGCAGATAATCCCACATTTGCTGTATTCGTTTGCTTGCATAATCACCTAAAACAAGCCAAGAGAGATAGAATAAGGGGAAGTTGCTGCCACAGCAGAGAGTAAGGGTCGTAGGATCTTCTCCGACGCAGAGGCGCAATGCGGGACCTCCCGATAAAACTCTCTCTCCCGCTCCCTCTCTCTCCCCCTCTCTCGTTCCCCCCCTCTCCCGTCCCCCCCCCCTCTCCCGCTCCCCCCCTCTCCCGCTCCCTCGTTCCCTCTCTCTCCCGCTCCCCCCCGCTCCTGCTCCCTCGTTCCCTCTCTCTCCTGCTCCCTCGTTCCCTCTCTCTCCTGCTCCCCATCTCTCTCTCCCGCTCCCTCGTTCCCTCTCTCTCCCGCCCCCCCCCCCTCTCCTGCTCCCCCCCTCTCCTGCTCCTCCTCTCTCCCGCTCCCTCGTTCCCTCTCTCTCCCGCTCCCCCCCCCTCTCCTGCTCCCCATCTCTCCCGCTCTCTCGTTCCCTATCTCTCCTGCTCCCCATCTCTCTCTCCCGCTCCCTCGTTCCCTCTCTCTCCCGCTCCCCCCCTCCCTCTCCTGCTCCCCCCTCTCCCGCTCCCTCGTTCCCTCTCTCCTGCTCCCCATCTCTCTCTCCCGCTCCCCCCCTCTCCTGCTCCCCCCTCTCCTGCTCCCTCGTTCCCCCCTCGCGTTCTCCCTCTTTTCGCTCCCCCCCCCCTCCTCCGCTCTCTCCCTCCTCGCGCGCGCTCCCCGCGCCCCCGCGCGCGCCGCGTGTCAGGGCCCGCGCGTGCGTGCGCGCGTGTCCGTCAGTCCGTGTCATTAATCATCGCCGCCGCCGCCGCCGCCGCTACCGGCGAGCCCAGCTGCGCGCGATGGCTTCTGCCTTCCGCCGGAGCAGGCGACGACGAATCTGATCGAAATTAGATTATCTCGTGGGGGGGGGGGGGGCTCTCCACCCCCTTCGCCCCCACCCCAACCAACCCACCACCCCCTCCCCCTCCCGCCCGGGCCGTCTCCATAATTCACGCCGCACATTTGCGAAAGGGACGCGCTCCAAAGGGGGTGGTGGTGGGGGGTTTGCGGGGAGAGGAGTGGGTTCGGTTTTGGGGGGGCAAGGGGGGCTGGGGAGGGTTTGGGGGGGCTGGGGAGAAGAGAAAAGGGGGGCGCTCAACAACAGTGGCAAAGCAATTTTTTTACCGTGCATCTCTGAAAAAGAGCTTTATAGGTCATCGGATTCCTCCGGTATAAATACAGATTCTGATTCTGTTACCTCGAAATCGTTGCGTGAGTGGGAGCTAAGCAAATAAAAGGGCGTGCAAGTTGATTAAATATGTCACAATTCGAATCGAAATTAGAATAATTGGTATGCATTTAAAATGTTGTTACAATAATGTTTACAATTATATTTCTGTTACGTTAGTTCGTCTAAGAAAGTTATCGGAGGTTGATTCTAATCACGAATCATCGCAGGACCGCGGGGAATGTTTCACGGAGTGTGAAGGCATCCATCCAGCAGTGGATAAACGATGACTCCTGATGAACACAACGATGATTAAAACACGTGCATCTGCAATTATACAGGCGAAGGATATGGAATTGAAGCTCGGCGTGATGGCAACGCGTGCAATATTACAAAAGTAAAACTCTCATCGCACGTGAATGGCGCGCGTGGCAACATCACATTTCCCATTACATTGCAACATGAACGGCCAGTGAACGTCTGCACACATGAACACACATGCAGACACTGGCGCAGCGCAATCGTTACGGGATCATAAACACTTGCACGCAATACGCAGAGGACGCCCATCGAGGAGACGGAGCGATGGAATCAGCTCACGTGGAGGTGCTATACGTGGCGACGGCTTTGGGAGTGCTTCGTCCAGCAGTGGATTGAACATGGCTGCTACTGCTGCTGTTGATGGTGAGATGATGATGATGGTGAGATGATGATGATGATACGATAAATGAACATTTTTACAACAATACAAATGGAACCTATGCGATGGAAAACGACGAGACAAAGAAATGGCAGAAGAAGCAAGCAAAGCACCAAAAAATATCGCCCCCCACCCCCCGCCCCCCCCCCTCCATGAAGATGGAATATGAAATAAGAGCGCTCTGCAGTGCGTGAGCGTAGCTCGCGATGACAAGAGACAGAGGGATTGCATGTGCATGCAAGCAACGCGCCAGGGTCCCAGAAGGCGCTCGTGGGCCAGTGACCAATGTTTGGATGATCGTCGTAATAAAATACACAAATTTCACGCTCGGTGGCCTACCATTCATTATCCCTCCGGCAACAGGTATGAGGCGCGTCTGGAACTAGCGCCGAGGAAGAGTGGATGGTCACATCTCCTGCTCCCTCCCTCCCTCCCTCCTCTCGTCTCCTCCTCCTCCTCTTACCCACCCACACCCCCGTAAAAGCTTCATTGCGTAGTGCACACCCCCCCCACCCATCTCCACACCCCCCCGCCGCCCCCCATAAAACCCACTCTGCCCCCACCCTCCTCCTTATTGAGAATGTGCATCTCTTATGTCGACGTAATTTAAAAATTATTCACGGCCGTGTTCATTATGTATTATTAATGCGTTTTTCATTTTAATTTTTGGTATTGCTTTTTTATTACTTTTTTTTGCCAAAAAAGAGACATTTACTAAAAAAAAAAGAGAGAGAAATTTCAGTGTTTAAACAGCGTTTGTAGCTCCATGTCATGTCTTTGTGTTTTATTTGGCTGTGTGTCTGTGTTTATAAGAGCGCGCGTAAGGCATTTGCAACGTTGCGAGTTGAATTCCCGGTCAAGGGTCTATGAAATGTCGAAAAAATTAGGACTCATTTGTACGAAAACTATTTATATTTTTATTAAACTAAACTATTTTGTAATTTTATCCACTGAGATAAATATAAAAAGCTATTTTTCTGAAGCGACCTGGTCACAAATGTGGAAATGTATGACATGTTGCTAAATATCAGTAGTCTTATGCATGTACTGGTTCCCGTCATAGACATGTGGGATTTCTGCCATTGACTCAGTGATGAAAAACAGAAGTTCCTTTCCGCGCCCGATTGAGTGAGTAACCACATTTGGAAACAAACACGTGACGAGAAAAGTTGATGGGCCGGTGGTCGAGACTAACCGTGGTGTGGCAGCCAAGGAGAGAAGACGGCCCAAATGAACCTCGATCACAGAGATTTACTAAACTAAACATGTTTTGTTCCAGGTCAAGCCCACCGAGCCATATAACTCTGAATTATGTGTGTATTAAATTAAATAGTCATTAAAGTAAATACTCTACATCGATTCTCATGTTGGCTTCAGTGTTATTCATAACTTGTGTTTTATGCGAACTATACCAGGACCCCAATTACACGCGGTCAGATCTATATATGGAAATGAACTGAAGCCACGTAAATCACGTGACTTCTCCGTGGCCACTCCCACTACGAATCCCTCCCCTCTACCCGCCGCCCTCTGTGAAAACAGACGCCGCTCCTCTGTGCAGCGTCGATGCACCTTGCGTAGTATTTATGAAAGTATGACAAATCTTTTTTATTTTTTTATTTTAACAAGTAAGGCTCACTGGGCTAAATATAAAAAAAATCAAAAGCGATGTGACCATCACAAACGATAGCGAAACGAAGTGGCTCACCACGTGGAAACTCAAAATATGCAGCTGGCGTCAGGATCGGGTTCCAACCCACGACCTCCCGCATACCAGGCGAGGGGATTAACATCTCGCCACCGCGACGCCCCCGAAGCGATGACGTCAGCTCCTGTGGAGATGTTTCGTGTTTTGTTACATCACAAGACCGTGAGGCACTGCCATGGACAGGGGAGGCTTTAATGCAGCAGCGGATTGATATTGGCCGCTGCTGATGATGACGCTGACGATGATGGATGTGTTTTGGCAGCTGTGAACAATGTTTCGTATTGAAATCGTCCACGACGCGCTTTTTGCGAGCACTAATAATTGGCTTGCACAACCACAATACAGTAAAACTTTGGATTGCGAGCACAATTCGTTCCGGAAACGTGTTTGCAATCCAAAGCACTCGTATATCAGTTGTGATCACGTGACGCTCGGCAGACAAAGCGTATACACGTGCTACTCGTATTGCAAGATCTCGCTCGTTTATCAAATTAATATTTATTTTAAAAATTTGCTCGTCTTGCAAAACACTCGCAGACCAAGTTACTCGCAATCCAAGGTTTTACTGCATTAGCAATTATGCTATAGGCGTCTAAGTGGTAGAATAATAATAATGATGGTAATTAACAGGCCGTTGTCAATCCACTCATGGGTGAAAAGCTTTCCAGGGCTTTCTGTTAGAATGGTTGTTTGACCATACTTCACCACGCTGGTCACTGATTGCGGTAAAAGGGCGAGAGGGGAAAGGGGGGGCTGACGATTTTGAACTCTTGAGATATTGCTTGATTTTTATCAGTGATCCAAAATCAAACTTAGGGACCGTCCATAAATGACGTCACGCGATTTCCGACGATTTTTGCCCCCCCCCCCCCCCGTCGTCACACGGCGTCACAAAACGTCAGACCCCCCCTCAAATGTGACGTCACAAAGCTCTGCCCCCCCCCCTCCCCCAAATATAAAACATGCTTCAAATCGCTTTAAAATATTGTCATTGTAGTGCGTATTTAATGTGGCGCTGCACTCTGATGTTGTTGGAGAAAACATTTATTAAAAAGTATATTTAATTAAGTAGAACGTGTTGTCTATATTTATTTAAAGTTGCGCATTTTGATGTGATGTCACATTTCTCAAACCCCCCTCCCCTCGTCACACATCGTCAGAAATGTCTGACCCCCTCCCTAGGTGCGTGACGTCATTTATGGACGGCCCCTTAAAAGAAGTAGGTTCAGAGGTAAACGCAAGAACCACTGCTGGACCGCTCCACCAAAGTAGCACGCACGTGTGAACGTGTGCAGCCTCTTCATCAATCCACTGCAGGATGAGTGCGTTAACATGCCGTGCGTATCGTGGGGGATGGGTGGGGCAGTGTTATGCCCAGACTTTACCAATTCGTGCTTGGTGAGTGCGAACTGGGAAAGGCTGACAGGGAGCATGGATAGGCACGGGTGCTTAGAAGTGCAGTACAACGATGGCTATTGCTGCACTGACCTCTGCTGCTCGCATGCAGTGTGGCTCAAAATTCAGGACACGATGGGTTATTGTACAGAGTAGCCCAAAAGTCAGGACACATCAGATTACTCTAAAGGGTGGCTAAAAGCCAGGACCCATCCGGATATTATCCATGGTGGCCAAAAAGTCAGGAGCCATAGGGTTATACTACAGGGGAACCCAACAGTCAGTACAGATCGGGATGTGTACAGAGTGGCACAGAAGTCAGGACACATAGGGTGATAATGAAGGGTGGCCCAAAAATCAGGACACATAGGGTTATTAAATAGGGTGGCCCAAAACTCAGGACGCATCGCATATTGTACAGGGTAGCCTAAAAGTCAGGGACCATCAGGTTATTGTTCAGTGTGGCCCAAAAGGCAGGACACATAGTTGTTATTGTATAGAGTGGCCCAAATTTCAGGACACATTTGGTGGCCGAAAAGAAAGGACACTTAGAGTTATTGTCCACGATGGCTCAAAAGCCAGGACACAGGGTTATTCTACAGGGTGACCCAAAACTTAGGACATATAGTTGTTATTGTACAATGTAGCCCAAAATCAGGACACAGGATTATTCTACAGGATGACCCAAAACTTAGAACATATAGTTGTTATTGTACAAAGTAACCCACAAATCAGGACACAGGATTATTCTACAGGGTGACCCAAAACTTAGGACATATTGTTGTTATTATACAAAGTAACCCACAAATCAGGACACAGGATTATTCTACAGGGTGACACAAAACTTAGGACATATAGTTGTTATTGTACAAAGTAGGCCAAAAATCAGGACATGGGATTTATTGTACAGGGTGGCTCAAAAGCCCGGACACATCGGGTTGTTGTAATAAAAGGTGGCCAAAAAGTTAGGGCACATCAGGATATTGTACACGCTGGCAAAACGTCAGGAAACATGCGTTATAATAAAGGGTGGCCCAAAATTCAGGACACATGGAGTAATTGTACAAGATTGCTCAAAAGCCAAGGCACGTAGGGTTAATGTGCAGGATGGTCCAAAAGTAAGAATACATAGGATTATTGTGCAGGATGGCCCCAAAAGCCAAGACATATAGTTGTTATTGTACAAAGTAGCCCAAACGTTAGGACACATAGGGTTATAATATAGCGTGGCCAAAAAGTCAGAACACATTTGGTTATTGTAAAGAGTGGCCCACAAATCAGTGCACGTAGTGTTGTAATAGAAAGTGCCCCAAAATTCAGGACCCATAGGGTTATAATACAGGGTGACCAAAGATTTAGAACACATAGGACTATTCAATTGATTTTAACACTGGCATTAAAACATTTGAATTGCTTATCCTAAAAGTTGATGTTTTACCTATCATCATGAATGTCTATATATCTTATCCCTGTGTGTTCACCTCAAATCCGACGTTTACAAAACTCAACCAGCAACCCTGAATGTAACAGTTGAATTACACGGTAATCTTTGAAACAAAAAAGTCCTGAATTCATTCAAAAGATAATTAATGCATGTATCCATGTTAATAGAAGTTAGTATCTTCTTGGTTCTTTCGGTAAAGTCACGTAGAAGGGAAGTAATAAAATAATAGTGAGAATTATTTTATTATGTTTTATTTTTTTTATTTTCATTACTTCCCTTCTACGTGATTTTACCGAAAGAACCAAGAAGATGAATCCCTGCACTCACGAAAGCTTTAAATCGAAAAGTTAGTATGATCCTTAAAAAAAAGAGAAATAAATATCCCCATATGATTTGTTAAAATAAATATTGTAACTCGATCTTGCTCTCATATTGTTATTTGTATTGTTTGTTGATGTGACTTTCTCACCACCGTGTCGTTACTGGACATCTGTGAAAAAGAGCTTGTGAGCTCATCGGATTCCTCCTCCGTCTAAAAATCAGATTCAGATTCTGACCTCTATGCGTCCTGACTATTTGCCCACCCTGCAGTCGTTTAAAATTGAAGCGTATTCCCTGCAAATAAACCTCAATTGAGTCACCGTTATCAGGGCAATGTTGTGTTTGTCGCTGAGTCGTGATGCAACGTTGGTCCGCCAGAACCAAGCGGCAGCCCCTGGGGGAGAGGAACCACTGTGGCCTCCGCCCGTCGGAGTCTTCCGCGCGATCATTAAACGGCTTGGTCATCTGCCTGGCAAGAGTCTGGAGAAAGGATTTCTGCGAATTGACTAATGCTGTGAACTTTTCGGCTGGAGATGTAGTTAATCTTCCCAGTCCTCATCAAATACTTTTTTTTTGCGGTGACCCGCTGCAAAGCCGCTCATAATTAATTGGGCAATCTACATTAAACTATTGACTAAACAGCCACATAAATCACAGCCAAAGTCAATAGCGATGGACATATTTAATCATGTTCCAAATAAAGATTACCGCGCCTTATAATGCCATAATTATTTTCGGCCGTTGGGTGGAATTAATCTTGTGGCGCTCGCGAGCGGCGCGTGAAAAATACAGCCCAGAGTCGCTAGCGCGGCCTCCATTACCCAGAGGTCAGGGTGGCTATCTTTCTCTCTCTCCCCTCCCCTCCCCTGCCTCCCTCCCTCCCTCTCGCCCTCCCTCCTGCGTGCCTCTCAGCTCCTTCTTCCTCTTCTTTGTACATAACGACTGTTTTACCGTTGCGTATGAATGAATGTCCTACGTATGTACGTGTGTATTGCATACATGTGCTGCTTATGTGTGCCCTTACATACATGTGCTTTAAGAATATATATACACGTGTTTGTACGTATGTAGGGATGGGAAAGCGTGCAGAGCAGGGGTTAGTGCCCGGTGCTATGACCCGAGTTAAATTCCCAGCCACGGCCACCAATACCACTGGCAATTATTTGAGTCGGTCCTGGACACCCTCTAGGTCGACTCAGCCTCAAACGAGTACCTGATGCCGTCCGTAAACATCGCCACCGGGGAGACAAAGGCGGCCTGGCGCGGTTCCGTACCTGCCTTCATAAGTGGCACTCGCTAAGAGCATTTGCTCCCACAGTCTGTTAAGGCGATATGTATGAAGGTATCGTTGTTTTTTGCTCCACACACACATGGACAGCGCACGTTGTCAACCAGCTGCTGGGTAGAGGGCCTCCCCATGCCGAGGGGTCTTCGTGAGAGTTGGCTGATACCTTGGTATACTTTTGTCAGCGCAGGAGCACAGCAGTACGCTCCATGAACGTATTGTGTTGCACTTCCCCGTGCTGTCCACCGCAAAGCCCGGGAGGAGGAGGAGGAAGAGCAGCCCGTGGCACCCTGGTTGTACATCCAAGCACAATCCGCTACCCCCCCCGCACCTCCGACGAGCACGGTTGGCTACGTACGGTGCGAAAGAAGTTCAACATATACGGCACATGTATATCCCAGGCTCCATACTACTGGCGATGTCAGGCGAATTTGGGCGTGGGTTTATTAAATGCGCCTATGCATGCATCATTGAGAATCCGTGTCTGGTATGTGAAGAAACGTGTGTATGTCGAATTATATAATCTAGTTCCATTCGGTGCGTTTTGCATGCTTAATGCGACTCACAAAGTTTAAACTGTTCAACGCGCCTCGTGCAAGTCATTGTGTATTGTTTGTGCTTGCATACAAAACGAAAAAAAAATTACAGCCTCTTTTGAAGACGACATTTCTTGGTCGTGAGGAGGGGGGGGGGTCGATTGGCCATACTTCACCACGCTGGTCAATGGGGGTTGGGGGAAGGTGGGTGAGTCGCTCTTCAAGCGGACAGACTGTAAACTTCATAACACTCATATTCTTAGGTTTTTTCGGTAAAGTCACGTAGGTAAAATTTTTTAATTAAAATTAATAAAAAATAAAAAATAATTATTTTTATTTTACTTTTATTAATTTTATTAATACCCATGTGACTTTACCGAAATAACCTAAGAATATGAATCCTTGCAGTCACGAAAGCTTCAAATCTAGAATTCATAACACTCGCCACTGACGGTAGCCGTGGCCAGAACTCAAACTCAGATAGTAGGATTCACGGCACCACCACTCCCGATCCCCCTTATTTCAAATGTCTCGTTTAATTGAGACTTGATGATGCGTTATGAAGAAGGGACATTGCCCAAGACGTCGCTGATTATATTTGTATTCCTATTAATGCCGCGCGGTCTTTTGAACGCACGTGTTGAGCTTGTTGTTAATTTACACCACTGCAAACGCACGAGTAGCAGCATCACCACGCAATGTATCTTATATATTTGGTTATTTCTGTTCTTGCGTAAATGAACACAATGTGTGTGTGCGTGAGTGTGTATTACCCACCCTCTCTGCATGTCCAGTGCAGTATATACAAGTATGCGCAAGGGAGTTCTCTCTCTACATGGGAACTGTCGACCGCACAGACAAATGAGGTCCCAACTTAGTTGCATCACGTTCAGTCCATGAGCCCGTGCTCAAATCGGTTACCACCTAAGCTCGCCGGCACCTATGAAGGCCGGAACGGCACACGAGGAATGTAGGTGGCCAGCAGCCCACGCCCGACCGCCTTTGTCTCCCCAGTGGCGATGTTTACACACCGCACCGGGTATTTATTTGAGGCTAACTCCACCTAGGGGAGGCCCAGGACCGTTTCAGATAATCGTCACCGGTGTTGGCCGCGAGCGGGAATCGAACTCGGTTCGCCGGGTTCGTAGCGCAGCGTAGCGCTGACCGCTGCACTGCACACACAAACACAATTGGAACCGGCTAAAATCACGGCTAAAGTCACGGCTAAAGTCACGGCTAAAGTCACGCCATCTGAGACGGCTACCGACGAGTGAAACTTTATGGGTCTCTGAGGGTCGTGGGCTGCTCCGATCGATTGTGTTGTTGCCTCCCACGTGTGCGTCGGGGGGGGAGACGAATCCAAGTCGTAGTGGGGAGTCGGTGGGGGGAGTTGCAAACTTCAAAAGTGTTGAAGCCGTCGCACGAACGCACGACGCAGCCGCGGAAAACAACAAGCGCGGCGACACACAAGAGGGAGGACAACAACAACAACGACAACAACAACAACGACAGAAAGGGGGGGGGGGAACCCCACCCCGAGCGAGTCGAGTTTCCACCTTAGATTTACGGCGAAGAGAAGTGAGACGTACCGGGTATGCGGATGGGCCAGTGAATGTGCAAAATGTAAAGAACACGTTACGAGGGGTAAAGTCTGGCATTTTAATACCGGCATGATGCATGCCTCCGCGCGGCTGTGTGAATGGGAAGGACGAGAGGGGCGCGTGTTGGGACGGGTGGGTGGGTGGTGGTGGTGGGGGAATGTGAAGGTGGGGCGGGAGGGGGGATGGTGGTGGTGGTGGTGGTGGGATCGAGAAACGGTATAAAGATTGAGCGCAGGCAAGGCAGGGCAGGTAATCGAAGTCCAGGGATGATGTGACATGAATCTATCGCCCGGTGTAATTTAGGGAGATAATAAGTCATAAGCCGGGTGCACGGCGACCCATACCGCTGCGTGTCCGATCGTGATCCTACAATTCTCCCGAGTGTCGCTCAAGGCCGCACGGGGCGAGATATACCCCCCCCCCCACACACACACACTCCTACTACCCCCCACACACACACCCCTACCACCCCCCTCCATCTCTCCCCGCAACCCCCACGCCACCCTCCGCCTTAACACCCAGCACCCTAACACTTAGGGCGCAGAAGCCACCGTAAAAAATTGAACTCATAGCAGTTTGTTTTGTTTCACCCCCCCCTCCCGTCTTCTGTAAATATCTGTAGAACCGCGTGCCGCAAGGAGGGAGAAGTGGAAAACCCCAATCGAATGCGGCCACACGCAGATGCATTAAGGTGGAGGCGGCGACGAGGCGGTGTGGATGCGCTCTGGGGGGTAATGAATGCTAATGACGGCGTCACGCCGTGGCCCAGGTCCCGGGGTCGGTATTTGCTCAATTTGCTTGGCCGTGATTTTGCGCGGCGGATACGGCTCTCGTCCCAGGGCAAAGCCGCACCGCCCCCCCCAGAACAGCCCCCTCCTCTCGCATGCAGAGCGACAGCGTGCGGAGCTCTCGTTCGGCGCTGTCGCCGTTCGGCGTCGTGGTGGTCGAATGTTGGCTAAAGAATCATCATAATAACACGCAGGACTTCTTTGTAAAATGGTATTATGGATGCATTCTCTTTGGGTCTTTCAGTAAATTTTTATTTTTTATTTTTCTATCTACGTGACTTCACCGAACGACCCAAAGAATTAAAAAAATATATATTTATTATAATTTTTCTATCTACGTGGCTTTACCGAAAGACCCAAAGAGTATGAATTCCTGCAGTCACGAAAGCTTTAAGTTATGGATGCATTATTAGAGCCCCCGCATATTGGTATTGCCCAATACATGTTCATCGGATCATTGCCAGAGTGGCCCCTTTTTTCTCTCTAAAATATTATTTTAACGAAAAGTGGGAAATTAAAACAAAATAAAAATGTTGTTCTGGTTCAGAGTGCTGAGCCAAGAACGTGCTGCCCGAACAATTCCTCATATTCACGTTAAAAATAAAAATAAACAATTCAGCGATGCCGACAATGCTGCTTATACTGCGATTGCAGTGGTACCCAGGCACAACTAAATAAAAAAAACTCATCACATTTACGGTATATAATCTGCGACGTTTTGGGAGTAACGGCCCTTCCGCGTGTGCTCTGAAGATGGCATTGACATGCACCAAAGTTATACGATACCGCGGTGACGTCACTCGAGCACTCTTGAATTGATTCACTTCATTAAAGTCACTTCACAGTGTCTTTTAATTCTCGGTAACGACGCGTGTCGGACGGCCTTGGGACACACGAGCCCGTGTACGTAGCCAGGCAATGACGTGAATACAGTCGCCGCGATCAATACACCCAAATTCAAGCTCATGCACAGAATTAATACCACATTTGTGGGAGCAGCAGACCAGTGGTTCGCGCGCCCGGCTTTGGCAGCCTCAATTACTTCGCCTGTCACGTGGTAGGGGGGTGTTTAACAACCATCGGGCGCGTGCAGCGTGGAACGAGTTCACTTGTATACGACTTGGGTGAGGTTGACATTGGTGACGGTGGAAAGACGTCACGTGGTCGTGGTGCGCCACGCGGACTGGAGTTTGCTCGACCCTGCTCTCTGCGACGCAAGGACACTCACTGAAGTACATTCGCGGTGGCGGTGAAACGTGAGCGGTGACCCGGCGCGCCCAATGGTTCGTCGCACATCTTCTCGCCGTGGATCACTGCGGCCCCGCTCAACGTAAAAAAACAATACTGGGCCCTGCGTCTTCATTCGGCTCGAAGAGCGCAGTGGCCGCCTTTGCGCGTGACTCCGCCGCTCGGCTCTCATAGCGCGTTGCCTCTTTATTAAAGTCACGGGAAGTTATTGATTCAAAGAGCTAATGGATATTTTTTTCAAATTCTCTCTCTCTCTCTCTCTGAACCCCTCTCCCCCCCTCCCCCACTCCCACTACCTCTCGCGATCTCATTGAATGATGTGTGTATTAAATCAAATAGGCATTAAAGTATTTACGTCACATCGTTTCCCATATTGCCATCAGTGTTGTTAATCACTTATGTTTACGTGAACTATACCAGGATCCCAATTACACGTGTTCAGATCTATGCGTGGACATCAACTCAGGCCACGTACATCACGTGACTTTTCTGTGACCACTCTAACGATGCATGACCACCCTCACTGCCCGCCGCCCCCTGTGAAAACAGACGCCACTCCTCTGTGCAGCGTCGAGTCACCTAGCGTAGTATTTATTCAACGCATTGCAAATAGTTTTACGTAAAAAAAATGTTACAGGGTAAGGTTCACTCTTTTTCAGAAGCGATCTGGCCACAAATGTAGCTCAACGAAGTGGCTTATCGTGTGGAAATTTAGAGCAACCAAATAATCTAAATGTGGACGGAAAAAACCGGAGAACCCGGAGACAAGTCCACGCAAACACGCGGACAGAGAGATAGAGAGAGACACGCAAACTCCAAATATATAGCAGGCGTCAGGGTTGGGATAGAGCCCACGACCTCCTGCATACCAGGCGAGAGAGATAACATCTCTCCACCGCGGCTCCCCTTATTATGTGGAGAGGCACGTAATTAAGGAGACGTATTGTCTGCTGATTTAGTTTGTTTTCTGTGGCTATGTTCAGTTGAGATGCCCGCATCGGTATCACGCACGCCCATACGCAGCTGTGTTTACGTGAGCTCGGAAGAGTAAGGTAAGTGAATCATTTCCATCGGTGGGACGCGAGACAGAATCCCCGACTATGGCCTGGTTCAAGCATGGGACAGGCGATCGATCACTGATACGTTCCCTTCCATACCTGGCGTCATCTCCCTTCCACACCTGGCGTCATCTCCCTTCCACCCCTGTGTGATCTGACTATTTTCATCATTTCCCTCCCGCCCCTGTGTGATCTGACTATTTTCATCATCTCCCTGCCACCCCTGTGTGATCTCGCTATTTTCATCATCTCCCTCCCACCCCTGTGTGATCTAACTATTTTCATCATCTCCCTGCCACCCCTGTGTGATCTCACTATTTTCATCATCTCCCTCCCACCCCTGTGTGATCTGACTATTTTCATCATCTCCCTCCCGCCCCTGTGTGATCTGACTATTTTCATCATCTCCCTCCCACCCCTGTGTGATCAGACTATTTTCATCATCTCCCTCCCACCCCTGTGTGGTCTGACTATTTTCATCATCTCCCTCCCGCCCCCGTGTGATCTGACTATTTTCATCATCTCCCTCCCGCCCCTGTGTGATCAGACTATTTTCATCATCTCCCTCCCACCCCTGTGTGGTCTGACTATTTTCATCATCTCCCTCCCGCCCCTGTGTGATGTGACTATTTTCATCATCTCCCTCCCACCCCTGTGTGATCTGACTATTTTCATCATCTCCCTCCCACCCCTGTGTGGTCTGACTATTTTCATCATCTCCCTCCCGCCCCTGTGTGATCTGACTATTTTCATCATCTCCCTCCCGCCCCTGTGTGACTGACTATTTTCATCATCTCCCTCCCGCCCCTGTGTGATCTGACTATTTTCATCATCTCCCTCCCACCCCTGTGTGATCTAACTATTTTCATCATCTCCCTCCCGCCCCTGTGTGATCTGACTATTTCATCATCTCCCTCCCGCCCCTGTGTGATCTGACTATTTTCATCATCTCCCTCCCACCCCTGTGTGATCTGACTATTTTCATCATCTCCCTCCCGCCCCTGTGTGATCTGACTATTTTCATCATCTCCCTCCCACCCCTGTGTGATCTGACTATTTTCATCACTCCCTCCCTCCCCTGTGTGATCTGACTATTTTCATCATCTCCCTCCCGCCCCTGTGTGATCTGACTATTTTCATCATCTCCCTCCCGCCCCTGTGTGATCAGACTATTTTCATCATCTCCCTCCCACCCCTGTGTGATCTGACTATTTTCATCATCTCCCTCCCACCCCTGTGTGATCTAACTATTTTCATCATCTCCCTCCCGCCCCTGTGTGATCTGACTATTTTCATCATCTCCCTCCCGCCCCTGTGTGATCTGACTATTTTCATCATCTCCCTCCCACCCCTGTGTGATCTGACTATTTTCATCATCTCCCTCCCGCCCCTGTGTGATCTGACTATTTTCATCATCTCCCTCCCACCCCTGTGTGGTCTGACTATTTTCATCATCTCCCTCCCGCCCCTGTGTGATCTGACTATTTTCATCATCTCCCTCCCGCCCCTGTGTGACTGACTATTTTCATCATCTCCCTCCCGCCCCTGTGTGATCTGACTATTTTCATCATCTCCCTCCCACCCCTGTGTGATCTAACTATTTTCATCATCTCCCTCCCGCCCCTGTGTGATCTGACTATTTTCATCATCTCCCTCCCGCCCCTGTGTGATCTGACTATTTTCATCATCTCCCTCCCACCCCTGTGTGATCTGACTATTTTCATCATCTCCCTCCCGCCCCTGTGTGATCTGACTATTTTCATCATCTCCCTCCCACCCCTGTGTGATCTGACTATTTTCATCATCTCCCTCCCGCCCCTGTGTGATCTGACTATTTTCATCATCTCCCTCCCGCCCCTGTGTGATCTGACTATTTTCATCATCTCCCTCCCGCCCCTGTGTGATCAGACTATTTTCATCATCTCCCTCCCACCCCTGTGTGATCTGACTATTTTCATCATCTCCCTCCCACCCCTGTGTGATCTAACTATTTTCATCATCTCCCTCCCGCCCCTGTGTGATCTGACTATTTTCATCATCTCCCTCCCGCCCCTGTGTGATCTGACTATTTTCATCATCTCCCTCCCACCCCTGTGTGATCTGACTATTTTCATCATCTCCCTCCCGCCCCTGTGTGATCTGACTATTTTCATCATCTCCCTCCCACCCCTGTGTGATCAGACTATTTTCATCATCTCCCTCCCGCCCCTGTGTGATCTGACTATTTTCATCATCTCCCTCCCGCCCCTGTGTGATCAGACTATTTTCATCATCTCCCTCCCACCCCTGTGTAATCTGACTATTTTCATCATCTTCCTCCCGCCCCTGTGTGATCTGACTATTTTCATCATCTCCCTCCCAGCCCTGTGTGATCTGACTATTTTCATCATCTCCCTCCCGCCCCTGTGTGATCTGACTATTTTCATCATCTCCCTCCCACCCCTGTGTGATCTGACTATTTTCATCATCTCCCTCCCGCCCCTGTGTGATCTGACTATTTTCATCATCTCCCTCCCGCCCCTGTGTGATCTGACTATTTTCATCATCTCCCTCCCGCCCCTGTGTGATCAGACTATTTTCATCATCTCCCTCCCACCCCTGTGTGATCTGACTATTTTCATCATCTCCCTCCCACCCCTGTGTGATCTAACTATTTTCATCATCTCCCTCCCGCCCCTGTGTGATCTGACTATTTTCATCATCTCCCTCCCGCCCCTGTGTGATCTGACTATTTTCATCATCTCCCTCCCACCCCTGTGTGATCTGACTATTTTCATCATCTCCCTCCCGCCCCTGTGTGATCTGACTATTTTCATCATCTCCCTCCCACCCCTGTGTGATCTGACTATTTTCATCATCTCCCTCCCGCCCCTGTGTGATCTGACTATTTTCATCATCTCCCTCCCACCCCTGTGTGATCTGACTATTTTCATCATCTCCCTCCCGCCCCTGTGTGATCTGACTATTTTCATCATCTCCCTCCCGCCCCTGACGTCATCTCCCTCCTGCCCTAACGGCGACAATCGGCATGAGCCGCCTTGAGAGCGGCGCTCGACAACTCGCCGCTGGTCACGAGGTGCAGACGCGAGCACGCGCGCGCGCGTTCACGTTCGCGTTCACCGAGGTCGCGCGCATCCCTTGTTCGCGCGCGTGTTTACAGCGTCTGCCCGACAACCGCTATTGTAGCGAGGGCCTTCGGCTAATTCGCAACATTCATTAAAAAAATTGTGCCATTTCAATTCGCCCGTCGTGGCTGCGCTGTAATTCTCAAATCCCCTCTCATTGCAGAGGATCGCCAATCCGCTTGCCTCGGCCGCGTCCGGACTGTATTCGCGAGATGTGTTTGTTTTGATCCTCCGTGTGGAATCAAAGTAAACGTGTCTATACCCCCTCGTGTGTCAATCCACTGCTAGATGAAGCAGTGTTCCCCCACCACCACGGCTTCGTGTCGGCTGTGGGGTTGTTTCACCACACTTTGACACGCTAGTTAGGGGCCGTCCATAAATGACGTCACGCACCTGGGGGGGCGGGGGGGGGGTCAGACATTTGTGACGATGTGTGACGAAGGGGGGGGGGGGGGTTGAGAACTGTGACGTCACATCAAAATGCGCAACTTTAAATAAATATAGACAACACGTTCTACTTAATTAAATAGACTTTGTAATAAATGTTTTCTCCTACAACATCAGAGTGCAGCGCCATGTTAAATACGCACTACAATGACAATAGTTTAAAGCGATTTGAAGCATGTTTTATTTGGGGGGGGGGGGGGCAGAGCTTTGTGACGTCATATTTGAGGGGGGGTCTGACTTTTCGTGACGCCGTGTGACTAGGCGGGGGGGGGGGGGGGTAAAAAATCCTCCAAAATCGCGTGACGTCATTTATGGACGGCCCCTTAGTGTGGGTCGGCAATAGGCAATGAGAAAGAGAGAGAAAGAGCCAGAAGCGGTTAGAATATCACTCGCCACTGATGTTAGTACTCGTGGCCGATAACCGAAATCAATTATAGCTTAGTGCCCTAACCACTGCGCCACCGCTCCTCCCCCATATACATTACATATCTGATCTATAGGTTAATATGAGCGAGCATTGATTCATATTTAAACATCAATCGGATTAAATATGTTGACAAGATAAGGCAAGGGGGACTATGAATTCCACCGCTCAATCCGTCATCGTTAGATCGGGAACGTTTAAAAGTGAGTGGAAATGGGTTCTTACAGACAGACACGCAGAGAGAGAGAGACAGAGAGATGGGGGAAAGAAACAGAGAGATGCACAAGCAATCGATAAAGAAGACAGACATAGCGACGTGGAGAGATACAAACATGAGTAGAGGGAGAGACGTCAAAGAAACAGATAAGACACGGTGAGAGACAGAGGCATCTATAAACAGTGAGAGATACCACCGAGTAATTGATCAATGTGCATGCAACTTGCATCGACTTAACAATGTCGACGTTCACGTTTAGAACAGCATGATAATCATCGTGCGATTACAGATTATTCACGGTCTATGAAAATAATATGCACAATTATGTGCTATGAACAAGGGCAATTTCCCGAAACGTCGCACATTATATATATGTTCCTTTAAAGGCCGCAGTGTTATTGCCAAATGTGTTGAGTTTTATTTGAATACCCTTTCGTGTTACATTTAGACTCACAACGCCAACAGTGTAAAGCAATAGAGGCAAAAACCGAGACACAATACAAGCGAGACAAGACATTGATGTGATCCATAACAGAGTGTTTTGGGTGAGATCGCGTAAATATATAAATGTGTCGTTAAACCCGCCACCACCCGACACAGCCAACTAGTAAGGGTTGTCACGTAAACAGAACGTAGCCAATTCGTCACTAGTACAGCACTGGTGTGTAGTGTAGTGTATAGTAGTGTATAGTGTAGTGTTTAGTAGTGTAGTGTATAGTGTAGTGTATAGTAAAGTGTATAATGTAGTGTATAGTGTAGTGTGTAGTGTAGTGTATAGTGTAGTGTACTAGTACAGCACTAATCGATGTGTTGGAGAGGCAAGCCACGACATTGACAATCTGAGTACGACGTTTCGCCAGTAATTACAACTAACTTCATCAGGCGACAGCCAGATTTGTGGAGAAGTCTTACTGTTTCGTTCACAAGATAAGGCAAGGGGGGCTATGAATTCAACCGCCGAATCTGGCTGTCGTAATTACTGACGAAACGTCGTACTCAGTTTGTAAATGTTGTGGCTTGGCTCTCCAACACACCGGTGTTGCTGTACTACTGACGAATTGGCCACGTTCTGTTTACGTGACAACCCTTACTAGTTGGCTGTGTCGGGTGGTGGCGGGTTTTAACGACACATTTATATATTTACGCGATCTAACCCAAAAAACCTTTATTATTGATGATATTGATCGCGAAAGCCTCCCACGTGTTAAACTCACTAACATCGGCGTGAATCGAATGACCCCACCGACTCACGCTTCCGGGAAGCTAAGCAGCGTTGAGTCTGGATGGTAGCCGGATGGGTATGGGCTGCCTGCAATGCGTTGGGCAGCAGAGGGCAGTTCGGCGCAACCCATTGTTGTACCACACTTCTAAGCTCTCGCGTCAATAGCTCCTCGCAGTCACCGACCCGTCTGGTTTGAGGCTGGTTCCGCTACGGACAAAGTATGTCGCACTGCCTGCTGGGAAGTGCTCATCCAGCAGTGCATTGGCAGTACGTGTGCGTGGCTTTACTAATGCTTGCCTAAATTTCGACTTAAAACTTTCGTGAGTGCAGGAATTCATATTCTTGGTTCTTTCGGTAAAGTCACGTAGAATAACATTTTTTAAAAACTAAAATAATAAAAAAACAATTGAAAAATAAAATCATAAATTGAAAATAATAATAATTGTAATTGTATTTTTTGTTTTCTATCTACGTGACTTTACCGAAAGAACCAAGAATTTCATTCTTGCCTGGCAATGGGAAAGGCGAGGTCGGTGGTGGGGGGTGGGGGGCTAAGATAGAAGGAGGGGGGGGGCTAATGGGGGGGGGGTCGGTGGGATTTGTCAGGGGGGGGGGGTACTGCTGGGTCACCCAGAAAGCAAACACGGCGAGCAGCTTAATCCGCGCGGAGCGCATTACAAACACGTCCAGATGGCTCTTCCGCCAACGTTTCCCGCAGTTTAGCTTAGCCCGCTCTCTCTTCTTCTCCCTTAAAAGAGAGAGAGAGAGAATGAGAGAGTGGGCCCTTTGCTCAACTCTCACCCCCCGCCCACCTACCCACCCACCCACCCCCAACACTCTAAACTCACCCCTCCTCCACCATTCTCACTCTCTCGCTCGCTCGCTGCTTCATTCTCACTCATTCTCTCCATTCTCAGCAATGTCCGGGCCACTTTTCAATGCGTGCCGTTTAACACGCGAGCGCACCACGCACACAAAAAAACACCTCCGAGCTCAATTATTGACCGGGATGCCCATGTCACTTCTAAAAGCCAAACTCGTGCCAAAAAAGAAACCTCGACTGCATGGCAAGGAAAGGGACTTGACCCACATCGAGAGAGGAAACTGGAGAAATAAAACTGACAACACAGACACGACAACGGTCATTCGTGGAATTGGCAAAGTATCCCAAGATAGCAGGATCCTCTTGCGCTTCGGCGAGGCTTTCATAGATAAAAAAGGTATTGTTTTATCAAACAATTTACGTGGATATGTATTGCAATCAAACACTCTAAACGCATGATTCTGAATGTGGAGGGAAAAACCGGAGGACAGGGAGAAAAATCCACGCGACCACGTGGGAAGAGACACGCAGACACCAAATATACATCAGCAGGGATCGGACCCACGACATCCCGCATACCAGGCGAGGTAGTTAACATCTCGCCACCGTGGCACCCCTATTATCGTTATTATTGACAAGGATTTCGTGGTTGAGAATAGGGTTTCTCCTTTTATCTGGCAACAAAACAGGTGTTGAGATGTTAACACACCAAACTGAAACCTTTTACAAGGAATCATGTCTACATTAACCACAATACTTGTGGTCAGAATGCAAACAGCATACTCTGATAATATATGCATTGTCTTTGAAACTGATTGGTCCACACCAGAGACAGCTTTTTTTGGAGCCTAGTTTCAAATGATGTTAGACCAGAGTTACTGGCAAAAAAGGTCCCATGATGTAGCTGCTCACCCCGAGCTCTCATTACTCTGATAGTGCATTGTCTTTGTGCTGTCCGCCTTTTGGCTTCCTCTGGTCTGACACCGTTTTGAGACTAGGCTCAAAAGAAAGCTGTCTCTGGTGTGGACCAATCAGTTTCAAGCACAATGCATAAATGATCAGAGTGTGTTTTTTGTTTGCATTCTGACCACAAGTATTGTGGTTAATGCAGACATGATTCCTTGTAAAAAGGTTTCAGTCTGGTGTTTTAACATCTTAACACCTGTTTCGTTGCCAGATAATAGGGGAAAACCTATTCTCATATTTTGGTACTGGCAAAGGAGGCCCCATGAGATGTCGTCGTTGTGCTGTAATAGCTTCTGGATCTATTTTCGGGTTGCGACGCGTGATGTTCTGAATGATGTCCGACCTTCCCACCTTCTTTGGGAACTGAATCTTCAGAAGCTAAACAATCAGTACATTCAGTTCACGGAGAAGCTCGCGCAGCACGTGCAGCGAAACGTCGGTCATCATGCCGAACAACGCGCGGTAGCAACAACCCGAGCACATCTGCATTGTGGGCGTTTGTGCGATTGCTCTAAATTCGTCGCATTTCACCGCCCTTCCAGCGAAGGTTTCTCCTGGCTTGTGTGAGAAGTTAGGATCGTGGACTCGGATGCTGACTTCTTTGACTCATGTCTCTGTTGTGATAACTTTGTTGTTGTTTGCGTGCTTTTTTTATTTTCGTGCCATTTCTCGATTTGTTTATTAATTAGTTGTTTACGTTTCTGAGGCCTTTCATTTTGCTTGATAGTTGCGATAAATATGATTTTGTCTGTCGTATATCATTCATGCACCGAGTTGTGTGATGGAATTAACATGAATGACGCGATATAAAATCCAATTATGATCAGATAAATTATTATTCGACTGAGCTATAACTTAAACAAGCAATGAAAATGCGTTTGACACGCGGCAATATTGAGGCGGTTGCGGTGGGAGAGAGACAGCCGATGAAGAAAAAAAAATTATAAAGAAAAGTTAAATTAATAATTAAAGAATAAAGATCAGTGGGGTCCTTTGACTTATCAAGGGATTAACAAACTGGTCCCTTTCTTCCGCTAAATCCTTGACGAGCCGTGGCAAGGCACCCGCCGTATGGTGGGGCCTGCCACTCCCCCGCCTCCACGGGCCCCAACAGAGGCCGCCAAATGAGTAGCCACGCAGGATTAGGGGATGGCAGAAAGGACGGGGGCGAGGGGGGGCGAGGGGGGGCGAGGGGGGGGCGAGGGGGGGCGAGGTGGGGGGCGAGGGGGGGGGCTCTTCCCGGCTTTACTTGATAATTTCTCCTCCCACCCTTCTTACCCCCTCCCCCCAAACCGTCCTATTCCATCCTCCACATTCCATTCCAACCTCCTAGTTTTCAAAAAGCTCTGATGGTGGTGGCTGGCGTTTGTGGTGCTCGTGGTGGTGGAGGAGGAGGAGGAAGAAGAGACGGTGTTGCTGGTGGTTTTGGCGAGATTGGATTTGTCGGCGGTGGTGGAAAGTGCTGGTGGTGATGGAGGCAGTGCCGGATGTAGCTAGTGCGGGGCCTGTAGCATATGTGAAAAAGGGGCCCTAAATAAAAAAACATATAAATATTAAAACACAAAATTTTAACTCGCATAGTAAAGTAATTGCATTTTTTCATTTGCTATACAGCCAGATAATTCGAAAAATCGCTAACCTTAAACACCCAGTCGTTCGTAAAAGTTGAAGGCGGTATAGTACTATAGTAATAGAGCAAGTGGAAAATCACTGAACCGGAATTGATAGCTTGAAAGTATTTAGCGCGGGGCCCTTGAAAGTGCGGGGCCCGTAGCATATGTAGCTACTTGTGCTACTACGATAATTAATCCGGCACCGGGTGGAGGTAATGATAGTGGTGGTTGCAAAGGCTGAGCTGCTGATTGTGGAACTAGTGTCAGTGGTGGTGGTACTTCTTGTGGTGACGGCGGTGGTGCTTCTTGAAGTGAAGTCTGCGCCCGAGTCCTTTCACTCGGGACCCAAAGCGGCTTTAAACACGAGGCGTGAGCAGCGACTTGGGAAGTCACTCGTCCCAGAAGGAGGAGCAGGCATTTCGGGTCTCCGCGAGTTGAGACGGAGATCGACGCTGAGGGAGAAACAGAATTGGGCTAAACAGGGGTCCCTGGAAGGGCACAGAGAGACACGGGAGGAATACGTAGAGAGACAGAGGCAAACACGGATACAGAGACACCAACAAACGTAGAGACGGACACACAAACACACACGGATGCACGGAGCGAGACACGCACAGAGAGAGAGAAGCGAAGACGGTCACAGCGAGACATGAGTAGAAACAGCAAGACAAACACAAGCTTGAAAATAAACTCAGAGATGAGACACCGGGAAACGGGGGGCCATTATATGATAAGAGGGGGGGGGGGCTGGTCACGTGGTGCACAGTGTAAGTACGAGACAACCCCGTGTAAGAGTAAACTGCGTAATGCACTACATATGCACATGCTCAATCCACTGCTGAATGGTGGTCTCCCCAATTCACGCCGTGTCGTGGAAGTCATTTGACGACACTTGGCCAAGTTTGGTGAGAGCGAGTTGATCAAGGCAAGGTGCAATGCGCGTAAGTACTGTACAACAATTGGTTTGCTGTACTGCCCTCTGCTGCTCACCCCACGTAGCATTTGACCCTACATCAACCTGGTCGTGTTTGGTTATCATCCGTCCACGCGAACACGATGCAGGCTCCAACCCCGGCTCAGCTTCCGAGACCTCGACCAAACTCGGTGCATTCTGGTTGATTTGTTTGATACAAGTCGCCCTGAATGGACGCCCAGCACGTGGTGGTGGTGGTGGTGATGGTTGTTGAGTTTCCTAGAACCCGGGAGCTATCGACAACTGAACGCCAGCGAGGAAGCGTTGCACTCTCTCTCTCTAGAGCTTCTCTCTTCTAATTCTGCTGTGTGAAGTCCGGCAGAAAGGGGATCATTTCCTCTTAGCGGACGTGAAAAGGAAGAGCCGTTTGAAAAGATTATAAGGAGTTTGGGGAGGGGGGGGTAGGGGGTGGTCGTGGGGGGCTGGTTCAGAACCACGTGACGCGCGCTGCTAATCACACGGTGGCATTTGGGTCCCATTGTCAGCCAAATGCATCTCACACGCACCATTGTCATTGTAATCTGCGAGGCTGGGCTCATCTCTCCCCCCCCCCTCTCTCTCACTCTCTCTTTCCCACTCACTCTTCTCTCGTTAGGTGAAAGCAACTGCTGGGCACTTGGGAAGCGATTATGTTCCCATTGAACGGCGTAAAAAAAAAAGAGACCGGGGGAATTATTGCGGCTGTAGAGACCCCGGGGGAGCGGTGGGTGCTGAAGGAAATGCGTGGTCCCACTGGGAGCGTGGCTCAACGTTTTGAGCTGATTTCGTTCGTCCAGGTGAGAAGTCATGAGAGACCAGGATGAGTCTAATTTGTGAGACTGACCTGGGGCGTTGGTTTACCAGTAGGGAGGGGAGTGGAGGGTGGTGTCATTGATGTGTATAATCACAATTGAGTAATTTGCGGTGTAATGTGTGAATTTATATTGAACTTCTTTCGCACCGTACTTAGCCAACCGTGCCAAACGGAGGTGCGGGGAATAACAACCAAACCAAAATCAGAATAGATATTTCATTCTGCAGGAACCCGATGAGCTATGAAGCTCTTTTTCCCCCACAGATGTCCAGTAAAATGATTATCGATTACGGAAAACCGTGTACACTAATAGCCACGGATCGTTAACGTTAGCGGTGAGCGAAGCAA
Source organism: Lethenteron reissneri (assembly GCF_015708825.2). Lineage (NCBI taxonomy): Eukaryota > Metazoa > Chordata > Hyperoartia > Petromyzontiformes > Petromyzontidae > Lethenteron > Lethenteron reissneri. The sequence goes on along the minus strand of NC_083795.1, from coordinate 11,613,511 downwards.
ACGGCGAACGTTATTCAATGTACGTTGAGGCAATCATATTATTGTTGTTGTTATTGCCACAAGAGTCATTACACCCGCGGTAAATATTTAAGGGGGCCCCCTAGAATTCGGACCTCGAATTCAGAGGTTGCAGCCAACGGTACCGGACGTGGTGGACCACCATCGAAGTGTTTCCGAGTCGTTGTAGGTTGCATTTCAGATGCTCATTGATCAGGTAAATTTGATAACCGCTGTCATGAATTAATTAATGACCGTGGCCACACACTTGTTTTTGTTTGCACTGGGAGGTACTCAAGCCCCGCTGTTGAACGGCGCGAGTGGTGACGCCGCCGCTGCTGCTGCTGATGCCTTGGCAGCAGTGCTCGAGCACAAACAACAACAACACCACCAACAACAACACCAACAACAACAACACCAACACCAACAACAACAACAACACCAACAACACCAACAACAACACACCGCGTCAATATCAGTGTGGCCTGAATGGAAACAAGTAGATAATTGGTGGCGTTCTGAGCAATGGCCCTTCCTCATAGCACGTGACAATTTGACAGGAGGGGCACAAAACGTTTTGGGTGTCTCTTAGCCTGGTGGGGGGGGGGGGGGTATCCTGACCCCCACAGCACCCACAGAGGTCCCCCCCACCACCCCCTCCCCCCTCCCCCCCACCCCTCCCGCCACCCCCATCACATAGACTTCACACTCAACAGAACGATGAATATTAATTGGCATAGAGTTGTTTATATTTAAGTCAAGCACGTTGGCTGGGCAGGTGGATAAGCATGAATTTGGAGTGAATGACTTATTTAAGTTTGTTAAGGAGGTGAGTATAATTCATGCGCAATTGTCTTTGAGTCAAGTAGCAGGTGCTATAGGCTGCTGCTGTTGCGGGGATTCTTGTCATCAGAGAGGGATGGCGCAGCGAAATGCATTGTTGTACTGTACTGCTCCGCTCTCGCCTCATCGAATGCTTCTCACTTTGGCCAAACTGCACTGACCAGCGTGGTGAAGTATGGTCAGATAGCCTCCACGACCCGCATGTGCGTGCACAAGAACCCACCGAGGGCTCAAAGCCTCCCCTATCCAAGGGAGATCTCAGGTACATCAGATAAATAAACTCAACATGGCTGTCGAAAAAAACGCGTGCACAAATTTGGCATAGAGGGTAAATAGAGTCCACTTAAACAAAAAGATAGAAAGTCAATATTTTAGTGGAAACATTTCTGGAAAACATTTGGAGGTAGAAACAGACCTCCTTGTCTTTCGCGTATTAATTATTTATCGCAGTTGCCACGGCTCCCCCCACCCCTCCCCCGGCTACCCCGTGCATCTCAATGCATTCTCACCTGGTTCAACAAAAGCCGTCGGAATTTGGATGGCATTGCCCCAATCTTTAACAGAGAAGCCCACGCTTCTCTCTCCCCTCGCAACTCTCCCGGGTGACACGCGTATGGGGCCGCGGGGCGGAAGAGTCCTCCTCACGGGGGAGAGGAAAAGACAGAGAGAATGAGAGAGAGAATGAGAGACTTTTTGACTTTTAAACAACTTTTATTGCCGCCAGCAGCAACAGCACTGGAGGCGATTTCGATTCGAAATACACAAAGTCACCAGCAAACAAATGAAATGTAAACGCTACAAATCCACGCGCCGTGGCGCTACAAGCACCGCGCACAACACGAAATGAGAGAGAGAGAGAATGAGAGAGAGAGAAAGAATGAGAGAAAGAATGAGAGATAGAATGAGTGAGAGAGAGAATGTGAGAGAGGGGGGGCCCAGGAAGACCCGTAGGAACCGAGACTATAACACTCTCTGCTCAAGCACGGATCCCGTCAAAGCGTCTCTTCTCCCCTTTTTTTTAATCTCCCAAAGCATCAAAGGCTCCTTAACTCCATGAAACCAACGGGTCTCTCTGCAGGAGGCCGCACGCTTCACGGAGCCCTTGGAAGCGATTGACACGTTTCGAGCACTCTGGCGAGACCACACGTGGGACTTCACAGAATTAAACGCATATGATGAGCACAATGGCTCATTACTCACTGATGTTGCTGCGTAATAACGTTGAGCGTGTTAAGTGTGGCGATGGAATTGAAATAGATGTACGGTTTATTTTTTTTAACAGGGGGGGGGGGGCGGTTGCTTTTAAAACGTATTAAAACAAAAATGATTGAACTCTTGAAAAGCCACACCGAGTCCTATGACTCGTTGAGCAGGAGGAAGGTCTTGCGTTTCGTTGTTTGACGGCTATGCTTGGGTTGTTTAGAGCGTTTTCTGAGTGGATCGTCACATCGCAGGGACGTGAGAGATGGTTATGGGTTACGGGAGGTTTTCATCCAGCAGTTGATTAATCCTGACTGATGATGATAATAAATTATATTTTGTTATATGCCCTGTATGAACACGAATTCTTGAGTCTGCTAAGTAGATTTCTTATATACTCTCGACACTCTGAAAGGAAGATGTAAGAAAACAACAGTTCTTACATTTGCAGATACGCACCTGTGCTCTGTGTTTCCGGGCCGTCATACAGCGAGTTTGAAGATTGTTTGATGAGAAAGGAATAAACAAATACTTTAACATCACGGTGAGAGGCGCTCCACCATGTCGCTGTACAATCGTCACTGCTCGGACGTTATAGCTACGTTGAAGTTGTTCTGACATGAGCCAAGGTGTGGTTGAAACGAGGAGACTTGAGTCTAAAAGCCACTGCCAACGAAAAACCGCCAAAGCAGCAGTCAGAGTGGCAACGAAGCGAGTTTTCGTTGGGCAGCCCTGTGCGCCGTTGGGACCTCCTGCGCAGTTAACCCGAGAAGGAAAGTGGTGCGTGGACTGACAGGAAATTAAATGGGCCTCGGGATGTGCCTGTTGAAACGTTTGGAGATGAAATTAACACGGTGGGAAAGGCATAATCGCCATCATTATCATTTGGTTATTGAGATATTTCCTTACCCATAATGGTCAAGATATCAGAATATTTTTAGTTTCAGAATCGGAATGTGTATTTACACTGGAGGAATCCGATGAGCTGAAAAGCTCTTTCTCACAGATGTCCAATCGACGTCTGTGAAGTTGTCACAGGGATGTTAGCAGAATGCCAGAATGACGACTTCGACTGTACCTTGAAAGTGTTGTATCTCATTGCTGTACCTCATTGCTGTATCTCACTCAATAAGCTTCGAATTCGTGTGGAGCGACTCCAGAGCACAGTCGAGATGCGCAGCTACCGAGATAAGAGCCGTTTGGCGTTTTGGGTTCACGTTCTATTTAAGCGACATAACCGATGGTGACACGCGCGCGCGCGGTGTACGCTTTATTCGCGATCGAGTCTTGACTGATCCCCATACTTTCCATGAACACGCGGCCAATTAATCCACAACGCTAATTGCTCCGCGCCCGAAGGCCCATTTCGCATTAGCGCCCCATAAACCACGTATCTGCACTCGCGTCATCGCCGAATAATTAACGCCGCTCCATTGTGCGCGCCGACGCGCAACTATTGTTTAAACAAAATATACTCGTGACTTGCACTCAATCGCGGGTCACTGCGCGCGAATAGCGAATTTCATCCAAAGTATGTCATGTGTCTGCACAGTAAATAATGCACGTGTGTAAATATATATTGAACCGCATGCTTTGTAACTGATCATATATCATGGGTACACGTCTCAGATGCACCTCGCGGTGTCGCGATGACCCAGCGAAGTGGCGGCCACCGTGGCGCGATCACCGCTGGCCGCACGTGGGAACGCGTCCCGCGCGTTTTCCGCGCAATTAGCGTGGGACAAGGGGCAGGCACCGGGGAGGAGGGGGCGGAGGGGTGACTACCTCCCCACTCACACTCACTCACTCAGCAACCACCCACTCACACTCACTCACTCAACTACCACCCACTCACTCACACTCACTCACTCATACTCACTCACTCACTCAGCAACCACCCACTCACACTCACTCACTCAGCAACCACCCACTCACTCACACTCACTCACTCACACTCACTCACTCAGCTACCACCCACTCACTCACACTCAACAACCCACTTGCTCACTCACTCAGCAACCCACTCACACTCAACTACCACCCACTCACACTCAGCAACCACCCACTCACACTAACTCAGCAACACACCCACTCACTCAACAACCCACTCACTTACTCAGCAACCCACTCACTCACTCAACAACCCATCCACCCACTCACACTCACTCACTCAACAACCCATCCACCCACTCACACTCACTCACTCAACCACCCACTCACACTCACTCACTCAACCACCCACTCACACTCACTCACTCAACAACCCATCCACCCACTCACACTCACTCACTCACTCACACTCACTCACTCAACCACCCACTCACACTCACTCAGCAACCCACTCACTCAGAAACCCACCCACTCACTCAGCAACCCACTCACTCACTCAGCAACCACCCACTCACACTCACTCAGCAACCCACTCACTCAACAACTCACCCACTCACTCACTCAGCAACCCCCTCACTCACTCAGCAACCCACCCACTCACTCACTTACTCACTCAGCAACCCACCCACTCACTTACTCACTCAGCAACCCACCCACTCACTTACTCACTCAGCAACCACCCACTCACACTCACTCAGCAACCCACTCACTCACTCAACAACCCACCCACTCACACTCACTCACTCAGCAACCACCCACTCACACTCACTCAGCAACCCACTCACTCACTCAACAACCCACCCACTCACACTCACTCACTCAGCAACCACCCAGTCACACTCACTCAGCAACCCACGCACTCACTCAACAGCCCACCCACTCACTTACTCACTCAGCAACCACCCACTCACACTCACTCAGCAACACGCTCACTCACTCAACAACCCACTCACTCACTCAACAACCCACCCACTCACTCACTCAACAACCCATCCACCCACATTCACTCACACTCACTCACTCACACTCAACAACCCACTCACTCACTCAGCAACCCACCCACTCACTCAACAACCCACCCACTCACTCACTCACTCACACTCAACAACCCACTCACTCATTCAACAATCCACCCACTCACTCACACTCAACTACCACTCACTCACACTCACTCACACTCACTCAACTACCACCCACCCACTCACACTCAACAACCCACTCACACTCACTCACTCAGCAATCCACTCACTCACATTCACTCACTCAACTACCCACTCACTCACTCAACTACTCACCCACTCACACTCACGTACACAACAACCCATCCACCCACTCTCACTCACTCAACTACCCACCCACTCACACTCGCTCACACTCACACTCAACTACCCGCCCACTCAAACTCACTTAACTATCCACTCAGCCAGCCTCATTACCCACCCATTCACTCATTCATCCAACCTCCCTTACTCAACCATCGACCCAGACTTACTTACCCGCTTATTCACTCATTCAAACACGCACCCAGCTTCATTATACGTCCAATAACCCGCACGCAACTACCCATCCACCCTCACTCCACCACTTCGCCACTTCGCCAACGATACACCCAATGCAATATATGCATGCACAAAGATAAAGATCGCCCGTATAGCCTCAGCAGTCTGTTGGTGGCAAGTGCTGAGTCGACCTAGGGTAAGCTCAGGACCGGTTCAGGTGATCGTCACCGATGTTGTCCGTGAGCGGGAATCGAACTCGGGTCGCCGGGTTCGTAGCGCAGCGCGCTCACCGCTGCACTGCCGTTCCCCGCAACAAAAGACATACACGCACGTGCACACTCCGTATCTTAAAATCGCACCACCATCAACCACCACCACCACCACCACCGTCTTCCCCACCACTTACGCCTCCTCGTGTGAATTGATCTGATCGTGACTACCCCACCGACACTGTAGTCCTCCTGCTGGGGTTGCGGCGAAGGGGAGACCCCAGACAGACAGGGCTCACCCCCCGGAGCGACTGTTCGTGCGTAACGCACATGCGTGAAATTGTTAAATATACGCGCCACAAAGGGAGGGCTTTGTAAACCCCACTCCCGGACAAATTGGTGCTTAAGTTATGCGGCACCCCCCCCCCCCCCCCCGCTCACTCTCTTTCTTTTCTTTTAACGCGGCCATTCCATCCATCGCCCTCTTTTCTTGTCTCTTCGACGCGGTCATTCATTAATTATCCCGCGGTGCTCAGTGACGGATGCGAGTGACCCCCGCCCGCCCGCCCGCACGCCCGCACGCCCCGCCGCCCGCTCGGGGCGACGCATTCGGGGCAGGTGTGCCTCGTCCAACGCCTGGTGGCGACTCACACCTTGCTTTATGTTTTTGGGGAGAGGTGGGGTGGTGTGTGTGTGGAGGGGGGTGGGTGGGGTGGTGGTGTGTGGGGGTCCGCACAACGGATGCGGTGAAATCCGCGAGCGTCCACACCTCGCCGGTGCTTTGAGTCGAGACGCGGCGCGCACGAACGTAGAGCCGTAGGGACTCGTCTTTGGTGGGACTCGTCTTCATGGGGACTCATCTTCGTGGAGGGGCGCTTAGCGCGCCGACCGCGCGACGGAACCCGACTTTAACCCGAGTTCGATTCCAGTCCGCGAGTGACATCAGAACGGACTCTGGGCCACTGACTTCACATAGCCGCGTGTAAGGTCATTTGCTCGGGTTGGTCAACGGGAGGGGAGGGGGGCATAGACGTTGGAGCATAATTCAGTACAACAATCGATGTTTCTACACTGCCCTCTGCTGACAACTTAACCCAGCAGCAGCAGCCGACCGCACCTGTTGTTGTTGGCTGTGTTCGGGCAACCCATTCAAGCACTATCCAGGCTCAAGCCCGCTTAGCTTTCTTGACCCGACGAGGTGGGGCGCGTTCTGGGTGAATTGGTCGCAGGGCAGAGGTCAACTGCATCCACAAAGCAGAAGAGCGATCGGTTTGTTTTCGGGTTTCGCCGATCTATGAGATATATTTTCGACCAAGCGACTCGATTCGACTCGACGGAACACAGTTTCCGTTCCAAAAATGTCCCCCACCCATCCACGCCATTTGACCACCTCTCATTCATTCATTCAGGGCGGCATAAAAAAAAACACACACACCGCGGGCTGGAGACGCGGGACGCGGTGCGCGCCTTCACGTGCGCGTAAAGGCGCGAGATTTATCCCCATCCCATGTAATGGGGGGCCCCTTTAGAAGAGGTCGTGGAGGGAGGTGGTTGTGTGTGTGTGAAGAGGTCGTGGAGGGAGGTGGTTGTGTGTGTGGGGGGGGGGGGGGGGGGGTCTAGGGGGAGGGTTGGAGGGAGAAGGGGGTTGGTGGGTAGTGTTTTGGCGTGAACCTAAGCGGTCGTATTATTGACGCCCGCGGCCACAGAGGGGGCATTCTGCCGAGCGCCGGAGAGAGCTGCCTGGCTGTGGCTGTCACACCGCGGGTTGTGGGGGAGCGCGACTGCTGTGTATTTACGTCGCTGTCCAAGCGACAGGCGTTGTCCGCCCAAGGCTGTAAATGTCCACTCCCTACACAGCCCGCCCCCCCACCCCCACCCTTTTTGAAAACCATCCCACCAACCACAACCACCATCCCACCAGCCACAAAGACAAAGCTCGCCACCGCCCCCTCCCCTCTGCACCCAAACCACCACCTCCCATCCCCTCCCAACCGACCCCGTTCAGCTCTTCCACGCTGCTCCTCTTAGCGATCGTGCATCGACAATAGTTGTCATCAGCCCCAGTCACTGCTGGATGAAGGCCTCCATAAGTCGTCGCCATCTCTGACGGTCCCGTGAGATGCAGCAACCCACACAGCACTGGGCAGCAAACGAGCCGATTTCATCGCTTAACGCCCCGACCGTCTTTGTCTCCCCAGTGGTGATGTTCGACGGGAGTACACACCTGGGCGAGGCTTAGGCCACGTGCTTATGTCTCTTGCCGTGACTGATGCTATGTGCGCGGTCAGGAATTTAGCCCAGGTGAATGGGAAAGAGGCACAGCTTTGCCAACAGCTTGCCAGAGTCGCATACCACCACCACCACCAGCACCACCACCACCAGCACCAGCACCACCACCAGCACCAGCACCACCAGCACCACCACCAGCACCACCACCAGCACCATCAGCACCACGTCCCGCGTTGGCCGGGTAGTTAGTTTGTGGGTTGTATGTGAGCGGCACCTGGGCCGGCATCATTCGGAGCCTGGGTTCGAATCTGGGTTTCAGTCGTGATCGCACAAGAGCAATCTTAGGTAACTTGTGTTTTGTCTTATTCTCGCACCGTGGGAGCAAATAAGGTAACGCGCCATTGAAAGGACATCAGAAGTAGTGCTACGATCTCCATTTTTGGAACTCGCTGTCCGATCAATTGGTGCACTGCTGTCTGGTTCGAAGTGCGAACGGACACATTCCTGCCATTTCATTACATCTCCGTTGTGATATTCACGGGACACAAACACTAATCACAGCCATCAATGAATCAATTGAAGACTGCATGAATGCCTCAGCACGCTGTCAGCAGTCATTTTATATTTTTGTGTTACCATACCTCGCCGATATTACGAAGCCACTGAGGTTATGCACTTTGAAATCTGGATTGAAAGCTAATTTATTTTGACAGCTGTTTTGTCTATCGTTTGTTGTCCTTCCGTAGGGTGCGAAATAAGTTCAACATACATACAACCATAACTTTTAGAAACAATTATTTACTTATTTTACATTACAGTCATTGTATTTATTTTACTTGTTTGGTTGGCTACGTACGGTGCGAAATAAGTTTAACATACATACAACCATAACTTTAGAAACATTTATATACTTATTTTCCAAAACAATAACTGTATTTATTTTAATTACTGTATTTGGTTGGCTACGTACGGCGCGAAAGAAGTTCAACATACACACTACCCGAACTTTTAGAAACATGTACATACTTGTTTATTTATTTTACGCAACCATCTCATCCCAACCACGTAAACAAGACCGCAGCCTGTGTGTGTTGTGCGTGGAGTCGTTTATTTAACAGCAATTGCTGAGCACACACAGGCCAAACCAAAACGGTCAAAACGGCCAGTAACAAACGACACCACTAAAATTGTAATAGATACGAGTTAGTATTACGCGCGCTCACACACCCCTCCCCTCCTACCCCCGCCCCCGCCCTCTTTGTGAATTGAGCAAGGTTGTAAAAACTTGGGGTGGTGGTGGTGGGGGGGGTGGGGGTGGGGGAGGTGGCGGTGGGGCGGGAGAACGTGCGGTTTTCGTGGTGTGTTGTGTGAGAGCGGCGAGTGTGGCCTCGTCTCCTCCCGCGCCGAGGTGGGTGGGCCGGGCCCGCACACGGGGCTCCGAGTCGGGGCTCGCAACGAGGGGCGGAACCGGCCCTCGATGCACCCGGGGAGCAACCGTGAAATCGCTACACACTCCGGGTGAGCGGGGCATGGCCCCGTGTCGTGGGGAGGCACGGGGTGGGGTGGCGTGGGGGTAGGAGGGAGATGGGGTGGGAGGGCTGAAGAAGGGGGGGGAGGAAGGAGGAGTTGGGTGCAAATTGACCCAGGGATTGTGTTTGGGTTGTGGGAGGAGGCGAAGAGAGAGTGATGTGATGGTGATTGCTGATGCGTGCTGGAGGCTGGGTCTGGACTATGATATAGATGAAAATTAAGGGTTGCATATATGATACATGTACACGAAGCTGCGTGCGGAGGGGGATAGAGAAGGAGGTGGGAGCAATTGATCGTAGGATTGTGTTTGTATTGTGTGTGAGTGGGTTTTGATTTGACGTTGACTGGTGATGCGTGCACGAGGTTGGCTTTGCACTGTGATGAAGAGGAAAGTTCAGCGTTGCATATATGATGCATGGACAGTGCATCATCAGCAGACTGCTCTCAACCGTGTTGGAACAACACCTGTAAGGTGTCGATATTTCCTTCATAAATGGGAGATCAGGGACTCGCCAAACGGCGCGTTCCGTGAGGTGCAAACCATTACTGATGACTGCCCAATATGGATTTCCTGCGGTCACGAAAGCTTCAAATCAAGATTAGTGATCTATTATTTTTCTATCGACGTGACTTTACCGAAAGAACTAAAGAGTATGGATTCCTGCAGTCACGAAAGCTTCAAATCCAGATACAACACGCGTGTTCTGGGGGGGGGGGGGGGGGGGGGCAAGCGGATGACTCCGCTCAACTGCCCCGGGATGCCGTGGAATTACTGGCGCAATTAATAAAAACAAAACATACAATTGTAGCCTGCTGACTTTTTTTGTCAAACGCCACACAAACGAAGAAGTACATCATCAGAGAGCCACTCAAAGCCATCTCGCGATGCAACTAGCCACATAGCACCGGCATACCAAGTTGAATGTATCGCTCCATCTCCACGAGTTGACGTCCTCGTGGACACGTTCCATCCCTTGGCTGCCATCGTGTTAGGTCTTCCTCTAGATTTGAAGCTTTCGTGACTGCAAGGACTCATATTTTTAGGTTTTTTTCGGTAAAGTTTTACCTACGTGACTTTACAGAAAAAACCTAAGAATTTCTCTACTGAAATTGCCAACACTTTGGCATGTTGCATAGTTGGGTCTCGCCTTGACTATTGTAACTCCGTCCTTGTCCGGACCTCCGCTGGCAACCTAAGGAAGCTTCAAAGACTACAAAATAACCTAGCACGCGTCGTCATTGCCCACACTCATCCCCGCCTCGACTCACTAGCTCGTCTCCGCGCTCTCAACTGGCTCCCCATTGCCAGTAGGGTCACATACAAGACCGCCTGCCTCTGCCACAATGCCTTCATATCCGCCTGCCCGCCGTATCTTTCTTCATTACTGACAACTTGCAGCTCAGCACACGGCAGATGCCTGCGCAGCGCGACTCACGACCTCCTCTTGATACCAAGATCCAGGATGGTCATGTCTACGCGCCGCTTCTCGGTGGCAGCCCCAACAGTCTGGAACGATATCCCTCTGCACATTCGCAGCATCACCTCAATCGCCTCCTTCAAGAGACACTTAAAAACTCACCTCTACAATCATGCTTTTGAGCGACTCTGAGCTTGGCTCCGCGCCTCTGAGTTGCGGCCACTACGTCTGCAAATTTGCGCGCGTTACAAATTGTACTATTATTATTATTAATAGGTCTTCCTCTATTTCTGGTTCCTTCCATTTGTCCGAGCAACACACATTTGATTGTCAATTTTTTTGTTTCCTTCTCGTCACATTGCCTGCATGAAGCCTTCTTCTACGCGAAACCTTTTTCTTACTTATGCGTTCGTCGTTCTTTGGGTCCACTTTAGACGCGACATTCTTCTGTAGCAATAGCTTCCGAATGGCAATATCTTTTCTGCGTCAGTATGTATCAATGTCCAAGTCTTGCAGGCACACAGAGCTGTACATGAACGCGCATGCTATTAAGATGTTCAGTTTGGTCTCCTTTCCTGCAACTCCGTTATTATTTTTGACCATCATCCGTATGTCCTCACGGAGCCCAGGTACTCTACCTATGCTTTTCTTAACAGTAATAATGATGCCTTCAACCCGGTATGTTCTCGATTCCACATGCCACCTCTTTCCATCTCGCAACGTAAATCAAAGCATGCAACTCCCTTTTCAGCCACTTTCTGATTCTCTACATCGTCAGCGCGCGTCTCAAATGTACGTCCGAAATCGCGGAACTGCCCTGGGTCCAAGAGTCGGAAAAACCGAGGCAGTCTGAAGTGCCACTCCGTTACGATTAAGAGGTTCATCCCGTGATGATGGCGATGATGATAAGTGGTGCCCGGGTCTAAATTGAGTGCATCAAGGCGCAGTGTTTACATTAGACTCGAGCGGAACTCGGTCACGTCCGATTTCTACGTAGCCTAGGGGTTGTTTTTTTTAATCTCAAAGCCATTTATCTGTGTTTCATGAAGATCATCCACGCTAACGATTTTGATGGTTCATCAAGTGTCCCGTGTTAACGCAAAACACTTGACTCCGCCATGCAGTACTGTGCAAGTTGACACCGCGTCTGACTTATAGGAAAGATTATATATTTATTTAAAAAAAGTGACCGTGATATTGCCCGAAGCGAGGATCTGCCCACGCTGCATTTCCATAGGGCACCGATGTCACCGTTGGGTCTGCTTGAAGCCTTTTGGGCCACGTTGGGAGTATCATATTTATATGTATATTTTTTTAAGGTTTTGATGGCTGGCTGGCTGACTGGCTGGCGCCCGGGCGGGCGGGCAAGTGCGAGGTGAGGACGTCACCCACATCCCCCCCACCCAACTCACCTTCTTACCCCTGCTCTCTATCCTTCGCAAACGCGCGGGATACGCCATCATACTATCATCTCATCTTACATTCGAGAACAATTCGTCGTTGGTACGCTGGGGGGGAGGGCGGGGCTGATGATCCACGTCCGAAGGACGGCGTTTGCTGCGAGTTGCTCTTTTAAAATAAATTAACAAACGTACAAACGAAGACGCGTTGCGTGCACTCCGCGGCCGTTCCTTGTTCAATCGATGGACGGAAATGATCAGGGCTGGCTGGGGGGGGGGGTGTTAAGCGAGGAGCTTTGGGGCGTGCGCGCATGGTTGGGGGTACAAATTGATGGCAGGAGCCGTTCTATAGAAACGCTTCACTTAGAGACAAAACTCGCCTGCGGGCATGTGTGGCAGCACCAATTGCCCCAACCCCACCCCCTCCCATCTCCACCCCCCGCCGCCCGATGAGATGCCCTGTGAGTGTGTGAGCGTTAAGAGCACTTGCCCTAATAGTCTGTTAAAGGCTATGTGGGGGATCTTTGTCTGTTGGGGAGCGGTGGCGCTGCGGTTGGCGCGCTGCGCTACGAAACCGGTGAGCAGAGTTCGATTCGCGTTCACGGTCAACACCAGTGACGATTATCTGAATCGCTACTGGAGTTTTCCATAGGTCGATGCGGCCTCAAATGAGTACCAGTAAACTCAATACAACGTGTTGAAATAGTATAAATGCTATTCCTCTGCAAGATAGGGAGCCATTGTTTTTCACAATATTAAATCAGCCGTTCAGAAGAAAGAGTGATATTTGAAATTAGTCGGGTATCTAAAAAATGGATTGCCCTGTATCACCATATGCCACATTAAATGTAGATTAACCACAATTAATGTTACATTTACTCTCAGCAAGCCAACAGAAATGTGCCTCAACCAACAAAGGTTTCCTGGGTTCATAATTGGAATGGTTCATGAATTACATTTTTAAGATTTGATTTTCATTTTAAATAATAGTTCATCCTACATAGACATCACCCTACTGTCTGCCCGACACCGTATGTATCATTAGTACTACATCAGAATGCGGAAATGAAGCAGAGCTTTGCCTGGTTCGTACTTGGACAAGGGAGGACCAAAACAGCTTCCCAGGTGTTGTAGCCATGGGGGTGACGTGGCCAGGAGATGCTATTGCCGAGTGTCCCCCCGCCCCCCCCCCCCATGATCTATTTCACGATGGGTTTCCTCTGGCTTCTGCAGGCTTCTAGCACAAAAAGCCAAATTCAAATGTTGTGGCTTGGCTCTCCAACATACCGGTGTGCTGTACCAGTAACGAATTGGCATGTTCCGGTTACGTGACAAACATTTACTAATTGGATGTGTTGGGTGGTGGCGGGTTTAACAACACATTTTTATATTTACGCGATCTAACCAAAAAAAAACTGTATTATGGGCACACTCTCATTATTGTAATTTTCCAAAATTTCCCATTGCAGCAAGGCCCTCGTGATAATTGCAAGACCAACCGAGTCTATTCTGGATTAATAATTACCACGATTAATACATAATATTTTAAACATATTAATTGAATTACACGAACACACACACAAATATAGACAGTGCACCACTTTGCAGACTAGCACCATGCGTATCATTAGTAAAACATGCAGCACCACGCACTTGAGCAGCCCTGCACGCGCGCGGTCTGCATGGTCTGGCTGCCCGCACCCCAGTCAAAAGTATCGGACGGGGTGGCTAAACAGCCTTCAGAGTCAATTATGAGGCTCCACGATCCCATTGGCTGCCGGACAGCGAGCCGAGAAGCTATTTGATACACTATCAATTGCCCTTTTAAAACACAGGCGCCCAGTCGCAAGCCATCACGCTGTTGTTTTCGCTGCTGTCACCGCCTACTGGGGTCAACAGGCAGACGGAGTCGGGTTGACGTCTCCCGCCTCCCAGTTCCGGCGACGTCCAGGTAAGGAGAGAGCCCCCACGCCTGGGCTGCCATGAGACACACCCGAAGATGCACTCCCCCCCCCCCCCCCCACACACACAAAATACAATTCGTCAGCAGCACCTTGCTAATTGAAGTGGGTTAGCGCTGACCCAGTGCGTTGTGTTAATCTCATTTGGGGGGGGGGGGGGGAGTAGGGGAATTTTGCATTTCAGCTGAATTCACCAGGTAATTAAAGGTGGAGGGGGGGGGAGGAAGTTTGCGGGACAACAATTGACATTTGGGCAGGTAACGCGGCTCGGGCGGCGAGAGTTCACGGGGCCCCGCGTGTTGATTGTGTTCCGCGCGGATCGACTGGGCGCCTCTGTCCGAGTAGGCCCGCAGATGGCTCAACGTGTCGAGTGGCTTTCAGACGTGTTCGCTTTGGAACCAAAACACAAACAAACAAAACAACGGCTTTATTTCGATACAATTCACTGGGAAGAACATATACGAAGTCAATCGGTAATGTTAACTTTTATTTAATCTACAAAGTTCACCACGTGTATTTGACGTTGATGCCAGTAATATTAAACCATATGTATGTCGTCATAACATAGACATGTTCTCGTAATTGAACGTTTCAGGCAATGGTCCTTCTTCCATTGGCCCTTGAATATCGTGAGGTTGACACATGGGCGGCTTCGGAATTGACATTTGAACAGTCCACGATCAGATTGTGAGTATCAAAAATAAATATCCACTCCAACCATTCAACGATGGACACGTCAGCTCATCGGGATTCACAACACCTATCGAATGTAGACTTCAGAAATCCATCGTGTGCCGTGAACAGATTATATCTGCCACTCTCCATAGATCAATTTCTCCCCACAAATGTAACCCAATAAGATGCTGCATACTTCTGTTTTTAAGGGGCGCGATAATGACGCGGCATACGCATTTATTTTTGTATTTGTGCTCATACAATACAGTGACCGGAGGCACGTAAATATTGTCAAGCTGGGTGTAGCGGCCTACCACCAGGAGGTAGCAGTACAGCAAGTGGGTTTGCGTATCCATCCATGCGTAGCTTTGGGCGTTACCCCCTCGTTTCTATGCTCGTTTTTTCCGTGTCCTCGCGTGTTTCCTCCCACGTGCAAGTCCCTCGTTGACAGGCGCCACGAAACTTCCCAACGGAGAAGCAGGACTCTCTAGAGAAATGAGTCTCCTCTTGGTAAAAACAAATTAAAGGCATTGCTACTTAAAGTGCGAGTCAACACGCGCCCACGCTACTCGCGTTTTGGAATAGTGCGGTCACTTAAAATACCAAAATTTCAACAACAAAAAAAAGCAATATCTGAAATAACAGCCTTCCTCTTCACACACGCGCACACATTCCACTGTCACGGGTCACGAATCCATGATTATAAACACTCACGCACGCACGCACACGCACACACCGATGCGCAGACGCTCACAAAACCCGCGTGCCCCCCACACACCACCCCCCCCCCCTTTCAGCGCATGTGCACGTCTGAACGACCCTCACCTTCCCTACCCCCCCCGCCCCCCCACACCCCCCACCCCCCACCCGGTCCCCCCTCCCCCCCACCATTCGCTCTCGCTGCCACCAGATCCTTCTCCCCGTGGAATGGCCGGGAGTCTGACAGAGGCCTTCCCGCCCTGAGCACCATCATTTATCTCTGTCAGGGCCCGACGGGCAATGACAAATGGTGGGGACAGGGTGACACTCTGGATCCGGTGGGTTGCGGTGCATGGCCGTGTCGTTTGGGCCGCTCTGCCGAGAGAAGGGAGGCGGGGGTGGCTTACCTTTCCCCAAATTGGTTTATTGAGTTGGCAAGTCATTCAGCGGGACCTCCTGTTGCATGGAACCTCTGCACTCTCCTGTATCGTCACCCCCCCCCCCCCAACTCTGCCCCACGTCATCTACCTTCCTCCCACCCACCGCATTGCCTGCATCTCCACTGGGTTATTCATTTGATGTGATTTTGGTTTGCAAACTCAGAGCCTGACTTCCGAATGCATTAGGATTAGCTGCTGATCTAGCGCCGCCCGATTTGCGGTCACACGTCCGTCAGACCGATCTGGGAGTTTTGTGTTGTTGTTTTTCGTTTTATGAGACGCGAATGCCTTGAGAACGCGTGCGCGTGTGAGCGAGCATTGAGGGTATGACTGGGCAGGCAGGTTAGGGGCAGCAGTCCGCGGGCTGCCCGAAAAAGCCAGCTCCCCGAGATCCATTCCCGGCAAGCGACGGCTGAACCGGTCAAGTCTGTGGTCTCCTGTAGATCAACTCGCCCTCGAAATGTGTACCTGCTGTAACGTTGTAGAGATTAGCACCGGGGTAGACAATGGCATGATCTATTGTGCAGTAGAGAGATCATGGCCAGGGATGGTGATTGATCAGTGGCCGGTGGTTAAAGGCAGCGTCTGGGCGAATCAGAATCAGTAACTTTATTTATACTGGAGGAATCCGATGACCTATTAAGCTCGTTTTCACATATGTCCGGTAAGGGCAGGTCAGAAAGGTATAGGAATATACGAAAACCGATTAGGAGCGCAAAGTATAGGAAAGGTAAGAAAATCACTCAAAATAAAGACGAAATAAATTAAATATTTAAGTACAAATTGCAGAGGTATGTCCACGATAGGCCATTGAGTGTCGAGCAGAAGATGCTAGGACTGTCACAGTGATATCCAATGAAGCGGTTTTTCGAAAAAAATGGTGCAGAACAAGCGTAATTTAAATATATATGACCCTTGGTGGCAATTTAAAGTAGTTATTGCATCAGCACATTTTGTTGCAACATTCAGTGTCTTTCGGCATAGACTATAGCCGGTACGCGCGAAATCGAGGCCGCACATATATATGTAAATACACGGCATATAAACATATACACGAAGAGCATGTGTAACGTCTGGTGTTCGTGTGATGTGCATCGCGCAGAGGCTTTCACGATCGCGCCCGTTTCACACACCGTGAAGTCTGCAGCAGGGCATCACTGTTGTCACGTGCTTTTACCCACCAATTACGTAACGAGCAAGGTCATTTAGAAACCTGCCACATTTGGACAGTGACATGCATGGCATGCTCTCGCTTTTTGCACGATTTTATTGAACTAACTCACTCTGTCTGTTGTTATTGTTGTCGTCGTTGTTGTTGTTGTATCCTCAAATCTTGTAACTCAATTTTAACCCACTTCCCAATGTGGTATCGAATGCAAACTTGATATACTTACGTCATACTGAAGACAATACTATATTCGATCATAAAATGCATTTTTAAACAATCTTTTTTTTTATATGTTATGTTTCGGTTTCGGTTTAATTCCCCATGGTCCCTTACGATATGGCAAGCTTCGGGGGCCACTTCTTGGAGTCGTGGAGTGCTTCCATTACTAGTACGGTACAATTAATTAAAGCGTGTTTTAAATAAAAGTTGTATTTATTTTTCCTCGAATCAAGTCACGGGATCTTCAACGTGCGATGTGAAGAAGACAGCGCCCGCAATGTTTTATTTTGTTAATGCGCAAATTAACCGGGTGAGCGGCTGCCGGCGGGAATGTCACCGCTCCGATCTCACGGCCGAATATCTCGCGCGCTCGCCGGCTGGGCAGACGCACGCCAGCGAAGGCGCGGATCTTCTTCTTGTCACCTTCGTGTCCTCTCTCGGTGTGTTTTTTTGGGCGAATTTGGGAGTGACGAAACGTACCTTCGTCTCACGGCTTGACGTCAGCTACGGCCGCATTTGCAACCGTGATGTTTTGACAACTGTGCGTTTGCTGCAAGTATAATTTTACAACTTTGTATTATTTGTTTTTAACTATTGCGTGTTGTTTCCTTTTATGTATTACTTATGTCGGTTTGTTCGAGTCTAAGTACAATTGGGCGTATAAATGATTGAGTTTACGTATATATTCTGTGGGTCTTTTGGTAAAGTCACGTCGGTAGGTGACTTTACCAAAAGATTAAATGTAGTTATTTTAATTTTTATTTAAATGTTTATTTTATTTTTATTTTCACCTACGTGACTTTTCCGAAAGACCCAAAGAATATGAATTCCTGCAGTTACGAAAGCTTTAAGTCAACATTTGACGTATATAACCGGGTTTGTGTGATTGTTTAATGCATCTAACCGTGTAACCTCCTCTGTAATTTTTGTCATTGACGATCCCAGCCTGGGGTCACCTGTGACGAGGTCCTTCGTAGGCGTCACGGGGCGGAATAATTTAGCAGCTCGGGGTGTGTGTGTGAGGGTCTGATGGATGATGAGGGTGGAGACGAGACCAAGAGCCCGTTTTTATTTCATGCTTTTAAAAACAACAAGAATTAACAACAACCTTGGGACAACGTATGTAAGTTGAACTTCTTTCGCACCGTACGTAGCCAACCATGCTAATCCACAGTAGAGAGCAAAACACTGGCTGACACCACGTGTATCGTTAGTACTGCATGTGAATGCGAAAACTAAGCAGAGCTGAACCCGGTTAGTACTTGGATGAGGGACCACCGAAAGAGCTTGCCAGGTGTTGTAGGAACCGGGGGGCTACGTGGCCAGGAGATGGCAGTGCTGAGTGCCCCCCCCCCCCCCCCCCCCATCGTATATTGCGTGATGGGTTTCCCCCGGGCTTGATACAGTAAATTTAGCTGTGACGGTCCCACTTGATGACGGAGACTTGTGTTGCCTCCGAAACGTCGTGATTTATTATTTTATTTCTATTATTATTATTTATTTTTAATTTTACCTACGTGACTTTACCGAAAATTTTTAAGCATATGAGTGTTCTTCCGGGCTCTCCAGGTTCCTCGCACACAAAGAGCCAAACCTCTCATTTTTTGGAATTTTCCAAACACCCCCGATGCAACAACGCCCTCCTGATCGATAGTTTTAAGTCCCTGGTGAGTTTTGCACACTCCACTGCGAGTCCTCGCACAAGGGTAGTGACACAACAACTTCCTTGGAGCTTCAATCCTCGACGAGCCGTTTCAATGTACGACAACCACATTTTGCAGGATTGGAATGGGGTCAGGGTTGCGATTTCCGCATGGAAAATGCGGAAGGAGGGTTCAAATTTTCCCGCATTTTTGCTAAAGTCAACCGCAAACGGTGGAAAGACTACTCCTATGACCGCGCGCTTTTAACAACACGTTAATGTGTTCTATTGGAAAGGATACATGCAAGGCCCAGCATCACGTAGGGCTTTGAGTTACTGATTGGAATGAATATATGATTTCCGCATTTCCGCACAAGAACCACATACTTTATTCAAATTCGGAGCCGTGATTACGAGCACATGTACATGATGTATCCTTTCCAATAGAATGCATTAACGTGTTGTTAAAAGCGCGCGGTCATAGGAGTAGTCTTTCCACCGTTTGCGGTTGACTTTAGCAAAAATGCGGGAAAATTTGAACCCTCCTTCCGCATTTTCCATGCGGAAATCGCAACCCTGAATGGGGTTCTTTGGGCATCGCGGATATGAGCAGGAAGTCCAATGGGGTTCTCCCTGTCAACAGGGGAAGCACTCTTTGGTGATGCTCTCAGCGGTCGCCACCTCATCCTCCTCCTCCTCACCAGCCTCCGATTGGCTTCTGCTCCACATAGCGTGGATGTGACAATGAGCGCGCCACGGTGCCACTTACGAGGAGTTTACCATGACAAAACATCCTTGTACGCAGCCCCATTATACCCACGAATATTGCTCTCCCACAATGACGTTGAGCCTCTAACTTTCTTCAGTTACGTCCTCGTACCTGATGGGAATCACTTTAAGATAGTGTTAAGATCTCAGCACGTTAACGATGATGACGTTAACGTTACTTCTCCTCAGTAACAACATTCACCCAAAATGAACATATTTCTATTGGTGTAATATTCTAAAGCATAGCCAAGATTTGGATAGTTTATACAAGAATACGGCACGTATCTATACCCATGCAGTAAATATTCAGTACTGTTATCTCTGTGTTCACTTTAACACTGTACTTTGAAACCAATTTCCCTTATTTCTTAAAGAGTAGCACTTTTCCTGTTATGGACACTATATGAAATTACTTTAAGCTGTCCTTTAGTCTTTTTTGTCCTTAGTCCCAAACATGAATCCTCTTTGAGAAAAGACCTGGCGTCTCTCTCCTCGACATTGCCGCTTCAGGCTCTCACACATGTCTCTCCTTGAAACCAGTTATGAAATATGGGCCGTACCATTTCCGTATCCTTCATGAGGGGTGATCAATGGGTTAAACCATTCCCTGTGCCCTCCATAATAGGGGGGGGGGGTGTATGGATTAATCCATTCCCCTGGTCGACACTTGTTTTAATATTCACAACAACCTTCATAATAAATCCCATTTCGCCACAATAGTGCATCGGGCTTTTCTAGGTTAAATCAAATGTATCTTTCTAACCACAATAATAATCGAACAACCACCACACGTAATATTGCTTCAGCATATTTACAAAGCTCTTTTCCACTTAAAAAACATAACAGGGCATTACCAAAGTACGCCACCTGCTGCAAAGTGGACGCCAACGCCCATGGGGACATCATCATCTTAGAGCCTTTAATAACAACAGACGCAAAGCCAATGGAGAACGAAGATTTCATCTTGATATGAAGCTTTCGTGACTGCAGGAATCCATACTCTTTGGTTCTTTCGGTAAAGTCACGTAGGTAGAAAATAAAATAAATCACGACGTTTCGGGCACAACACAAGCGTCCGTCATGCTTTCCTACGTGATGACAGACGCTTGTGTTGGGCCCGAAACGTCGTGATTTATTTTATACCCACGTGACTTTACCGAAAGAACCAAAGGGTAACGATGATATACTCTGTCAGAGCAACATTTGGGGATATCAATGCCATTATTCGAGTGTTTAAATTTACCCTTCAGAGTCGTAACGTGTGAATTTGCATTCATGTGTGGAGCTAACCAAGGCCCGATTAATACCCCTCGCTTGGTTTACATCGAGAAATGTAAAATATAATCAGGATTGGCCTCATATGATTCTCAACGGCTGATGCATCCCCCAAAATGCCTTTCAGATGCATCATCTAAACGTTCACACTGATATCATGGTGTTTGCTTGAGGAGCCTAACATTTTGAGATATCGTCATTTGCATATTACAATGCACAGCACACACACGAAACCAAGCAGCAATAATAATAGAGACGAGGCTTGCTTAACAAGTCAATATTCTTCTGGTCGTCGATGGCCTGGAGTAGGTGGTACGTGACGAGCCGCCGAGAGGAACACTGGATGTGGTATTCTGGGTGTGGAAATATTGTCTGGGTTACCAGACGTTGGACTGATGAGAATGACGCAATGAATCCACGAGATATAAGAGACACGGTGTGGAAACCACAGGAGATGCGTACTCGCCCTGGAACTTTTCAGCAGAGGCCGAGGCTGTCACAACGACTCGGTAGATAGGGGCCGTCCATAAATGACGTCACGCACCTGGGGGGGGGGGGGGGGTCAAACATTTGTGACGATGTGTGACGAGGGGGGGGGGTGGTTGAGAAATGTGACGTCACATCAAAATGCGCAACTTTGAATAAATATAGACAACACGTTCTACTTAATTAAATAGACGTTTTAATAAATGGGTTCTCCTACAACATCAGAGTGCAGCGCCACATTAAATACGCACTACAATGACAATAGTTTAAAGCGATTTGAAGTATGTTTTATTTCCAAAATGGAAATATGGTTTGGGGGGGGGGGCAGAGCTTTGTGACGTCATATTTGAGGGAGGGGGGTCTGACTTTTTGTGACGCCGTGTGACGAGGAGGGGGGGGGGGGTAAAAAATCGTCCAAAATCGCGTGACGTCATTTATGGACGGCCCCATACGTGGGCCTGGCGTCCACTCACAAACATAGCACATCCACGCACACATGTACGGATCTAATAAAAAGAGAAAATAAGCAATTAATTAATTGCTTAATCAATGACTTGATTTTTTTTATTAATTCCCTCGTGCATCTGGGTGTTCCGTGTAAAAAAAAACAAGCATTTTGCGGAATGAATAAATAGTTGAGTGGGCCGAGTGAACCCGCCAACGGGCGTTGCGAACTCGCAGGAACCTTCCAACTGCGGCCCACTCGCTCTGCACGTCGCGTCGCGCGCGGATCGCCGCCCCGAGACCCCGAGGAGTCAACCGGCGAAGGAGACGCGGGTGGCAGAGCCGGGGACCCTTCCGTGCGTCTGCGCTATTGAGCATAATCGGATCAAAATGTACGTTTGATTTGGACCCCCCCCCCCCCCACCACCACCACCGGCATCACCATTAAATTAACTCTCCTTCTTTCATAACTGCTTCATGATCGTCAAGCGGCTGTCTCGCCGCCAAGGAAATGCAATGCGTGAAACTGGTTGGGACGTTGTGGGGGGGGGGGGGGTGGAGATTTCAGAACCGGCCTCCGTGGAAACGTCAAAGAGAGTGGCTCGCGCGGGGGGTGGGGGGGGTCACGCTAATCTTGTTTGTTCCTCGTTTGCATCTCAAACAGAACATTGGCTCCCGACAAGCGACAGCTGCCTTGCACATTCAGATGCAGTTTCGAGATCTGTATGTATATACACGAACGCGGACGGGACACACGTCGAGTTCTTAAACTTCCTTCCACCACACACACAAGGAAGTTCCTTGTGTGTGTGGTGGGGGCCAACACCAGTGACGAATATTTGAACCGGTTCCTGAGCTTGCCCTAGGTCGACTCAACCTCAAATGAGTACCTGGTGCGGTGTGTAAACATCACCACTGGGGAGACAAAGGCGGCCGGGCGTGGTGCTGGACACCCACCCCCTCGTGTGTTGTGCCGTGCCGGCCTTCATAGGTGCTCGCTAACAGCACTTGCCCCAACAGTCTGTTCAGGCTATACGGGGGATCTTTGTCGTTGGTGGGGAGCGGTGGTGTAGCGGTTAGCGCGCTGCGCTACGGACCCGTTTACCCGAGTTCGATTCCCGCTCACGGCCGACACTGATGACGCTTATATCTGAACTGGTCATGGGCCTCCCCTAAGCCGACTCAGCCTCGAATGAGTACCTGGTGCGTCGTATAAAACATCGCTACTGGGTAGACAAAGGCGGGCGGGTGTGGTGCTGACCACCCACCCCCGCGTGTATATACGTCTAAAACTTCTTTCGCACCGTACGTAGCCGACCGTGCTAATCGGATGTGCGGAGGAAGGACAACAAACTAAACACAAACAACGGTTCTGAAGAAAAGAGGGTTCACTCGAGATTTAAAAAGCATAACTCCAATGGCTTCCGAATATCGTTCAGGCCTTCACAGGTGCTCATCGCTAACAGCACTTGCGCCGGATACTATTTTTTTACGGCTATATGGAGGAATCTTTACACACAAACACACACACACGCGCGCGCGCACAAATAATGCCTTTATTCGGCGACCTGGCAACCGGCGTTGGAATGAATGCCGCCGTCAAACGCGTGCGACGGTCGTTGCGAACGCGGGGTCCTCACGGCGCCGCTGGTGCTTTGCGTCTCGCGAGGCCGCGCTCCGTTTCGCTTTCGGCGGCGACGAAAGTGCGCGTGAGGCGGACGCCCGTCTTTGGAGTTGGGGGGGTGGGGGGGACTGCGATGAGGAATTGGTGGGGCTCCGAATCAATCGGAGCGGAACGGCAACAACAATCAGCGATGCATTCGTTGAGGGCTAGGTAAATGGCGGGTGGGGGGGGGAGTAAGCAAGCGAGCACTGGAGTTTGTCCCGCCGCGCAAAAAAAAAAATGAGTCGAATCAATATTTTCTTCCACCGGATTTTGGGATTATATTTCGAAGCGGCATTTTGGAGGCCGTTTAAACAAGCCTCCGAAACGAATTATTGTTCTAGGGAAATTGTTTTACGACGTTAACGTTGAATAATAAAGCGTATAATGTACCGTGCAATGATAAGGGTCGAGTCGTGGCACAGTGGTTAGCAATGCTGTGATCGGAGTTCCATTCCCAGTTACGGTTTTACGTGAGCGATACCTGAACCAGTCCCACTCCCCTCCAATCACCAGCGCTCCCCGAGTCAAACAAAGCCACATGACCAACGTATTGAGGGTCATGGAATATTGTTTTTGATTGGCCAAGAGTTGTAAATGATGAATTATTATTATATAGATCTAATAAGGTGCAATGTTAATACATCGCAGCCCCATTGTGTCGATGTTCCCACGAGGTTTCAATGAATATATCGGTCACCGCGAAAGTAACGACAAAACCAATGCCCCGCTCTTTCACGAAAACATGGCCTTAATGTGTCACAGTAGCAACAACGCCAAAACTCTCTCAAACAATGCGTTTATAAATTACGGCAAAGCTTTCTCTAAAATGAATCATTTATCTAGATGGAAACTCGGGGTGAAAAAAATTACCCCGATTTTTTTTCGTCCTAAACTAAATAATCCGTCACGTGCAAAGCACTGTTGTCACCCTAGCGGTATCACGCCAGGATTCTCCTTCGAAATATTTCATACGTGTGTATGTGTGTGCGTCACATACACCAGCCCGCACTGACTGGCGTGGTGAAGTATGGTCAATTCTAGATTTGAAGCTTTCGTGACTGCAATGATTCATACTCTTAGTTATTTCGGTAAAGTCATGTAGGTAAAAAATAAAATTAAAATTAATAAAAATAAAACAATAATATCACGACGTTTCGTAGGCAACACAAGTCTCCGTCATCAGGTGGGACCGTCACAGTCAGATTTGCTGCATCATGCAGCAAATACTTTACCGAAAGAACTAAGAAGTATGGTCAAAACAACAACCCCCGTCATGAATGGCGCTGACATAGGGAGGTCTTCCACCAGCAGTGGATTGACAGAGATCTCTACGAGGTTAATAATGGATTATTGCACATACACGCGCACACATGTATACAATCTGCTAAACAAAAATCTGGTCAAATTATGTTTCAGGCGTTCCTTTCTCAAATGGTTTGATTAAATATACATTGTGTAGGGATTCGCAATTGTGATTTAATAATTGTGATAAAAAAATTGCAGAAGAGCATGTTATGAGTAACGTGATCAACATATCAAGTTTGTAGTGAAGGGAAATATATTTCAACACGCTCAAAAATATACAAAATAATTCCTAAAATCCAATGAGTAATAACTGTAAGGGTAATCTGCAATAATAAAAGAAATGTCAGTTTTAAATAAATGTTACGCAATATATGTCAATGATAATGTACAATGACAGCCACTGTCTCTGCAGGGTCCCTTTGGTCCTGATATGCATGTGGCACAGCACCGATCAGTCGTATTAATAGCGTGGAAGTTACAAACTACTTTCACAACGCGCATGATCATGGCGGCTGCAGACAAGTAAAATAAAAAATGCTTTCTCAATATTCGGTGTCCGTATTCCAACCATTTCCATGTTGGCATTCCGATTGTTCATCCAAAACAATTAAACTGCTTTCGCTGATGGTGTGGGCCTGCTGGAAGGAGAGAGAGAAAGAGAAAAACAAAACACGCCATCGTTTTCTGCCCGAAGTCAGATTCATATTTCAAAACGAAATCTATTTGTTTGTTTCGTTCTCCCGTGCGCTGTTCTTTTGACACGCCGGCACTTTTGAAATATTAAATTTCGCCGTCTAATGTCGGTGAATGCACGCGACTGTCTCGGTTTCAGGCACTTTCTTTTTGTTGTTTTTCTCCCTCTGCTGCAACCCGTTTGATGTGATTACTGCACGAAAGCCCTTTTAAGCTTCATCCAATTAACCCAAGTGTTTTGTTGGAGGAAACGCTATAGTCCTCTGTGGGACTCAGTCTTTAAAGCAATAGCCGGGAAGTGGGCAGCGAACCAACCCTGCTGGGCATGTGGCACAGAAATGTCCGCACTTTTCCCAATGATTTTGTTATTGTCGTCGTCGTGCCGGCGAGAGTTAATGAGCGATAATAAAACTGAGAGTCCATAACTAGTGATGTATCACTCGCTGCGGCGGTGTGCATCCTCGCGCAAGCAAACGAAAAAAAAAATTGCGGAAGCCAATACAATTATAATAAATACGCCTTTAAAAAGATCAGAGTTCGTGGAAATTAAGAAAGGCTAATTTGCCCGCGGTATATTTATAAGCCGTGGTCGTAAAAAGTCACGGCGCAATGTAATTATGGGATGAGATGAGCGCGCGCGCGAGCGCGAGCCGCGAGACGCGCGCGCCGAATTATGCCAAACGTACAAATGTAAGCGCGTCGTAATGAATAATAGGCTGGGCGAAAACGGCGCAAAAAAAAGATGCAAAGTTCAATTCAGGAAGGGGTTAAAAGGGTGGGCCGTTCATTTGGGAGATTTTTTTTTAATAGCGGCTCGCGCTCGTGAATTTTGGGGGCAAAAAGACGCTTGGATAAAAGGTGTGGGTGGAAGGGAGGGTGGGAGGGGGGGGGGGGCAGGCGGAGTGGGGGGGGGGGCACGCATCCTCACACAGTTAATCAACGTCAATAATGGAAATTGAGACGCGAGCGCATCATTTAATTTACTAATCCAATCATTACCCACCTCATTGCCTTTCCATTGTTTCGCCGATGGATTTCATTAACCCCGAATTAATCTCGTCGCCGGTAAATACCCAGCCCGAAGTCTCGGCACGGACGGGAACGTCCCGGGCCGGCGGAAACCTAGCCTTGCGCCAGGAGGTTGGGGGGGGGGGGTTGGGGATGGAGCTGCCGGATTCCGGGGGGGTTTTTACGCGTCGGGGTAGCAGGTGGTCCGTTACCACCGGAGTCACCCGGCATGGACGGCACACGCGCGCACGCACACACGCGCTCACGCACGCACGCTCAGCGACGCGCGCGCGCGCGCGCACCCAGGCGCACGCGTGCACGCATAAGCCCTGCGATGCCCCAGGGATGATTGTGAATGAGTCCGTCATGTGTGCCAGCTGTCACGTGTTAAGCCGCACTGCAGGTGCGGGCGCGCGCGCGTGTGTGTATCTCATGTTCCGATTACATGTAAGACAGCAGTATTAATTAACGGTGCGTAAAATTAATTTATGGCGAAATCACTTGAAAGTTGATCATGAACACAGCTTCGAGGGCACGCATAGTTTTGCCGCAGCGCTGTCGGCAAAATGGGGAGGCGATCCAAACAGTGAATTTCCTTGGAGCCGTCATTGATGTGTTTGTTGTCAGCAAGCACTGAATGCGGCGTCTAATGACCGCGATTAGGCGGAAATGTGAAGTTGTTATAATAATAATTATTAGTAATCACTCCGCATGTTCTCGACTTTCGTCAGCGTCTTCCCGCGGCTGATGGATGCCCGGCATCAGGCCGACGGCGGCCCAGCTCGGGCTCGCGTTCGTCAATCTGGTTATTATACAACAATGAGACAGAAACGAATCTCATTAAGCCGTGGAGTGCCTGTTTTCAGTTTTTCAGCAAAAAAAAAAAGCAAAAGCGAAGCACAAGAGTTGACTTTGTTCGGCGCTTTTTCATTTCATTTTTGTCAGTGGTATTCCTTTGGCACGGATGCGTGAGCGAGTGTCCCCTCGCTAGAGGATCCCACGCAAATGGAATCTCCGCATCGCTCTCGGAGCTCGCCACCAACAAAAGTAGCAGCTTACGATTTTCTTAAACAGCCATCTCAAAAGGGGAAAAAATAAGTGGGGGGGGGGGGGGGCGGGAGAAATCACAACAATCGCAAGCGAACATCACCACGTGTGTCCAAGCCTGCGTCGCAACGCAACGCTCGCCGGTTGAAACACTTGTTTTTGTTACAGGCGGTTCGTGAGGGCTGCGCGCACGCGCACACACGAGACAGAAGGTTGCAGCGAAGCGATTCAGAATGAGGGAGAGAGAGAGAGGGAGCGAGAGAGTGAGCGAGAGGGTGAGCGAGAGGTGGGGGTTTACATAAAGCAAAGTTTAAAATTTTAAATAAAAAAAAATTAAAATTAAAATTACGAAATGATGAACGAAGCAAAGTGCCGAATACACCGAGCATCTTCTTGTTTCCACTGATCGTTAAAAAAAAGAGGGAGGGAGAAAGAGAGAGAGAAAAGCAACCCACACACGGATACCCTGACAACACAGTGGATAAGAGTTGCAGAGTTATCAAAAGAAGTAGTGACTGTTGAAGAGGAAAAAGAGAATTAAAAGAAAGAAAAGAAAAAAATAGGATTAAGCACGCCGCATTTCCCTAAGTCCTGGATAGCGTTACTATTGCTATAATCTCAAGACCGTTGCGTATGCCATAATGACCAGGGCCGCCTCTCTCCCCCCCTCCTCCTCCTCTCTCTAATCTCTCCGCTCGCTTTTCTGAGCTCCCACTTCCCAGCTCTTGCTCTTAAAAGCCACTAGAAAAGTCAGACAGACCCGGGGACAAAGAGGGCCTTGGTCACAAACCAATAAAACGTGCAAGTGGGAAAAGCCAAAT
The DNA here is from genome assembly GCF_015708825.2 of Lethenteron reissneri. Classification (NCBI taxonomy): domain Eukaryota; kingdom Metazoa; phylum Chordata; class Hyperoartia; order Petromyzontiformes; family Petromyzontidae; genus Lethenteron; species Lethenteron reissneri. The sequence continues at coordinate 11,584,979 of NC_083795.1, read as the reverse complement.
CTGAATTGAGGAGGAGCGAGGCGCGGCTAACTGCCCCCGGCTCAGCCAGCAGCGCCATGCACGCGTTCACGGCGTGGGCCCACAGTGGCTTCTCTGCCATTATCTGCCGTCTGCCTGTTAGCACCCATTGCGTTGTCGGTGTACGCTGGAAATGATCTGTAAAGTTTTTGACGATGCATTGAATACATCACTCGCTTGCGTATCCATATAAATAATATATAACGTTTTAGCCTGTAATGCCCCTGCTGGTTTTACAGGCTTAATGTTAACCAGCAGCATTTGCTTAAGCTCCGGACTGGCGTTTAAACAAATGCTGCTAGTGAACACGAGCCTGGAAGAGCAACCGGCCGATAAACTTTTTTTTTTCTACGCGCAGAGACACAGAACGTGATTTATTCAATTTGTTACCCACAATGCCCCACTGCACTACAGTGACCAGCCAGGTATTATTGCACGAGATGGAGTTTGTAGACTTCTGTTTGTAGGGAAATTAAAGGGCATTGCTTTATACAATTCCATTCACATATTCATTGGCTTTGGATCCATTTCATTTTCTACTTTCCTTTGTTTCAGAATAAAAATCATCTGCCAACATCTTATAGCCTGCCATAACTTTAGTTAACACAGCCTGGCAAATTATCATATCCATTATCCATATATATACACTGAATATAAACATAATTTGAAGAGTTATTGTGTATATATTGTGAATATTTAATACGTTTTGAGGATTTTGAGAAAATAAGGAATCGGTGTGCAGGCGGTGCAACTGCACAGGGACCCATGGGCAGGAGGGATTCCAGGTACCGCCTGGCCACGGAGAGAGAGGGGAAATTGGGCAGATGGGCCCAATTTCATTCCATGCTCCAGGGCCCATGTCAACCATGCTACGCCACAGCTCGAATTAAACTCGGGCTGCCAGGATCGAAGTACTACGCAATAACCACTGCACCATACACGGAAACACACATATATATAAAGCCCATCGATATGTACACACGTACAAAACACGAACGGTTACATGCGGACGCGAACTTGTATCCAATTCCATTTTACGATCAGACTGAGAAAAATATGCTTGACGTGAAAACGTGAAAGCGACCATTTGGATGATTTCTTGTCGATACGCGGGTGAGTATGTGCGCACATATAAACCTTCGTGAATGCGTAAAGAAGGGGAGGGGGAGCAGGGTGGGGTGGGGTGGGTGGGGGGGGGGGAGGGTGGGATACGGTGGGAGGGGGCAGGGGGAGGTGGGGTTGGTTGGTGGGGGGGCAGGGAGAAGTGGGGGGGGGGGGTGCATGCCGGGCGGCGACTGATCGAGCGACTGAGCGTGGCGATGGGAGAAATATCACGGGCGTCGCCGGGGCGTGCGGGAGCGAAAGCGCCGAGGAAGCCGCCCGCGGTCTCGCGCCGCCCCAGCGGCGAGCGGCGAGTGGCCACTCTCCGTCGGTCGGCAAATTAAATATGCACAAATGTGTCTGGATACATTTGGTCGTCGTGGTCGTTGTTGTTGTTTTTGAAAGAGAAGGAAAAAAATGCCCGTAAGGCGGGCGGGCGAAATGTTTATCCGCAGTGTTTCTTCCGCTATTTTTGGGCCACGTTGCATTTTCTTAGACGCATTTTGGCGTCCTCTGGTCTAACACCGTTTGAGACTAGGCTCAAAAGAAAGCTGTCTCTGGTGTGGACCAATCATTTTCAAAGACAATGCATATATTATTAGAGTATGTTTTTTGTTTGCATTCTGACCACAAGTATTGTGGTTAATGCAGACATGATTCCTTGTTAAAGGTTTCAGTTTGGTGTTTTAACATCTTAACACAGCTGTTTTGTTGCCATAAAAAAGGAGAAACCTATTCTCGAAATATGTATATATATCGGCTCATTGTAGTCTGCCGTGGGTAGTTCTTTTCGTCCATTGGTGGACTGACGACGGCGGAATTTATTTTACTTTTGTATTTGTCCCCAGTGTATATAATATGCAGTGGCAATGTCTAATCGTTGGGTTTGTTTCGTGTGACAATCGTGAAGGTTCATAGTGAAAACTGCCCAGCTTCGTGGAACAAGTTGCCTCGCTGCCTCATAATACATCTAATTTAATTATGTACACAATCCCACGGGGGGTTGGAGCGGTAGTACAGCGGTTAGCGCTATGAAACCCGGTGACCTGAGATTGATGCCTGCTGATGGCTTATTTCAGTGGTGATTGATATTTGAACCGGTGAAACTTTTGCATTAACCACTCTCCCACCGCTCTCATCTGTGCCCTGTGTGTGTATATATTGACTATATGTATACACACAATCCATGGAATGTATCCAGGAAGACAGCCTCCGAGAAGATGGAGCGATGAAATCACTAAATGTGCAGGTGCTGGACGTATTGCTGCATCGCGGTTTGGGGAGGGCTTCATCCAGCAGTGAATTGACCACGACCGATGATGATGCTAATGATCGAATTTCGGCGCACATTCATTACCCCTCAAACTGCTGCGCGTGTGGCTACCTCCCATTGTTGGTGACAGCGAACCTGTTTGCAAAGAGTGCGAGAGAGAGGCGGGGGGGTGCACAAAACATGACAAAGAAAGGATGGCAGTGTCGTAAGGGGGGGGGAGAGAGAAGGGAAATGCAGTTAACAGCTCGCCATAAAGCCCAGGGAGGTTACAGTCAACACAGCTGCGGCAGTTGCAGGGGAGAGCACGGGGCGAGCGAACGAGCGAGATCGGGAGGCAGGGTCGCTGGGCAGAGCCGCAACTCCACGATGGGCCACGTTGCATGCGTACTGGCCACGCACATGGGGGTGGGGAATTTCAATGGAGATCGAAGGGAAGATTGGGTAGGGGGGTGGAGGCAAGGAACTTGTTACTGATAGTGCCATCAGCAGGATACATAGAACACAATAGTTGTGTTGCTCAGGAACAAACATGGATGGGGCGTGAGAAGCGTGATGCACAGAGCAGAAAATTAACACACTGGCCGACAGTTTAATGGGAACACGAACGGTCAGCAAATAATGGGATGAATATGGGAATGGAGCGGTGGAGCGGTGGCGCAGTGGTTAGCGCACTGTGCTCCGAATCAGGTAATTCGATTTGAAATTCTCAACCACGACAAACGTGAGTGGCGAGTGGCATCTGAACCGGTTCTGGCATCTGAACCGGTTCTGGGCCACCACCCTTCACCGACCCGCACATGACCAGCGTGGCGAGGCATGGTCAAAGAACCCCCAAAGGATCGACAAACGGCATGGGCAAGCCGCCATACACGAGCGGCCTGGCAAAGGGCCTTAAACATTCACCTTATTTCATGAAAACGCGAACACATTGTGTTCGTCCCACGCCACCGAGTCACACGGAGTCGCCACATCTCACATCTCGTTGACTTAAGGGTGCGGTTTAAAAAGAAAAAAAATTAATCGTAATCAATTTCCTGGCTGTAACCGAACAATAAAAATTCCATGCCCCCAGAGGTCCCGTGGGCAAGCGGTAGCACGAAGGGCAATCCGCTGTCGCGCGCGAGAGGAGTTTTGTTGGAACAGGTGGGCGACTTTACGACGCGGAAAGAGGCTCTTTCTCTCTCGGGGCCCTCCCATCGCGCTGAGAGTCTAAATAAACCCGGCTCAGTCCATTGTGAAATTAGTGTTAATCATTAAGGAGATCTCCGCTGATTGTTAAACCGGTCTAATAAGGTCAGCTGCGGGTCTACAAATTGCATGGTGATTGCCGAACACAAGCAATTGTCTGGGTGGTCTCCGATTATTGCATGCACGGTGCGGTTGCAAGCACGGGGCGCACACGAGTTAGCGGTGATCGAGAATCGGAGTTAATTGTTGAGCTTTCAGCCGCCCCTGTCACTCGTCACGTCCACAATGGGTCACGGCCTCTCAATGAGGCATTCGCACAATGCACGCGCACAGTTTTGACCCCGTGTTCATATTCGTGCTCTTTAAAAATAAATAAAAACACGGCGTGTCGGGAGACCCCCCCCCCCCCCAAAAAAAAAAAAACGCCGTTTGTCGATTTCGCACCAATTATGAGGCAACGGCAAACTGATCGCAGGGCTCCCTGAGGAACGTCGGACGTTGTACCCAGTGACGTGCCGCACATCAGCACAAGGGGCGAACGCCTCACGCGGCGGTGATGAGGGCAAAGTGAGGAAGGTGAGCGAAGTGGTGGACTATGAAGCTGGCGACGTGAGTCCAACACATCCAGCCGTGGCTAAACATCAGGAGTGAGTGGATTGTTTACCGGCCATGGGTCCGCCCTCACCCTTTTTTACCAATCCGCACTGACCGGCGTGGTGAAGTATGGTCAAACAAATTCCCGTGAGTGAAAGGCGCGGGGAGCCCTTTATCAAGCAGTGGATCAATCAAGAGCTGTGAAATCTTAAATCGAGATATTTGTGTCTATTCTGTGTATATTCTGTGGTCTGCATCAACCAAAACTACTCCTGTTTATTTTATATCGATGAGGGTATGAGTCGCAGCTCGATAATTGTACACCTCCGCGACTTTGATGCCAACCGTTTAACGAAAGCGAGTCACGTACTTCAATAGCAACAAATATGATTTCACAAGAGTACACAGGAAGCAGTGCTGATGAGCGTGGAGACATCCAACACACCACGTCGGCATGGACAGCTGTGCACCCACGCCCTCTTATCGGAACGCAGCGCTCGGAAGTGCGTGGAGTGCGACAAAAATATCCCCCCCTGCTCCCCCCCCCCACACATCAAGATATGGTCGTTGTGTATCAGAGACATGGTACAGACCATTTTTTGATAGTCTTCATGAATATGAAATGTGTTTATTTCATAACAACCCCACCCCCGGCATTTAATATTGAACAGTGTAGTAGTTTTTTTTCTCTCACCCCACCCCCCCCCCCCCCCACAAAATACATTGTGAGCGACTCTGTACGAGCCAGCGGAAACTCGCGGGCACGACGCAACAACGCAACAACAAAACAACCACTCACGAAGACGACGACGAAGACGATAACAAACAGACAAACTGAAACAACAACGAGCGAAACCCCGAGACCCTGCGAGCTCCTGCACGAAGGCTCCCTCCGTCTGTGTCAGGGGCCGTCAGCGGGCCGCGTGGCTCTCCACGTCACGAGAAGCTGCTGCCCCCCCCCACTCCCCCCCCCGCCCGCCTGCCCCCCCCCCCCCTCCATTTGGAAGAGCGAGGCGCGCCCCGAGGTTTGATGATGCGGGAGCGACATTTGGGATGAGGCACGTCTTTGACCTCCTGGGGTTAATGCCCGACTGTGCTCGTGCTAATCTGCGGCTAACTGCTTGTGTGATCTCACAGCTAATGTGCAGCCTAGCTGGGGGGGGGGGGGGCGTAGGGGGGGGGATTGGCTTTTGTCGATGCACAGGGCGGCTAAGATTAGTGACACCCTACGATGGTAAATTAGTAAGGGGGGGGGGGGGAGATGAGAATACGGGTAAAGCAGACGACGCTTTGATATAAATTTGAAAATTAACGAATGCCCTCGCTGGTGGCATTATACTATACAAAGACAAAGATACCCCGTATAGACTTAAGTAGACTGTTGGGTCAAGTGCTGTTAGCAAGCACTTATGAAGGCCGGCACGGCACACAATGGGGTGGGTGGCCAGCACCACGTCCGGCCGCCTTTGTCTCCCATGTGTCGATGTTTACGCACCACACCAGGTACTCATTTGAGACTGAGTCGATGTAGAGGAGGCGCAGGACCGGTTCAGATAATCGTCACTGGTGTTGGCCGTGAGCGGGAATCGAACTCGGGTCGCCAGATGATTAGCGCAGTGCGCCAACCGCTGCACCACCGCTCCCCACATTATACTGCACACACACTCGTCACGGACGGTCCAGTCACCCTAAATCCGCTGTTGGATGACGGTCTGCCCATGCCGTCTAAGTCGTGGTGTTTATTTTCACACCATACGTCACCACGCTGGTCAGTGCGGGTTAATGAACGGGCATCATCGGTTTGTGAACTTGCCGATGACGTGAGCCGTGACCGGCAATTATTGTCGGGTGCCCATCTCAAGTGAGGCCACAATGCCCGGGGGAATTGATCAAGATTTGCAATGCAATACAGTACAGGGTGGCCCAAAGGTTCGGACATATAGATTTATTATATTCATTTCAACAAATCATGTAGGGTTATTTTAATTGATGTTGCCAAGTGTTCAATCTGGCTCCCGTTAACTTCGATGCATGAATTATATTTTTAAATTAATGTAGGACTTTAAGATGACAGGTTTAGTTTTTCAGCAGTCAACACTTATCTTTTGTTTCAATTCATTCGGGGTTCTTGGTGGAGTTTTTGCAAACGACAGCTTTGAGGTGACCACACAGGAAGAAGAAAGATATATATATTAATAATAGATAAATGTTAAGTTAAATCATATTTTTTTTATGCCAGTGTTAAAATAAATTAAATAACCCCGTGTCCTGACGTTTGGGGCACCCTGTAAATACGTATATGTATAAGAAACAAAAGCACAGAATTGCATTAAAGTAAACGGAAAAAAAGTTTTGATAAATATTACGTGCAGGCTGTGGGGCAGTTTTGCAATCCATAGTTGCACAGCAGAAGACGCCGTGAATAACACTTGGCAAATTTTAGGCCGAGACAGATGAGAAAGGTAATGTAATTTTTGGCAACCTATTTGTCAGTTTCGGAGAGAGAAGCCTGTGGTCTATAGCCGCATGGAGACGCAGCAAACCCACACGAAGCGCACGCGCGCACACACACGCACACACACACGCGCACACACACGCACACACACACGCACACGCGCGCACACACACACGCACACGCGCGCACACACACACGCACACACACGCACACGCGCGCACACACACGCATACACACGCACACGCGCGCACAAACACACGCACACACACGGGCAAGACAAAAATCCCTGCGTGGCCTTTTGTTGACTGTTGGGGCAAGGGCTGTTAGTGAGCATCGACGAAGGCCGGCACAGCACACGAGGGAGTGAGTGGCCAACACCACACCGGGCCACCTTTGTCTTGCCAGCACTGATGTTTACACAGCACAACCAGGTAGTCATTTTTGTGTTGAGTCGACCTAGGGGAGGCCCAGGACCACTTCACATATTCGCCACCGTTCTTGGTCGTGTGCGGGAATCGAACTACGGTCGCCGGTTCGTAGCGCGGTGCGCCAAACGCATTGAGCCACCGCTTCTCACGCACGCGCACACGCGCGCACACGTGCGCACGTGGCTTTTAATATCACACGTGCTGGCATGAGCACCGCCGCCCGTAACTGGATGCCTAACGAACACGCGGCCGTTAATTCGCGACAGCTTGTGGGAGTGTGGCGATTGTGCACGCGTGACGCGCCCCAAAACCGTCAGGGGGAATCTAGGCCGACTCCCAGGCACAGCTGAGGCCCCTTTTTAACGGCACACGGAACCGCCCCCCACCCCCGTCCACACTTAACCACACCTCCCCTTTAACAAATTAAAACCACCCCGCATCCCCAGGGTACCCCTGCTGCACTGAATTTAGAATTCATTGGTGGTGAGGTCCGCGGAAGGAGAGAGTAAAAAAAAAGAGCAACCTCGGTAAACCTCATATTAACTATATTGGAGTAGCATGCAGTGGCATTTTAATGCGTGGGGTGGTGGGGTATTGAGGGGGCAGTTGCAGGGCAGCAAGGCCATGTGCCCCCCACGTTTGTGTCATGCAGGCGTTGAGCTGAAAATTGTTGCCATCACGTGAGGCTGGCATTGTTTTCTAGCTTCCACTTCTCATCGTTCAAACAAGAAACCATCGCTCTTTAATGGAATTGGCCAAACATCCAAATTGCACGGCCCCGACCACAATAATGATAATAATAAAATAGCAACTCGGGGCTGGGCGAGGCTTTCGTTGGTGAATATAATCGTCGGTGTCATCATTATTGTTTTATTATGAGGCTCACGGGGATGTCGGTGCCCACGAGTGTCTGGGCCGCAGTTGCCGTGGGCCTCGCCTCGCGCTGCGCTGCCGAGGCCCTAAATGCAGTCGTTGCAAACTTGGCAGACGCATGATCTTTGACAGCACTTAGCCGCGCTACGCCACTGCGGGCTGCGATGCACTTACGTTTTCGAGACGGGGGACGGGGCAACGATAAATGCCACTGCGTTTTTATTTATATCGCTCTGTCTCTCCACTTTGTATTTTTTGTTGTTGTATAGACATATATATATATTTCTATTGTTATATTTACCGAGCGAAGCATTACTGTGCGACGTTCGTACCAAAAATATATATTTTTTTACGCCGCGCAAAAAAATCACCGGGACCCCCGTCCGCCAAAACGCGCCGGCCGTCCGGTGCGAAGAGCAGAGTTAATAATGGAATATTCTCTAAAAGGGGCCTCCTGCACGACGGATCCTTGTTTTTTATATATAAATGAGGCTCATCTTAAAGGGAAGGGGGAGACGGAGGCTCCGACCCTCACTGACCTGCCTACAAATAACATTAACCCTTTGTGTGATAGCTACAAATAACATTACCCCATTGTGTGCTCTGCAGGGGTCATGTTGGTTTAATGGGATCTGTGACGGGAATGGCAAATAGGTGACATACGGCGCATGGAAGGAGTGTTATGCATTTTGAATGATACTTCATTGCCGTACAAAGGCTCCGCAGGAACAATGATTGTTTTCAGGGTAAATTAAAAGGCGTTCCATTGGCACGTAGGAGTTCGCTCCCGCTCGAGAACTTTTAAATGATTGCTCATGCAAATGACCTTTGTGATTCGTTACAAAACGTGAAAGGGCATTCAAAGTAATCGCCCACGGTCAGGTCTTCTCGCTGTACCGCGAGCGAGTAACACTTTTATAGATACACGAATGAACAGCAAGAGTTGAGAGATGCTTGCTTATTTTTTTGACGATTTTATAATTGCCTATTTTGGAATAAAATAAAATCAAAGGCTCGAAAGGATAGCTGAGCGACATTTTTCATAATATGACGCGGGTTCTCAGCTCAATTGAGCAAATGGCGCCAAGTGGCGCTAATCCGCTGTTTATGTTTTCAGAGGGACTGGTTTCTTATTTTTGTTTTTCAGCTCGTTCTTTTGCGACCGCTTGACTCCAGCAGGGAAAGAAAAAAAACTAATCCGTCGCTCTATATTTTGAATCGTGTGATGGACTGGACGAGTGTATTTGTAACACCGTGGACTCCGACAATTCAACCCCTTTATTTTGTAGCCCCCCCCCCCCTTCTCCCACCCTTACCCCTCTTTTGAGTTCCTTTCGCATTCAGCACGCAGGCAGGGGGCAGGGGGGGGGGGAGAAACAATGTTCGTGTGTAGTCTTACTGTACCCACGCACACCAGCCAGCCGTGTTTCACCAGCGCTTCTCCGCCTAGCGGCTCACACAGGCATGACACACATCGCCTGCTCTCGCAGCGCGGTCAGAAGGAGTGGTGGGGGCATTCCCCGCGGTCGATTTGAGCGCCAGCGGCCACGCAACCTGTAAAGGTCATCCTGCCGTGCAAAGCATGCTGGGATAACCTGTTGTGTTTCACTGTTGAAGGCGCACGCGTGTGTGTGTGTTTGTTTCTTGTGTGTTGTCTCAGCTAAGGGGTTATCGCGTTGGAACGCGCGCAAAGGGAGGGGGTCACTCTGAAAACGGGCAGATGTTAATGAGATGGATGGGATTTGCTGCAAGTTCAGGCCCTCACTGACCGTTATGGCCCTGACAGATTTCACTATCGTCGGTGGGTAAGTGATACAATTATATGTAAAAAGTAATTTGCGTATGTGTTTTTTGCGGTGCTGCGAAACGTCGAACAATTGTGCAGAACAACACGTGGCACGACCCAACAAAAAAAGCCCACATCTGAGACCGAGGCGAACAAAAACTAGAAACGTGACAAAACCTCTCCGTGACGACGAGCAGAGACCCACAGCAGTCACCGTCAAGTCAGAGCAAAACTTTCGCCCCTGCGGTGGCGACAGGAAAATAACCCAGCAACTGTCCTCCGCTCTCCCTCTAGCCGGCAAGGGAACCTCTCCTCCTCCTGCTCCTCCTCCTGCTGCCCCACCACCACCGCGGGTCGTCTCCTTCCCGCCCAGTGTAAAAGGGGCGCGGAGGGCAGCCACGGCAGAGGGCACCGTACAGCGGCAGCCGGGGTGGTCCGAGAGGAGGCAGCGCTCGTCTGTCAAGGCGAACAGGAACTGGGAGGTTTCGGCTGCGACAGCCCCGTTATTTTCCGCTGGCTTGGGCACAAAACCCGAGCGAGCAACCACGCAGGCCTCCTCGGTGCACCGCCCACCGCTTTGTGAGTCACAGAAAGGGAAACGTCGCATCAATTTGGAGCGTGAAAATTTCCCACGCGCATTTGCATGGCTTGTGGGTGGGTGGGTGGGTGCAGTGGTGGTGGTGGGGGGGGATGCTTAGGATGGTAACGCGAGGGGTGGGCGTCTCGTAGAGGCAAAAAAGTGGGGGTGAGGGAGAGGTGTCAGTAGAAAAAGCAAACCTGACTCTCTTTTCCTGAGTTCTTTTACACTCTCTCGCCCCCATTTCCATGGAAGAGTCAGATTCTGAGTGGCTGCAAGCTTAAGGAGAATGAGGGCACGCAGCCACCTACACTTGAATACACAAAGGCGGGCGACGAGAATTTTGAGGAGGTTTTTCACACGCGAGGCAAACAACGTGGCCGAACAATGCCGCCCCAAAAAGTTTCGCCGAGAGAAAGTTTTGGAAAACTGAACGCCGATTGTGTGTCGTCCCCCCTCCTCCTCCCCCCCCACCCCCACTTGTACGCAGTCACTTAATACTCGTTCGAAAACCTTGCCAGACTTTGCAAGAGCGCGTTTGTGTCCGCATGCGGTGATACAAATTCAACCTTGGTAAATATTTATCCGTGTTTGTGGGAAGCTTGGCACCTGGGCTGACATTTCAGCCGCACCACCCCCACCGACCCCCCCCCCCCCCCTTTCTCCGTCCTGGTTTAGCGACCCGGCAAACATTTCCGTAGCCCAACAGCCACGTCCAGTAGACCCCCTCTCACTCTCAACCCGCCCTGGCCGTGGCTGCGGCTACGAGTTCCGTGCCACCTACCGCGGTCCATCAGGGACCTGGGAAACGACGTCCATCGAGAAACGAATCCTCGATCTGCGCTGCGTGAGGCAGTGACAGAGCAGCAGCAGCACCACACGCGGCCAATAGAATCAAACTCATCTCCCGTGTGCTCTTGACAGGTGACCACATCTGCCTCTCTCTCTGTCTCTCACCAAGCCACCCACTCCACTCCAGACCCCCGCCACCCCGACCGCCACCCCCCTTCTTTCTCACTAAGTCTCCTGCAGAAAATTCCTTAGCGCTCGGCTTTTGTCGTAAAGTTGGTGGCCCAAGGCGGGGCGGGGGGGGGGGGGGGTGACGTCGCGTACGTGGCTGCCTCTGAGCCGCCCATCTCATGCTCCCGGTCCCACCACCGCCGCCACCCACTCCGCCCCCGTAACCCTCGCCCTTAGCACTGGACGAGGAGGGGCCCATAAGTCGTTCGTGGGTTGGGGATGGTGGTGGTGGTGGTGGGGGGGGAGTGCAAGTCTGGGGGTTGTAATGAAGAGGCCACAATGAGCGAACATGCTGTTTTGCATTGCCTCTCCCATGCAGCCGCTAAGTGGCGTGACGGAACCCAGCAAGGGCAGCGCCCGCGGATCTTCCCCCCCCTTCTCCCCCCCCCGTGTAACCCGCCTGATTGACAGCGCCCGAGCCGAGCGATGGGACGAATCCGAGGCGCAGGTCCCCCATCATTTCAGGCCAGGCACGTCGGAAACATTATTACGGAAATGAATGTCTTATTGCGTTTGTTCTTGCTGCATGAATTCGTCTTGTTATTTTTTTTTTGTTAAACTATAATTCAGTTTGCATAAACGGGTGCTTCATCATGCATTACGGCACTTAAATTCGGCCTGCTTTATTTACGTACAATAAGTGACTTTTGAGGGCTTTCATCCTTCACAATCTATCATGCATCAAAGTTATATATTAGGATGCGAAGCAATTACACCTATCCGTTTTGATGTTTTATTTAAACATCATTTTTATGCTTATTAATGCTGCATTAAGTTACAGGGTTGCATTTAGATATTGGTCGGAGGTAGACGGAACGCTACAGGGATGAGGTTTAGTGCAGAGATGGAAATCTGGTCAGTTCAGTGGTCAGTGAACTCACCACCCAGTCAACTCACCGCCCAACAAACTCAACACCCAGTGAACTGACCACCCAGTGAACTCTCCATCCAGTGAACGCACTGCCCGGCAAACTCACCTCCCAACAAACTCACCACGCATTCGGCCTAGCGAACTCACCATCCAGCAAACTCAACACTCAGCTGAACTCTCCGCCAAGTGAGCTCTCTATCCAGTAAACACACTGCCCAGCAAACTCACCACCCAGTGAACTCACCACTGAGCAAACTCACGACCCAGTGAATTCATCATCCAGTGAACTCACCACCCAGAAAAATTAAATTCCCCCTGCCTCTCTGTATATTCTACGAACACTGTCTACAGTAGAGTGACCATTCGATCTGGCTTAAACCATAGGAATGTGGAATTTCCACCATCTGCTCAGCGTTGCAATTAATTGCAGCAGGCAAATACAAGACTGTAATGAATGTCATTGGGGTATCGCCTGGTTAAATAACAGACACAGATAAACAAGATGAACAAGTCACGTAAAATGGAAATAATAATAAAATAATAAAAATAAAACATAATAAAATAATTCTCACGACGTTTCGGCCACAACGCAAGCAGCCGTCCTCAGGTGGAGAACAGGTCTGTCGAGAAGACAGAGTCTGAATGTCTTCTCGACAGACCTGTTCTTCACCTGAGGACGGCTGCTTGCGTTGTGGCCGAAACGTCGTGAGAATGATTTTATTATGTTTTATTTTTATTATTTTATTATTTCCATTCTACGTGACTCTACCGAAAGAACCAAGAAGATGAATCTCTGCAGTCACGAAAACTTTAAATCGAAAGATAAACAAGGTTTTGAACAAGAAAAAGAGAGAGAGAGAGAGAGAGCGCGAGCGCCCTGGGGGTTTGAGATCAGCCTCAAGGGAACTTTGACATCCGTGGGCGTCAGTCCGTTGTGATGCTCAATTCCGCGACTTAATCTCGGCCGAGCTTGTCTGGGTTGGTGACCCAGAAAATATCTCCGCACCTGGCACACCATATCCAGATCGAGTATACTATTTTTTTTTTACCAGGTAAAGCCTACTGAACTATAAAACTCTTTTTTAGAAGCGACCTGGCCGCAAATAATAGCTCAAATTTATAGCAGCCAAATTGGCAAAACACGTTCTTATAAAAATGGATGTAAAATCCGGAGGACCCGGAGAGAAATCCACACAACCACGGGGAGAGAGAGACATGCAGACTCCAAATATACACCATGCATCAGGGTCAGGATCGAACTTACGACCTCCTGTATACCAGGCGAGGCAGTTAACATCTCGCCACCTCACCCCTTCGCTGTGGCTACGAGTCGCGTGGGCTTAATCTAGTCTACCGTCGACTCAGACAATATTCAGTGAGATAACGAAGCTCCCCCCGTCCCACCCCCCAGCTCATATTATCTTTTCCTCCGGCCACATTTTTCAAAGCCGAGCTGCCACATGGACCCCTCAATAGACGGACCCCCCATAGATAGACAATCCTAACGGATCGTACCCCCCCCCCCTCAACCCCCCCCTCAACCCCCACCACCACTGCCCCCCCCCCCCCAGCTCGAGCGCATCTGCGTGACCGCAACTCCCTCACTGTACGTTCACTCTCACGCACTCCATAAACATGGCCCCCGGGGTCAGCGGATCGCAGCAGCGTCGTCGTGTGAGTCTTTCATGCCCCCACCCCGCCCCGCGCCGCACGCACGGGCCCACACGTGCAGTGGAGGGATCCGCAATGCCCGTGAGGACCCACGTGACCTGGCCACATTGCACCAAACGTACGTTTGTTATAATGATTATTAGTATCATTATTAGTATTGTTATGATTGCCCTCGACGCATCTGTGCGCGGGTGAGTGGGGATGCATTTCGCGGTTGCCTTTCGTGAACCGGTTCTTTCGCCGTGACGATGGTCGTCGTCGTCACCAACAAAAGCCGTGAGCAATCCGCTGCTCTTTACACTATGAGACATCTCCTTTACCAGTGGCAAAATATAGTAATAGGTTTTTACCCTTTCAACTGGTACAAAAACTGACACCTTTATACAAGGCATCATGTTTGCAATAACCACAACACAAGCAGTCAAAATGCAAACAAAAAGAAACAACTCTGATAATGATATGCACTGTCCTTGAAGTTGATTGGTCCACACCCGAGACAGCTTTTCTTAGAGCCTAGTCTCCATTGGTGTTGGACCAGATGACGCATGATGCCTTGTATAAAGGTGTCAGTTTTTGTACCAGTTGAAAGGGTAAAACCCTATTACTATAATCTGCTGCGATCCTGCGATGTGACGGTTCCACCCCAGCGCCTGCGCACCAGCTGGTTTTAGTCGCTGCGTCTCCTTCATTGGACCTCGGTCTCACACGCGTCCCACTCCTTGCCTCGTTATTACCGACCATCGCGGCTTTAGCGTTATCAAGGTCAAGGTGAAGTGAACCACACCGTGCCATCACTTACTTCCAGAGGTGGTCCGTCACGGCCAGCGAGGCCTTCTCTGCTGGCCTAAAGATTGTCAGCATCAGATAATTATATTTTTTATAATTTAATATATATTTTCACTGATGCTATATGTATTTTACAAAGTTCGTTCCCATTAGTCTATTGACGTCATTTCATTGCTACTCTCTCTCGCAGTTGCGCTGCTTCCGGTGCAGCTCCTAAATTAGAGGTTTTATCCAATCAGATTTTCCACCTGTGCCGTCTCCGCCTCTCCGGGTGAAAACATCTACCCTGAGGCCTTGAGAATTTAGAGTGAATCCCTTTCTGCTGCTTCCTTCCTTCTGACAGGTCCCGCTGGTCTGCTCTTCCAGTCTCATCCCACTCGTGGAGTTTCACACCCGGGGTGTGGATTTGAGTGCGCCTCCTCGCATTAGAGCCCCCCCACCCGCCTACTCCTTTATGCCTCCCGATTTACCATGTCCTGGACTTTCCACTTCACGGCATGTGAGTATTTCTTAGAACAAACTTATAAGCCACGCCGTTCTCTCCATGTATTTATCACAGCCCATTGGCAACCCACGGTCGAATGACGGCCTCCCATGCCGTGCCGGTCACGGCGGTTGCTTGACCGTAGTTCACTGCACTGGGCAGCGCTGGTTGCCGAAGAGGTTTGCCCAGGACCACCGCTGGACACTGAACTCGCCGCCCAGGTTCATGGGTCGGCGCGCCAATCGCCGCGCCACCGCTCCAACCCCCATTATGCGTTACATAATTTTTTTTTTGTAATATAGACACTTCGAGTGTGTGTATATCCACCGCAACGCGCTTTCTCCCACTTCCTGTCGCCCAACACACCGTGTTATCTAACGCAGCCAGCACGATCTAAAACCATTCATACCATTTCACATTAGTCTGAGGTCTCCACTTGTCTGGGAACGACAGCCCAAGTTTGCTCAGCGGTTTTTTTTTTGTTCGCTGGCCTTCTTTTTTTTCTCCCGTGTGCCTGGAAGCCAAAATTAACTGAGCTCTGTTTGCAGCCGGCATTCTTTCCCTTAAAGCCAAAACGATAAAGGACAAGGCACCATTTCGGTCCCTAGTAGCTCAGGGTCCTGAATGGAGCGCGGGTTTAGGTGAGTAAGTTAGAGAGAGAGAGAGCGAGAAAGAGAGACAACAACGCAAGCAAATAAACCACGGAAATGGAACGTAGCCTCCGCGAATAAAAGAGTCGCTCTTAAAAACCGAGTGCGTCCACTTCACTATTCAGCGATCCCGAGCACGAGGCAAGAAAATAAACAGGAGCCGCTTGATAATAATGCCACGTGCGATGGTCAGGGCCACCGCACATGGCTTTCTTCTGGGCCCTGTGGTGGTGGTGGGGGGGGCTCGCATGTGAATTCGGTTAAACATGGACTCGCCGCGGGGTTGCGCAAGAACCATTTGATGTTTGCTTGATTTTTTGAACTGCATGTGAAATAAATCCCATACGTTGGACGGATGAATGAACGCCTTCTTACGAAATCGCCCAGCTGGGCCACAGCGTCGAGAGCTGAGAGCCGCCACGGCTCTCCGTGAAGCGTCGTCGCGCGTGAACTCTTCACACATCTGGCCTCTGGTTCCCTGCTGCCTCTAAACACTGCCCCCCCCCCCGCCCCCACCGCAAACTCCCTCTCTCATCCCTCCACAAAAAACGAGCCCCCTCCAACACCCCCCCCCCCCCGCCCTCCCTGCGCGTTCAGTAGTCTGTGTAAAGTTAGACTCTAACGTACTAATGATTGTCCTACCACTGACTAAAAAAATAATACGGCTACTTAGATGTTAAGCCTTGATCGTCTAAATCAGGGCTGGGTGCATGACACGTGCAGCATATGGCGAGGTCTTGCCACATGCAAGGCATGCTGGGAGGACCGAGACTATGGTCACGTGAGTGCCTTTTGCTGTCTATAAATTGCATTGTGAGTGTCATTAATCAAAACGTTTCCCCCCCCCCTCATTTCCATTGATACAGAGTTGGTTGTGTCCATTGCTACAAAGTTTACAGTGACAGACCTGGGTAAAACCAACAAATCATTGTTTTAGGGAAGTGGGTAACGGCCACGATTAGAGAAGATTCGATCCACGTATCGATTTTATTATTTGTTCTTGTTTCGTGGCTGCGAGCTTTTTATTAACGAATTACATAAAGCAGAAACAATCAGAAATTTGATCATCTGAAAACAATTTTTCAATCTTAATTCAAGTCCATGAGCAATATAGACTTGAACCTGGATATTTCATGAAACACAATTAACCCTCGCAATCCACCTCGGGCCCTACTATCATCACACTCCCATCTCCTGGTGTCCCACTGAACTCCTAGCATCTAGGCAGTATGAAGAGTTTTGTTAACTTATCCCCAACATCATGGAACCATCCCCTTCAATCCCAGCTTTGTTTACACCTATTCTTTTGGGTTTTTTTTATTTTGTTCCACGTTACTTTACCGAAAGACCCAAAGAATATGAATTCCTGCAGTCACGAAAGCTTTTTGTTTACACCTTTTTTCGTCTAAAAAAATAAAAACTTAACTTTCGTCAATAGCACTGCTAACCCCCAACCAACCCGCATTGACCAGCGCGGCCATGTCTGGCTACATATCTTTCTCCCTAATGGTAGCAACAAAGTCTGAAACGGTATGGTATATGTGGTAGTTAGGTTCTCGAACAGGATGCTGGGCTCGTAAGCTATCGCGTGTCAATAAAACGACCTGCAGCGTGTTAAGTCGCTTACGGCTCAGCGTAGCTTTGCAGCCTAATGAGGCAGCTCTGAAAACAAGACCGGATCCCGAGCAGAAGCCACTGAACATCAGCCGCGAAAAGAATGGGCTTCCATCCTGTGGTTTAACACCCCCTTTTATTTACCCAGAAAAGCCTCGCCGAGTCACGAGACTCACTTTATTTTTTATTTTTTAAACAGAGCCCCGCTTCATTTGGGACGTTTGGTCAATTCCATTCGAGAGCATGTTGGCTTCGGCTTCGGATGAAACCGGAGCGCCTGGAGAAACCCCTCGACGCATACGGAGGGGATGACGCGAACAAAGCTCCGCGCGCAATAGATGCCAGAATCCATAGCTGTGCTTCCATCCGCCGGCTATTGCCGCAGCCGAAGCCAACGACATTCGCCATTCCTTGGCAGCCTGCTGCTGAAGTGCAAGAAAGCACGAGGCCCAAGCCAGCTCTGCCTGCTGAGATCCGGTGCGGTCGGGCGCACTCGGCGTGATCCGGTCACGGGAATTCGACGAGCTGCAGTCGACTGTGCGCACGTCTCGGCATTACTGCGTGGGATGTCTTAGCGTCCGCGGGGACCGTGCCGGGGAGGGCGGCGGGGGGGGGGGGTTATGAAGCCCCATCCATGAAATTCCCTTCCGCCCCCGCAACTTCCATGCTCACACAACGAGCCAGAGGTGCATCGAGATTGCCACGCGCTTTTCGCGACGTCACAAAGGGGGCTGGGGTGGGTGGGTGTGGGGGTGTTTGGGGTTAACATTCAAGTGACAAAACAGCAGCGAAAACGTGACGCGCCGGATCACCGCAAACGACACACGATCACAAGGCGAGCTCAGCGCGCGTGCCACCATCTCGGCGTGCCACTCCAACCCCGAGCCGCGCCGTGTCACGCTCCTAAATCTCGCCCTCCTCCAAATTCCCAAGCGTGGCGGCGAGCACTTGAACGGCCGTCGCAATAATTCTAGATGTATTGAACAACAATGGAAATTGGTCTGGAGCGCTCCCCATGTTGTTGGATGACGCGTAAATTACAATTTTACTCCAGTCGCTCAGCGCACGCGGCTATTTGCATTCACTTCGGCTCGTCCGTTAAAGCCGGCGCTTTTAATTTCCATTGTCTCGCCGTCGCACGCGGCCGCTCGGCTGATGGTTCCACAAACAATGTATAAATGGCCTTATATTGGACGGCTTTCGGATTTTGTCTCGCTGCGCCGAGCGGTTCATTTGCTAGAGGGTGGGGCGGGGGGGGGGGTAGTGGGTGGGGGAGCAACTCACCGCACTAATGAAGGCTGATTAAGGAGGTAATCAAAGCCATTGCTGTCTCAATCTCCGCGCCGCAAATTAATATTGATTTTTTTAAACGAACCCCAATGCCACCCATACCTCCACCCACCTCCCAACCCCCTCCCCCCTCCCACTGTCTGTTCTCCCTGCCACATGTTAATAAGCAGAAGAGGTGGAGAGGGAATTCCTCGGCCACTTGTCACGAGCTACGTCGCCACTCGGCTTGAGCGAGGCAGTGCAGGTCGGCGAATGGATGAAGCGACGTCGCCTCTGCTCCTACTCGTGCACGTGCTGTCCCTTCTGTCCGATCCACTGCTGGATGAGGGTGGCCTCGCCACGTGTAGGTTAGTTGCCCATACTTCACCGCTGCTGGTCAGTGCGGGCTGGTGAAGGCGAGGGGCGTGCACGTGGCGGTAGAGGACGAGGGTACAACCGCCGATGGTGCCGCCACCATCAACGGGGTAGTCAGACAGAACCACGCAGTTGGTTCGTCACGTTTACCGCAGCCTGCACAACTTTGCTTCCCAGAACAGGCATCTCGCACGCCCCATCCTCCAGCGGATGCGTGCAACTCCAGGTTAAGAACCGCTGCTGTGACAGCATCGTTAAGCATGGTGGTCGCTCGCTGCAGGCGCTATCCAGGATGAGCCCTGCTTGGCTTCCGAGATCTCACGAGCTTGCGCGCATCCCGGGCGATTTGGTCAAAAGGCCGCTCGAATCTGCCCACTGGCCAGCGAAGTGTGGTCAAATAACCCCTCCCACCGACCACCTCCGCCAGCATGACCCACAGGGACGCAGGCAGCCCCTCATCCAGTAGCGGATGGATAAAAGGGGCACGTCTGTCCGTGCGTACGCGTGTGTGTGTGTGCGTGTGTGAGTGTGTCTATAAGTGGGGAGCGGTGGTGTAGCGGTTAGCGCGCTGCGCAACGAACCTGGCGACCCGGGCTCGATTTCCGCTCACGGCCAGCACCAGTGACGATTATCTGAACCGGTCCTGGGCATCCCCTAGGTCGACTCAACCTCAAATGAGTAACTTGTGCGATGTGTAAACATTGCCGTTGGGGAGACAAAGGCGACCGGGCGTGGTTTTGGCCACCCACCCCCTCGTGTGCCGTGCCGGCCTTCATAGGTGCTCGCTAACAGCACTCACCCCAACAGTCTGTTACAGGCTATAAGGTTGGGGGGGGAGGATCAATCTGTGTCTTTGTGTTTGCGTGCGTGTGAGTGCACGCGCAGGGAGGTGCGGTGACCGCCGACATCGCTGCAATCTCAGACCGCAAGCAGAGCGTCTGTATTTTTGACAAAGAGCCCCCGTATCGGAGAGAGGCAGGGATGTGCATTTGTGCAAACACTATCAACAAGCCCCCCCCTCCGCCCGCTCCGTGGAGGTTGCGAGAAAGGGAGAGAAAAAAAAATGCCGTTTTTTATTGCAAGACATCCACCCAGACTCAAAAGTGCAATAATGAAACGGCGCGCTCATTTTTCACATCGCAAGACAAATATCCTCGCTTATTTCAAAACGGAGGCTGTTTCCCCCCCCCCCCTACCCGTGACACGGAACATTGGGTCGGGCTGTGACGAATGAACAATTTTAAACACAATTTATTTTACAATAATATTCATTCATGCCGTTTCAGCCGCCGATGAATAATATCGTGTAATGGAGGCGCGATTACACACCGTGTAACGATGCCATGGGGATTCTGCGCGGTGTCTCCTTGGGTCAGCGTGGATCCAAATGTCGCACGTCAGCGATAACGGTGCCGCGATGATGTTCATTTCATATTCTTAGTTCTTTCGGTAAAGTCACGTAGGTAAAAAATGAAATAAAAATTAATAAAAATAAAACAATAAAAATCACGACGTTTCGGAGGCAACACAAGCCTCCGTCTTCAGGCTTGTGTTGCCTCCGAAACGTCGTGATTTTTATTGTTTTATTTTTGTTAATTTATATTTCATTTTTTACCTACGTGACTTTACCGAAAGAACTAAGAATATGAATCCTTGCAGTCACGAAAGCTTTAAATCTAGAATGTTCATTTCAATCAAGCTTACTTCCTACTTTCGCCTTTAATTTATTTTTTGCCGATCGCCATTAAGGGAGCCGCGTGTTTAATTCCCAACTTGCACAAATGGAAATTAATCGTCGTCTAGGAAGGAGAGCGTGGGACCAGCTGGGCCAGAAATGCCCCCTTATTGTTTAGAATTAGGTCTTCTCAAACGCAGTTGTCACGTTTTTCTGAGTTCACCGATTTACACCCCCACCCCCTTCACCGGATGCTTGTAAAACACAGTGCATATTAACGTAGAGAGCGCTGATTCAGATTCAGATCTTGTACGTGTGTGCCACATGTTCTGGGCTTTTTTCCGATTCCTGCTCATGACCAATAACAGTCGTGAATATTTGAAGTGGTTCTGGGCCTCCCCTAGGTCGACGTAGCCTTGAACGAGTACCTGGTGTGGTGTAGAAACATCATCACTGGGAAGACAAAGGCGGCCGAGGGTGGTGCTAGCCTCGCGTGCAGTGCCGGCCTTCATAGGTGCTCACTGACAGCACTTGCCCCAACAGTCTGTTAAGGCTACACGGGGGATCTTTGTCTTGATCACAGCTGGCATCGAGTGCACTGCCTGAGGAGCAGTCTCTACGTGACGTTAGCACTATCGTTTAGCAACGATCATGCGCGTGCAGCGTGCAGCGACTAAATTTGTATTTGAAGGGAGAAGGCCGGTGAACACGGAGCGTGATGGGTCGAGAGGACTGGAGTCTGAGGACCCCCGATTTTCACCACAAGGTGGACACTTTGAAGAAGTAGACATCATTGCTGCACTGGGCACCAAGTCAGTGAGTTCCACCACAGTGGGACACGCAGCAATGATAATTCTATTCTATTTAAGATTCATACAGCGCCCTTTCCAGCATCAATGCACGGAGGGACCTTTGACCCCGCCAGTACTTTAACCCGACGTGACGGAGGTCTGGAAATTGCGTGAGGAGTCTGCTAGTGCGTCTTGAGATGCGGAGTGCATGGAGTATATGGTAAATTAATCCTTATTGTATCGCACTGCGTTTACAGAACACACGGTTGAAGGTTTGAGGAAGGACGGCAATACGCTTGTTTCAATATTCTCCAACCCATATTGAGGACTGTGTTCAAGCAACACACTGCAGGTCACAATAACTCACCCACTCGCCCACCCACCCACTCGCCCATCCACCCACCCACTCGTCCACCCATCCACCCACCCACTCGTCCATCTACCCACCCACTCGTCTACTCATCCATCCACCACCCACCCACTCGTCTACCCAGCCACTCACCCACCCACCCACTCGTCCACCCACCGATCCACTCGTCCACCCATCCACCCACCCACTCGTCCACCCACCCACCCACTCGTCCACCCACCGACCCACTCGTCCACCCATCCACCCACCCACTCGTCCACCCATCCACCCACTCGTCCACCCACCGATCCACTCGTCCACCCATCCACTCACCCACTCGCCCACCCACTCGTCCATCCACCCACCCACTCGTCCTCCCATCCATCCATCCACCTACTCATCTACCCATCCACCCACCCACTCGTCCACCCACCCACTCGCCCATCCACCCACTCACCCGCCTATGCGTCCATCCATCCCCTCACTCGTCCATCCATCCACCCACCCATCCACTCGTCCACCCACTCACCCACCCACTCGTCCACCCACTCACCCACCCACTCGTCCACCCATCCACCCATCCACTCGTCCACCCATCCACTCGTCCACCCACCCACTCGCCCACACACCCACTCACCCACCTATTCGTCCATCCACCCACCCACTCGTCCACCCATCCACCCACTCGTTCACCCATTCACCCACCCACTAGTCTACCCATCCACTCACCGACTCATCCACCCACCCACTGGTCCACCCACAGATCCACTCGTCCACCCATCCACCCACCTACTCGCCCACCCACTCACCCACCTATTCGTTCATCCATCCAACCACCAACTCGTCCACCTATCCACCAACCCATTTGTCCACCCATCCACCGACCCACTCGTCCACTCATCCACTCACCCACTCGTCCACCCACCCACCCACCCACTCACCCACCCACTCACCACACTGCAGCTCACACCACTTCTCTTTATGCTTCTCTCCTTCGCACCTCCTTCACTTTGGGATTCCCTCTCGTTGCCTCGTTTGCCAATATCTTACAAATGTGTTCAATCGGAGAAATCTGTGAATTCCTGTCTATTACACCTTCAATGGGTGCTGTTTGTTGCTGGCGGCTTAGCATATTAGACATTTGGTCCTGTGCTCAGCAACCGCGATAACAAATATATATAACACCGTTGGATTGGTAGAGCTACAAAGCAGCAGCAGCAGCTTATGACTAAATAGCGGCCTGCAAGAACGGAGCAGCGTCTTTAAAACATAATCAGCATAAACTCCCCAGTCTGCACATCGAGATAATGACACTTAATAAAATTGGTCTGTAAGCAAGTTCACGAAAAAATGTAAAAGTCATCAAAATTAAAATTCCATTAAGTTACGGGAAGGCAATAGCAAAATAAATAAATGAACAAAAAAAACCCTATTGAATAAAGAATGTGCGACGCCGTTGGTTCGAGTGCACCTTTGTGATCGCAGGAAACGCGATAGTTTGGCGCGGCTATTGAGCCAGAGGTTTAATCTTAGCGACAAGACAGACTTTCAAATTGCAAAATGACGGAATGGAAATCAATGGCGGGCGCGGGATTTCCGCCGTAATTAATGGGGACAGCGATGGCACGGCTACAAGATTAAACTCGCAAGCACAAGGACTCGCGCGCGCGCGCCCCCGTGCCGGGCTCTTGCAAAGGGAGAGTGCAGCCCAGACACCCGCTTTGATGGCCCGAGTTCTGCTCACTCCACGTTCCTCCTCCCACCCGAAACTGCTCCATCCTTCTCACCTCCCTCCCCCTGCCGTCTGCGCTCTCCTCTGACCCAGCCATTATACTGGTAGGAACCACCTGGTTCCACCAGCCCACAGGGGATTATTGTGTCCGTCCGTCTGTACGTCGTGTATCCAAAAATGGGAGGGGTGGGGCTGGGTGGAGAGGGGAGGGTGGGGAGGGGCTGGGTGGGGAGGGTGGGGCTGGGTGGGGGTGGGAGGGATGGGGCTGGGTGGGGAGGGGCTGGTCATCCCGTGGTGCCCTTATAAAACTCAACGTTTAACCTACTCACGCCGGCTTGTGCCCGCCCTCACAGTCGGACATATTTGCGAAATACACCACGCCGCCATTGACCCTGGCCATTGACCGAGCAATCCAACGTTTCTACCAGCTCCCTCCGCAAGGAATGTGTTCCCAGCCGGTAAGGCCCCCCCCCCTCCCTGTTGAGCTAAGCAGCTCTGTTACAAAGCTGAGCCGCAGGCCAAGACGGTCGGCATAGAGTTACACAGAGACCCATAGAGTTACACAAAGATCCGTAGAGTTACACAGAGATCCATAGAGTTACACAGAGACCCATAGAGTTACACAAAGATCCGTAGAGTTACACAGAGATCCATAGAGTTACACAGAGACCCATAGAGTTACACAAAGATCCGTAGAGTTACACAGAGATCCATAGAGTTACACAGAGACCCATAGAGTTACACAGAGACCCATAGAGTTACACAAAGATCCGTAGAGTTACACAGAGATCCATAGAGTTACACAGAGACCCATAGAGTTACACAAAGATCCGTAGAGTTACACAGAGATCCATAGAGTTACACAGAGACCCATAGAGTTACACAGAGACCCGTAGAGTTACACAGAGATCCATAGAGTTACAGAGAGATCCATAGAGTTACACAGAGATCCATAGAGTTACAGAGAGATCCATAGAGTTACACAGAGATCCATAGAGTTACAGAGAGATCCATAGAGTTACAGAGAGATCCATAGAGTTACAGAGAGGTCCATAGAGTTACACAGAGATCCATAGAGTTACACAGATCCATAGAGTTACACGAAGATCCATAGAGTTACATAGAGATTCATAGAGTTACATAGAGATCCATAGATTTACATAGAGATCCATAGAGTTACGTAGAGATCCATAGAGTTACACGGAGATCCATAGAGTTACACAGAGATCAATAGAGTTACAGAGATCCATAGAGTTACACAGAGATCCATAGAGTTACACAGAGATCCATAGAGTTACACAGAGGTCCATAGAGTTACACAGATATCCATAGAGTTGCATAGAGATCCATAGAGTTACACAGAGATCCATAGAGTTACAGAAAGATCTATAGAGTTACACGGAGATCCATAGAGTTACACAGAGATCAATAGAGTTACAGAGATCCATAGAGTTACACAGAGATCCATAGAGTTACACAGAGATCCATAGAGTTACACAGAGATCCATAGAGTTACACAGAGATCCATAGAGTTACACAGAGATCCATAGAGTTGCAGAGAGATCCATAGAGTTACACAGAGATCCATAGAGTTACACAGAGATCCATAGAGTTACACAGAGATCCATCGGTGTCTCTAGAGACCACAGCCCGTGACTTTTCAGCAGTGGTAGCAGTCACAGGACACTGCAGGCTGGGAATGTGCAAACTTAACAACAACAACTCATTATTTACACTCCTTATCCCCTCTGTGGCATTTCCACCCGAGTCTAAAACTACCCATCTGCCAATACAATAACACCACAGGCAAAACTTATGACTTTATAGTGTACACATGTGGGGGTTTTCTGCACTCTGTTTCAGTTGAATATGTTGAGCCGTTTACAGATGTAGGTTTCTGTACATTTTGTTTTAGTTGTACATGCCGAGAACAATGTTATACACTGCAATAGCCATCACCGTGTGCATATGAATCCACTACCGGATGAGTGCCTCCCCATACTGTGTTGATTGGGCAGGTGTTTGACCATACTTCATCATGCTGGTCAGTATGGGAAAGTGAAGACGGGGCTAATAGATGTGAGATCATGCAAGTATAGTCTCTCTCTCTCTTCTTCTCTCTTGTTCGTCCATCATAGTTAATGATGACCATGGCACGTTTGTCATTTTGTTGGGTTTTGATGAGTGCGCAGATGGCTGAACAGGCCACTCCGAGCCCGGAATTCTCTGTGGCACACCGGACAGGTCAGGGAGGATGTAGAGCTCTGAAGTGCAGCCACAAGTCCTTCCTTGGTAGATTTGCGCTGCTGCCTCTTCAAGATAGCACAGGAGCGTCTCCTGCTCTCACAGAGGACTGCACCGTCCTGTACTTTTCTTCTCCAGGCAGGTCGGTCCTGTGCTAGGGGTTCCCAGCTTTTCAGGTCGAATCCAAAGCTCTTCAATGAAGCTTTCAGGGTATAGTACACGATGCCTGACGCATACTGCGAAATCCTAGTGTCAACCTGGGCATGCATGGTGGCAACCAAATAAAAAAATACTATCCAGGCTGAGTCATGCTTAGCTTTAAGAGTGAATTATTTGATGCATTTTCACTCATTCCATCATTTTAATAATGGTCAGCTCTGCTCTTTCCAATGCTAGATGAAGGCCTCCCCGCACTGACATTACCATCGGCTGCTATAAATGTCCACATGATAAGCCACTTCGTTGAGCTCTCATTTGTGGCCACGTCGCTTCTGAAAAAGTGCTTTCTAGCTCAGTGGGCCTTACCTGATCAAAAATAAATAGAAATAAACAGACACTATGAGACCTCCTTTACCAGTGGCAAAATATAGTAATAGGTTTTTACCCTTTCAACTGGTACAAAAACTGACACCTTTATACAAGGCATCATGTTTGCAATAACCATAACACAAGCAGTCAAAATGCAAACAAAAAGAAACAACTCTGATGATGATAATAATGATATGCACTGTCCTTGAAGTTGATTGGTCCACACCCGAGACAGCTTTTCTTAGAGCCTAGACTCCATTGGTGTTGGACCAAATGATGCATTTTGACT
Source organism: Lethenteron reissneri (assembly GCF_015708825.2). Classification (NCBI taxonomy): domain Eukaryota; kingdom Metazoa; phylum Chordata; class Hyperoartia; order Petromyzontiformes; family Petromyzontidae; genus Lethenteron; species Lethenteron reissneri. The sequence continues at coordinate 11,558,338 of NC_083795.1, read as the reverse complement.
GCTTGTGTTCTGGTTAATGCAAACATGATGCCTTGTATAAAGGTGTCAGTTTTTGTACCAGTTGAAAGGGTAAAAACCTATTACTAGAAATTAACAACGATTTAAAGCTTTCGTGACTGCAGGGATTCATCTCCTTTGTTCTTTCGGTAAAGTCACGTAGAATGGAAATAATAAAATAATAAAAATAAAACATAATAAAATAATTGTGAGAATTATTTTATTATGTTTTATTATTATTTTATTATTTCCATTCTACGTGACTTTACCGAAAGAACCAAGAAGATAGAAATAAACAGTGTTGTTTCATTTATCTCTCAAGGCACTGAGATGCCACGATTGATCTCAATGTCACGTGGGAGCTGATCTCTTTGCTCCATGACGAGGCTCGTCAATCTGCTCTGGTCACTTCAAGGAGTGGTGTCCTAATTGGTTTGTTACCCTTGTATCTGGCAACAAAACTGACACCTTTTTTTTTACAAGGAATCATGTTTACATAGACCACAATACCTGCAGTCATAATGAAAACAAAAAACATAACTCTGATAATGTATGCACTGTGCTTGAAGTTGATAGGAAAGCTGTCTCGGGTGTGGACCAATCAACTTCAAGGACAGTGCACATTATCAGAGTTATGTTTTTTTGTTTGCATTATGACTGCAGGTATTGTGGTCTATGTAAACATGACTCCTTGTAAAAAATAAGTGTCAGATTTGTTGCCAGATAGAAGGGTAAAAAACCAATAATCATATTTTTACTGGCAAATGAGGTTCCAATGGTGTGAGTGGTGTCCTGCCCCAAGGCAACAACCAAGAGAGGAGGACGGTTTTTAGAAAAGGCAAATTGATGATGAATGCCATTACGCCGAGCGTTTTCAGATTACGAAGAGGCAAACGAGTCAGTGAAAACTGACTGATTCAGTCATCTAAACTATAACAAAAGACGAATATAACAAAAGACAAGTCAGCGTAAAAGATATTGCCTCATGAAAGCTATTTACAGAGACACTAGAGCATAAAGGTTTTTGGTAAATTTGATTGGAAAAATCTAAGGTGGATCTATAAACTGTACGGGGGGAGGGGGGGGGGCAGTCTTAAAATGTTAATCTTTTAAAATAGGGCCCTACATCTGAAAATGATGTTTTAATGTATCTTCTCTGGTAAATATGAATATAATACATATGTTTGGGGTCTCGAGGGCAGGGTGGGTGGGGAGGAGCAATGGGGGGGGGGGGGGGGCAGTCAGCCCTGGCCGTCCACCCCCCCCCCCTTAAACCTGCAACTGGGAGTACTAAAGGCAGAGCGATAAACGGTGAAAGTCTCAACCATCTCACATTCACATTGCACCTCATGCCTTACTTACAGCGTTGCGCACGGCACAATACGTAGAAATTGCCCATCTCAGATGATTGAGTTTCATAAAAAAAATGTTTTAACCTTTTGTTCGCATTGTTATTATTTCATACAGATTGGGCGTAATGAGAGAAGAAAAAAAACCACTCTAAACTTAAAATCAATTCTAGATTTGAAGCTTTCGTGACTGCAATGATTCATACTCTTAGGTTTTTTCGGTAAAGTCACGTAGGTAAAAAATAAAATTAAAATTATTAAAGCTAAAATAAAAATCACGACGTTTCGGAGGCAACACAAGCCCTCTGTCTTCAGGTGGCACCGTCACAGCACGATTGCCGTATCAAGTACAACAATCGTGCTGTGTTTATTAACTTTTATTTTAACTACTTAAAAACGTCTTCTTGGTTCTTTCGGTAAAGTCAAGTAGAAGGAAAATAATAAAATAATAAACATAAAACATAATAAAATAATTCTCACGACGTTTCGGCCACAACGCAAGCAGCCGTCTTACAGGTGGAGACTCTGCCTTCTCGACAGACCTGTTCTCCACCTGAAGACGGCTGCTTGCGTTGTTATTATTTTATTATTTTCCTTCTACGTGACTTCACCGAAAGAACCAAGAAGATGAATTCCTGCAGTCACGAAAGCTTTAAATCGATACTTAAAAACGATGTTGCGCAACGTCGAGCACTTCATTTGACCGAACATCGAGATGGATTCCACCCCCCCCTACCCCCCGAAGTTTTCGCAGTTCATTTTAAGGAGCGCGCGGACGCCTCTCGCGTCACCGCAATCGAAAATGCAGATGACATCACGCGGGGTGCCAAGCCCAGCGGATTGTGTGTGGGACTTCATCAATCGCTACGAGCGCGCAATGAGCGCGGGTCCGTGTCACGCGCGCCGTGACTTCGAATGCGGATACAAGAGAGGCGATGGGAGGGCGTGGGGTTTGGGGTCGGGGTTGGGGCTGTTTTTTGTTTGTTGGTGTTGGGCCGTCGCGACGCAGCGCTACGTGTAAGGCCGGCCGCTGGCAGTTAGCAGGCTCAGCAGATTGCTTAGGTGTGTAATGCGGAGTGTGTGCGTTGAACTTATTTCGCACCGCACGTAGTCAACCGCGCTAATCGGACGTGCGGTGGGGGGGGACAACAAACGGACACACAAACAGCAGTTCAAGAGGGTCCCTGGATTTGTGACCACTAACATAATTACGGTTGAACCAAATATCGCTTCGATATCAAATGCGAGTCAAGAGTTTTTGTTTCATTATTTAACGTAATTTTAATACTCTTTTTCTCATAAGCAACACGTGTTGCTCGTCTCTGAACTGTGATTTTTAACGATAACATTGTTCGTTTTAATTGTTCGGTTAGAAAACCTGAGTTTGTGCTCTCCAGTAGGCTGAGTGAAAAGTGGTCTACGTTGTGGCCAGCTGGCTCAAAAAACGTAATAAACAACAACAACAACGTGAATTAACATTAAAATGACAACTAATCGGTCCATTGTTTATCTTATCGTGTCCATGTCTTTCTGCTCTCGTCCAACTCGATGTCCGCCTCTTGTCGACGTCGCCCTCATCTCACGACATATCCGTCCCCATCGGTACCTCTCGTCTTCCATCTCACTACGGCTCTATCTCGTGCCTACGTTTCTTCGATCACACATTAACAAGGGGGGGGGGGGGGCTCAAACATAATTTATGCTTAGGGCCCCCAATGGGCCAGCAGTGAATACATTCACCCAACAACTCGGACAAAAAACACACACACGTGCACAACGAGAACACCAGTAAACCCCCCACCCCCCACATTTTCCACTAAATCACGCTGACATCACCACGGCGGCGCTCGTACCCGGCTAGGTGCACTTTGAGGCCACGTGAAGTGTCGAAGTCTCCGCTGGCAGGAGGACAACATGCGCGTGATTTGGTCCAACAGGACTTATGCTTCGTAAGTAATGTGTTCGCAAGGGTGCTACTCGTCCATAATCAACGTTTTTGGGTTTAGATCGCGTTATTTATAAATGTGTCGTAACCCTCCACCACCCGACACGGCCAATCAGTAAAAAAAGTGTCACGTTGACAAAGGACAAATAGTTCACTGCTTGAGCCCACCGGTGTGTTGAAGCGTGAAACCACAACATTTACTACTCGTGTGAATCACTTCGTTTACAATGAGACCGTCCTTGTTTAGGAGAATTGCATTTTCTGAGATGGCGTAGTCACTGTTCTTGTAATGCAATTGGAGGCGTTGTGTTTATTCGAGTGCCGGATTGAGACCGTTTGACTATTTTATAATCAGCATCTTCTATTCAACCATTTGTATATTTACTTTGAGGCGGGGGGCAGCGGTTAGCGCATTATGGTACAAGACCCGCTCTTACCAGCGTGGTGAAATATGGTCAAGCACAGCCTGGGGAGATATGTTTTCATTCAGCAGTGGATTGATTCATGTCCACAGATGTATTGAAATTCTGTTGCAGCAACGGGAATCGAACTATCAATTTGGTTGCTTGTGACAAGGGTCCTAACCACCCATGCTACACGGCAGTAATGTAAATGTTGGCAATGATTTGAAGTAATGTTGGAACAAGCAGGACTTGTTCTTATAAAGCGCGTTCAGAATGTTTTTTTTTCTTCTTCCGTGGCCAAGAGGAAGAAACACGAAGTGTAACTTTTGTCCCAAGGATCGTCGTCTCTTTGACGGAAGAGATGCCGAGGTTGTGGTTTGATTTGAGAGACCTTGGGCGCTCTGCCGAGAATCATCCAGCTGGTCATACCACACAACTCCTATCAACAAAGGGTATTTATGATACTTGTATTTAAAGTGTCGCTGTGGTGTTTTGTCAAAACCTTCAGAAAGATGATTTTAACACAATGGCCAACCGTTTTGGGGGAATTTTTTTTAAAATATATAACAATAAAAATATAAAAATATTTATGTTTAGAACATAGTTGCCTGCGATGTTTTTTGTTTTTCCCCAAAACACCGGCGTGTCAACCCTACCTCGCCGAATTCAAACCGACAAATGCATTTCTTTTATCACTGTTAGGATTTGTCAAGTTTTAATTTGGCCCCTGACAACCGACGCAGATATATCATGGCAGGCAATCGCACGGCGCACAATTCCACAACAATTCCGCGGGAAAAATATGGAAGTGTTTATGACAGGCAAAGCAATTTCTTGAGAACGGGGGGGGGGGGGGGGGCTAACAAGGCAAGCGGGCTCACTCCATTCCCCGTGCGCGCTGGGCGATGGGGCCGTGGGCCCGCCACTTGTTAAGCCATCCACATCGGGGCCCCCGTGTGGCGGCACAGGATTAAAAAAAAAAGATCCGCGCAAGCAGACGGGTGCTTCCGTCGAGAAACTTTTCCAACTTGATTCCTTACGGCGATTGAGAGTTCTGTTCGCCGTGCTTATTCATGTCGCGTTTCTCCCCCCCCCGCCACCGCCACCCCCCACCTTCACACGCCAGTTTGGCCTTCTGGTTAAATTGTGTGGCCAAAGAGAGAATGTTAATAACGTTAACAGGCAGCCTTCACGCGCTCGCGATACGGTGTATAACGTATATTTAATTTTCAGTTATTTATCATAAACGCACAAACGCATTAACGCAGCACTGCGTGTATTTACCGCGAATGTGTGGTCTGAATAGGGATGGATGAGGTCATTTTTTTTTCTTAACGGGTGCTAAAATGATCCAAGATTAATAGACTGCCAGGGCTGCATTGCAGATGGCAAGGAGAGTTAAAGAGAGTTTGGAAGGCTCCGATATTTACCCAGCCGCCTCGGCCGCGTAGTTAGGCAGTGATTAATCGACGAGGGAAGGGTGATTAATTGGATAACCGTGTCTGCAAACTTTCACCGCCTGCATATTTTTAGCCAGACTACAGGATGTAGGCACCTCGGGCCAAGGATTTAGTTTTTTTTGTATGAATACGCACGTATTGAAGAGTCCAATCCGGCGAAATGGAGTGCAACAAAAGAAAGAAGGGCCTATTTGCTCTGAGCGGTGAAACAGACAGTCCCATACCATTGAGATGGACTGAAAGCTGCACACAAAAAAAATGTCCCCATCAGGGCTTATTTAATTTCTCACTGACTGTTTTTTTTCCAGGGTCGCTGGCAGACTGGAGTCGGTGGGACATGACTGACTGGTAGCCATGGCCACACAGAGAGGCATACTTGACGTGCTGTGCCGGGTGCAGACATATTTTCTGGGTTTGCCAACGCGTCTAAAATAAAAATTCCTGTTCCTGTTCTTCACACATTCTCAAATATAAATGTAAGTTGCCGCTTCCTGAGTATCGCTGGTTGGGTAGGCAGCCGGGCAGCTGGGCAGCTGAGCAGCTGGGCAGCTGGACAAGGAACCCTGGGCCAGAGAAGCGAGAGTCGTGTGAGGGTCCTATAATAAAAAATAAAGAGTCTCCCGGGGAGATTGTTCGGCGTTCCTCGGACGAGGCGCCACGCGTGCGAGCGAGCGAAGCGCTACCGCCGCGTCCGCCTCTGTCGCGCGCTCTCCCAGGGATGCACGTGTTTGCGAGGAGCGCGCGGCGAACGACACGAAGAGAAAGGAACAGCGCGTCACTTGTGGCAGTGATTAATGGATGCTCAGCACACACGCCTTCCAATGAAAAGATTTTTCATATCGGTTTCCATCTCCGGTTATAGGCACCTGAACAAATTGTTCGTTTCAATGCCTTGTTTTTTAACTGCCACGATTTATTTCCTTTTCCCCCCCTCTCTCTCTCGCCGACCGCCTCCTCACCATCCGCAACAAAGCTATGTTTATTTGTATGTTTCTCATGCCGCCACAAATGAGACTTGTAAATTACTTGAACTTTGAAATGCCTGGGGCGCGCGATTTCTGTCTCCGAGATGTCAGAGCTGGGAGAGAAGAAAAAAAAAACTAAGCGATTTTAATAATAATAAAAAAGTTTCTAATCAAATTTGCAAGGCACCGCAATAGTCCAAACTTTAATCACACGACCATTTAACACAGCTATGAGATTTTTACTCACCCATTTATTACAAGGCAGAAAATGTCAGTGTCTATTTTGTTTACAAACACGATTTTTTTCGGTGTAGTCTGAGAGCTGATATAAAAATGAAAGTAATTTTTTTTAAGATTTGAAAAAAATCTATTATTTATGTGTTCATAAATATGAACCTAGAAATTGGCTTATATTTTACTGACACGATCAAATCGGATATATTTTTTTATTTTTACGTATTCATAAAAATCGTAGACGTGAAAAAACTAAATAAAAAAATAATCTAATAGTTTTATTCACGAGAAGAGTTATTGTAGCTTTACAAAAACACATATTTAATCGTTTAGTTCATTTATATCAATAAGCCATTTCCTTGAATAATAATAAAAAGCTTTAACGAAATAACTTTTGAAAACGTTCTTATGCCATGTAAAAAAAAAAATCACACAGAAAATTTTAAGATTACAACTTTTGCTTTTAAAAGCGAGGGTTCATTTAATTTCTCATAAAATATTTGTGGCTTATTCAATTCCACCCGCCTTGGGTGGTGGGGGCCACCAATGGGTGGTGTGTCAGAGCCTGGGGGGGGGGCGGGTACACCCCGTGCGGTATGAGTTGGGGGTGAGGAACCTGAATAGTCTCTTGTGTTACACAGAGCGCCGCTGCTGCCGCCGCCGCCGCCGCTGCTGCTGCTGCCGCTGCTGCGTCAAACACTGTGAGGCTCAGTAACCCGGCCGGCATGGCAGGGTGAAAACTTTGCTCCAAAAACAACGGGGGCTAAAGCTTTCATTTGCAACACTCTCCCCCCTCCCAACCACCACCACCACCTCCAGCGCAATGGAACAGGCCGGAGGCTGTCCCCCCCTGGCGGCCCTAGCACGCTGGCGGTGAGGGGGGTGGTCGTGAGATCTCCCGTGGTCGCCGTTGTGCGGGGTTTGTGCGCGTTCTCTGACCAGCTCTCTTGGTACATTTTTTTGTTACTTTCCACACCCCCCTCCCCCCGCCCCCCGCTCCTCTTCTCTCGATTTTGTTATTTTCACTGCCCGCGCGATCGCTTTGTGGTTGTCGGAGACGGCGTGCAAAAAAGTAAAACAACAACAAAAAAACCCCGTCCCGTGCACGTGGCCTCGTTTGATGTTGTGTTTCACAGAGGAGGAGGAGGGGGGGTGAGGAGGCATCTTGTCCGTGTATAAATACATGAATAAAAACGCGCAATGTGTTGTATCTTGAAATGGGCCAAGAAACTTCCCAACGATAAAATAATAATCTTGCAAATTACTTTATTGGGATTACACATAGCAACAACATGGTCCTGTATTGGGCGAAAACTTGGCAGGACCCTCCTGATTTCATATCTAGAAATGTCATGTCGAGAATAGAGATTATATATATATATATATGTTAACCAGAAAACCTAAACACCTATCCTAGAAATGTGCACTTATGTAAGAGTTTACTTGTAAGAACAAAGTTTGATCGAACAAAGCCAATCAAGCAAAGCATTTAGAAGCAACAGACGTTCCGTATGAAATAAACCATTATTTATTTTACCAGCTAAGGCGCACTGAGCTCTGTAGCTCTTTTTCAGAAGCGACCAGGCCACAATTGATCGCTCAACCAAGTGGCTTATCACGTGGGAATTTATAGCATCCAAACACTCCAAAAGTATGTTTATTCTAAATGTGGAGGAAAAACCTGGAGGACGCCGAGAAAAACACGCGGCCACGGAGAGAGACACGCAAACTCCAAATATACAGCAGCAGGCGTCGGGGTCGGGATCGAACCCACGACCGCCTGTACACCAGGCGAGGTAGTTAACATCTCCTAGCCACGGTGATGATGATGAGAGAGAGAGAGAGACACGCAAACTCCAAATATACAGCAGGCCTCAGGGTCGGGATCGAACCCACGACCTCCTGTATACCAGGCGAGGCAGTTAACGTCTCGCCACCGCCACGCCCCATGACGCACTCTGGAGACTCGGTGAGGTTTTCCTGCGTGAACACGCACACATATGGCCGTCGCCTGATGAAGCTAGTTGTAATTACTGGCGAACCGTCGTACTCAGATTGTAAATGTTGTAGCTTGGCTCTCCAACACACCGGTGTACTGTACTAGCGACGAATTGGCCACGTTCTGTTTACGTGACAACCCTTACTAATTGGCTGTGTCGGGTGGTGGCGGGCTTAGCGACACATTTACGCGATATAATAATATCAACAATAACACCACCACCAACAACAAACTAAGGGAGAAGGGATGGGTCACCCGCGCGATATTTTTTTTCCCACGGCCGTTCCACGTGGCGAGCGATCACCTGCCCCCCCTCCCCCCTCCAGTGTCGCCCTTCACAGCCACAGAGCTGGAACGCTCTCCTCCTCCCGGGAGGACGCGTGAGTGCGCGTGCCGCTAAACCTTTGCTCAATCCACCGCTGGATGAGGACCTACGTGGCCACGTTGCGCGTCGCGTCGAGTTGTTGGACTGGATGTATTCCACCGCGCGTCACAACGGTCGCGATTGGTGAAGGCCGGGGGGGGGGGGGGGAGCATAGACGTGGGTGCAGAGTACAGTACAACTATGGATTTGGCTGCATTGCCCTCTGCTTCCCACAACGTGACCCCCGCAGCAGCCTGTAACACCTGTTTTATGCAACGAGGGGGACTGCCATCCAAGTCGTCTTTCCAGAAGCTTGGCTTCTGAGATCTTCAGCGTCTGAGATTTGACGAAGTCGAGCGCATTCCGGCCGATTTGGTCATCGACTCTCTGCTGACGTATGCGTTAATAATTACGTTGCGGGTTTGAAGACGGATTATTATGCTTGCTTGCCTCTCTCTTTTAACCTATTTTAATGCTTATTTATTTACTTATTTCTGAAGCGCCCCCCCCCCCCTACAACTGAGAGAAGACAGCGCGAGCGTTCAGAGACCCACGCTGCGTTCAGGGTGGGGGGGGGGGTTGTTTTTGTAGTAACACGCGGGGGGGGGGGGGGGTTTACCGCAGTGTGCCGGGAGTAGGGGGGGGGGCCTTTGTAGAAAGCCCTCCCCCAGCCGCGCGCCACCCACGCACCTCCTCCTACAGAGCTGCAGCGCCGCCAAAGCCGCGAGGTTCACAATTTGATTGCTCGAGCCAGGAGCCCACATTTGCTCACTTCGTCTCATTTCACAGGACCCTCCCCACCCCCCACACCGGTTCCGTTCGTTCAAAGTGGATGCAGTTTCACTCGCTTACAAGGGAGGCATCCATGACACGTAAACCCGTCCCCGTTGGGAATTATTTTCAACGCGCCTTGAAGGATCCTCGACTGTGCTGCGGGCACAAGTGTTGCGAGCCGTGACCAGGCTCCCACCGGGGATCGTCTGAAGGGTCTCGCGTGATGAGAGTAGAAGCCACCGCCAGCTACTGGCAAAGCTCCTCTGTGAGCGGTAGAACGACCCACGTGCTTTTTTTTTGCACAGACAATGCCAATACACAACCCCTGAAATATATATTTTTGTTACACTTTTAAATGATGGTTGAAGGCGTTTTTTTCACATTCGCCTTGTGCATCTGTCCATAATGAGGAGGGGGGATTGGCGGGGGGGGCAACTTTAATTCTTGTAAATTGAGCCACTGTGAACGAATCGGTCGTGTAAAGTTGTGTTGATTGTAAGTAGTTGCTCCATCAAAAACTGACCACATTGATCAAAGAGCTATGCACTTTTTAAATATAGACTGGAAACGAATTTCTTTAGAGCTGCTTTTTGTGTTTAGTTTGTTGTCCTTCTCCCACACCGCCGATTAGCACGGCTGGCCACGAAAGAAGTTCAACATACATACAACGGGTTGCCCAAAAACTTGGTATATACCAACCATAGCAAACAGGTCTTGTTTGCAATTATTCAAAATCATTTTGCCCCAACAGTTAAGCTAACCCGTCGATTTCAAAACTGTGAATAACATACATCCGAAGATAGCCCCGTGTTGAAAAGTGTTCTGCGAAATCCATGCGTATGAATGTTTTTTTTTTCAATATTTATCATCATCATCTGGCCAGTGTGAGCTTCAAAGTTCTACACTTGTCAGCAGAGGGAGTCGTGGATGGTTCATGGCTGTTATGGGCGCATCAGCTGACTCGAGAACTAAGCTCATGCAGCCCGTGCCCACAGCCCAAGTGCTCAAAGCACACAGCTCAATCAAGGTGCAGCGCATCTCGTTTGTTGGTTGTTACAGCCGAGATGTGAGCGGATAGGGAAAGGGGATTGTTTTAGACAGAACTCACTCTACTTCACTGAAAACAAAAACCTCCTGCCACCCATAGTGGGACAAAATTGTTCCATCAGATTTACTTGAGAAATGCGCACGGGGCCATAAGAGGCGGTGATCAAGAATAAATCTTGAAAATTGATTGTTGAATGTTACGTAGACGTATACTGATTGTCAATTGAGCCTTGAGTAAAATCAGTCAAGAGTGGTTTCACGTTCAACTGAGTGTGGCGTGATACTCATCTCCTGTTTGCAGCCCTGAGCCAGTGATGGAAATGTCCCATTTTTTTTGTTGAGGACGAGTCAATCCGTAAGACAATCATATGTTGTTGACACCGCTAAGCCTCCCACGCAGTCCATCTCGAGGCACCAGAACAATTTGAGATATTTACTCGGGAAGGAAGTGATTGCAGGCCAAACTCAATGCTGATCAAAAAAACCCTATACTGGATTTAAACAATGTATCATACTGTACACAACAAACGGGACTCAAATAAGTGGGGGGAGATCAATTGCGCTTGAGTGGACTCACTGTAGCCTTTCATACAAAGCGGTGCTGATCTTACGAATCCCAGGGGGACGAGAGGCTGAGCCGACCCTCAGTGGGATGTGAACTTGAACCCTTCCGTTTGCGAGCCATGCAACTCATCGCTGCAGCAGCACCACCTAGCTACCTGTCCGATCGGGCCATGGCATGAAGTTAATTTATTAGTTTAAGCTTATGGAACTAGGGAATTAATTAATGTCTACGTGTGTGTGATTACTGGGTACAAATGTGGTTGTAAAATCTATCCAACATTAGATGGGTAAAATTTAAAAACATTTGTATTCCATATGGATCAAGAATGTTTTGTTACATATGGAATGCACACATTCTCCATTGACAGTGATGCTGTAAAGAATCTTTAGAATGTCTTAATGCTTTGTGACTTTTGCGAAACTCAGAGAAATGTCTGTGTGTATATATATATACTCATATAAGAGCACAGTGGAAAGTACAGTGGACACTGATGGGAAGTGATGTTGTAATGAGTAGTGAGTGCACTGCGTTATGAATCCAGAGATCCAAGTTAGATTCCTGACCAAGGCTCCTAACGCTAACAAGTGATGTCTAAACCGGTTCCTGGTTCCCCGCTTCGCCGATCCGCACTGACCAGAGTGGTGAAGTATGGTCAAACAGATCCCATGACGGACAGCAATAAGGCGGCTGTCATCCAGCAGTAGATGGGCAAAAAAGCTGTAAAACAAGTATTATTATGGAAGACAGTGGAAAGTGGACTTTAAATGCATACTTAATCACGCCGGAGTTGATATTTTAGAAATCAGACCGTACACAATTTCATTAAATGGCAAACCCGCAGATTTCAATTTTCCTCCGCTAATGCGCACCACGATACTTTTTAATAGCATCAAAGCCAGACCGTTGTATATGGAAAATCACAAAACACAATTTAAAATGCATGAATTACACGATGAAAAATAAGGGCACTTGCACGAGCCTTACAAAATTATGTAATGATCCACGTATGCAATTTCCACATGTCCTCTGTGATGATCAATACATCATACTTGAGAGCAATCAGTGGCCAGCAAATGCATGCAGGGTGTGGCACGAATCCTGTTTTACTCCATCATGCACACGTATCGTCTCTCAGAATCAGCTCAAATGCAATTACCGGAAATAGAGGCAAATGTTTACGCGCGCGTGCAGATTTTAATACCCCTAAATGGCTCTTAATGTAATTCACAATGAATGAATGAATGAACAAACAAATACCCTACCCGTGCACAAACACAAGTGCAAGCGAGCAAAATAAAGCTTCCCACTCACATGCATCGGTGGAGCCGAAGGGGTGAGGTGCTGTTAGCGATCACCTATAACTATTAACTATAACTATCTTCTTGGTTCTTTCGGTAAAGTCACGTAGAAGGGAAATAATAAAAGGCTTTATTTATTATTTATTTATTATTTTAACAAGATGAATCCCTGCAGTCACGAAAGCTTTAAATCGAAATTTAACTATAACTCTTCACGGATATAAGCAAAATTCCGTTCTGAGTGTCATCATAAGAATACAAGTATGATTCCGTCCTTCCAGACCGATATACCCCAGAAGTATCTGCTGAAGCAAGAAAACTCTGGGACTGTTTCGACCTCCTGGTTCCCATCAGGTGAGTGAGGCCTGTCAAAACACTTGCTGCTAAGGCTGTCAAATGTTATTGGAAAGAGCCCTCCGTCTAAACACGGGGACCCTGCTCCAAAGGCAAAAAAGCAATGGTCAAACAAATCCCATGACCGTATTGCATGCGTTACGTGTTCAATGGATTTTCACATCAGGGTGCGGTTTTATCCAGAACCTAGCCCAGCCACAATTGTTTTTTTTCCTCCGTGCTGTTCCTGACCTCACCACATTGGGTTAACCTATAGACAGCTCCCAGGTCATTTTCAGATACCAAATACCACACGAAACAAAGACGAAGGTCCCTCATCTCGGCTTTTAACAGACTGTCAGGGCAAGTTATAAGCGGGCCCCTACGAAGGCCCACACTGCACACGAGGGAGTGGGTGACCAATACCACGCCCGGTCGCCTTTGTCTCTCCAGCGGCGATATTTACACACTCCAGGCACATTTTAAGGCTGAGTTGACCTAAAGGAGGCCCACACACACTTACATACGTGGATTCACCCACTCTTGTTAATGTTCCGTACTGTCGTGTGTAACGCGGGGGGTGTGTGTGTTGGTGTAGTGGTTAGGACGCTGCGCTTTGAATGTAAGCGACATGAGCTCACTTGTGGGTCACGGCCAACATCAGTGGTGATTGATACCTGACCCGGTCCTGGTTGCACGCACTGCACCCTCTCACCAGGCCGCACTCGCCAGCGCGGTTAAACACGGGCAAGCGACCCCCTCCCCTCGACGTGGCATGGAGAGACATCTCTCCATCAGTGGAATGACGAAGGGGCTTGAACATGCATAATTACCATTCATGTGTCAAGAGCAATTTGCACGTCCTTTGGACGTGACCGTCCATCCCTCATAACTAGTCAGCCAGAGGGAAAACAAGTATAACCCGTAAAAACAAAGTTTTTCACTATAAATCCTTTATATGCGTGGCGGCTAGAGTCCTCTCGTCCTCTGGCTTGAGATGGCTGCCACCTATGGGTCAGATGATTGTCTGCCAGTATTAAGCAATTGGTATATAAATATTTAATTTGTTTTCCCTAAACAGTGTAAAATTTTGGAAAAAAATTTGTCACGAACATTAATTGTCTCGCACAACGAGTCTGTGTGCAAAATGTCAGCTCGATTGGATCACGGGAAGTGGGTTAAAAAACGACCGAAAGATTTGCATGGTCGCAAGCAAGCAAGCAAGCACGCAAGCACGCAAGCAAGCAAGCGAACTTAATATAAATGATTTAAAAACAACTTTATTCTTCTATAGAGCCATTGTCTCTCTCTCTACCTTTCTCTGCGCTTTATATCGTAATTCATCTGATTCGGATTTGTCGATTTGTTTCCGTTTCGCAGTTCCTCGATCCCTTCTCCTACCTGCGCGGGTTCACACCCATTTCCCTCTCCCCACCTCTCTCCCTGTCTCTCTCTCTCTCTAATCCCTCGCTCTCCTTATTCCCCCCCCCTCCCTTTCCCATCTCAATCGCTGTTGCCTCTTCCTAATCATCTCCCCCCCCCCCCCACCGCCGCCTCTTGTCACGTTTCCTCGCGCTCCTCTTTCCGTTTTGCTCTCTTTATTGCCTCTCCGTTGCCCTTTCACTCTTGAGCCGCACCTCACCGTCTCTTCCTCCCAACTCGATCTCCCTCCTTTGTTCTAATGCGATACGGTATTATGCCTATGACAGTGAGAGGATGACGACGATATGATTAACCATGGTAGACGATCCCGCACATTCGTGTGGGATACACATCCGGACTGGAGGCTCGGTGGGATTCGTGACGTGGCCACGCACGAACCGGGCTGAACGCTGTGCGTTACGCGTGACGTCATCACGCAGATCTACGTGCTGACGTCACAGCCGCGCCCGTGCAATTGGGAGTGTGGCACCCAGCCAGACAGGAATCCATCGAGGTCATCCAACCAGGTCATACAGTCAGAAAACTTTTTTTTTTATTCTCTAATATAGGATGATACTACATCAAATCATCGTATAATCACAGAGAAACGGCGGAGAGAAAGGGAGGGAGGGGGGGAAACCCCTAAACAAAATATACTCGTCAAATGTGAAAAAAATATTTGACGCGTGGCACACAGCGCACGACAACAGAAAGACATCTGCATTCAAAACTCCCAGTCGGGCTGCAAAATTAATCAGTGTCAGAGCCACTCATGGGGGAGGCTCCCGGGACTCTCCCTGCCATCATGCCAATTGAAATCCTAACATGACGGCTCAATCAGCTAATCTCGGGCGGTTAATGGCACTGCAAACAACGTAATAAGTTGGATGTTAGGGGACAGCCAGTACGGCTTTAAATACGGGCATGACGAAATAAAAACCATGATCAATTGAAATTTCATAACGTTATGGGCAATATTTAAAAAGCCATCCGACGAACCCCCGCGCAGAATTAACAATGACGCAGACGTGATTTAAAAGCTGCATCGGACAATATAAATCATAATGAAATGACATTTTAAACTAATTTCCCCTCGCGAGTAATGGCGCTCGCTTTTCACTGACACAACCCCTAATGTCTTTATGAGTTAGGCTCAAAGTCCCCGATGGTCTATTATGCGAGCGCGCTATTCATTGGCGAGCGATGCCAGTGCAAGGCACTGTGGGCTGCATACGCGAAGGGTTGGTGGGTGGGTGGGGGTGGAAGGAAATTTAATCTTCGAGTTCAAACGCATGTCCGGAAGAAAATGATCTCTATAAATCGTTGTCAAAACCATTTATTGCTAATACGAACATTGCTCTTTTTCTCGACGCACCAGCATCCATCACATCACACACAGAGCAATCAATCTACAACACTGGAAGTAATTATGATGGATAAATAAATAAAAGATACAAGTGGAGAAAAGGGAGAACTTTTAAAAAAAATGTTTCCTGGCGGGGCGGTTTGGGGGAGGTTTGCCGCCGTGATCGTCATTTTTTGCCCACGCATCATTACTCAATAATTTATGCAGCAGGTTTATTTTTCTTCTTATTCTTTCATTTTAGGCTCAGCCGAAGCACATTTCGTTTCAACAAGAAACGTGCTGGAAACCATTGCTCTTTAAATGATCCTTCATGATGCCGGATTTGTTCGCTAATCCTCGTTAATTATCTGAAAAGTGCCTCACAAAATTGCCTTGTATATAAATGACGTGTGGATTAATTTGGTTTGGCGCCCTAATAAAAAGAATGTTTTCATTGTTATATAAAGAAACCGTAAAATTAGGCGCTTAATAGAAAGAAGGAAAACCGCGTGGCCCATAATACCATATTCCATCTTTTAATTGAAGATCTTTCAATAAGCCGAATAGCAAAGGGCACAACACTGTACTTCATTACCGGAGAAGACAATTACCGCTAAATCAATAGTATAGGCCCATCCTCGCTGTTTTAGATAATTAATTTAGTTTTGATTACGAGTAGTACAGGAATAGCCTGCCAAATACGGTTCACCCACTCATCAAAATCCACCACGAACAATAGCTGCGCTTGCTCTAATGAACTGCACGGTAATCAGAAATCGCATCACAGAGGAGACGAACGAAAATGAGCCATCGATTTCTGCGCAACGTCTACGGCAGTACGTGCATTACTAATAATAAACACCAGCCAACAAAAGGCCCCTGGTTCTTCCCCCCACCCCCCCCCCTCTCTCTCTCGAGCAACTTCTTTACGCCGCACCGTAACGTTAATCGGTTTAAACAACAACGACAAACAACAACATGAAATTAAATATTGTGCAACGCTTCCTTGCGGTCGCACTGAATTACACGAATCTCGGTGCACGGCGAGTGAGCTGGGGAGTGGCGTGAGTTATTACGAGCAGGGCCTCCCCGGAGCGCAAATGTGACATGACACAAACGCACGCCCTCGGCTCTTCGTGGAAATTGGGCAATTAGCGCACAGAGGGTGCGGGGGGTGGAGTGGAGGGGAGGGAGGGAGGGGGAGGAGAGGGGGAGGGGTTCAACCGCGCTGCCGCGAACATCAACGCCACCGCCGCCGCGTCGCTCCAAGCCATTGACACCCCACGAATGCTCGCTCACTCACTCACTCAACTATACACAACGATGCACAACGATGCACAACGATACACAACGATGCACAACTATAAACAACGATGCACAACGATGCACAACTATACACAACGATACACAACGATGCACAACTATACACAACGATGCACAACCAACCAACCGCCTACCGTCGCATCGCACCCCCCCCCCCCCGTCCGACTTCACGCACGAGACGTCGCTGACTCGCATTAGCAACGTGAAGATGACTCGTTTTCACGGCACTCTTTACCCGCAAAGAGCCCTGCTTAGCTTCACTTTTCAAAGACAAACACCCCCGTCCCCCATTCAGATCCACCGATAGATTTGTATGACACTACCTACGTATGTTGAACTTCGTTGGCACCGTACGTAGCTAACCGTGATAATCGGAGGTGCGGGGGGGGGACAACAGACTAATGACTAAAAGCAGTTCTCAAGAAATGAGTTTTCAATCTCATTTCTGATGTCCTACCCACGCAATACCAGTGGCGGTGGGGCTTATCCGACCATGCTTCACCATAGAGGTACGGTACAACAGTTGATGTTCGACCACCGCATTTTGCTGCTCTCCACGTAGCGCCGCAGCAGCCGATGGCAACTTGTTCTGTTTAAACCCGTGGTCTCCCATCCACGCACGTATTCTGTACTGTATTTTGGGCTTCTTTCGCACCGTACCTGGCCAACCGCGCTATTCGTAGATGCGGGGGGGGGGGGGGTGACAACAAACTCAAGACAAAAAGCAGTTACGAAGAAATTCGTTTTAATACTAGATTTTAAAGTGCATAGGCTCCAGTGGCTTGCTAATATCGGAGAGAAGAGCGTTCCAGACGGCCGCGGAAGCGCATCTGAAAGCGCCGCGATGCAGTGACCCTCTTTGTTTGATGGTTAGCCGAAAGCCACCGCTGCTGCGTGATGATGGTTTATGCTTCTTGACGAGAAGCAGGCTCAACTCTCATGAGATGGGGGGCATGCTGGGTGACTTGGTGCCACAGGTTTCCCACTTCGCCTTAACCAAAACGCAGCAATTCCCATGTTTCTCTGCACAATCGCATGTCTAGCTTGGTTCTGCACATCGTCTTGAGATGTGGTCCCATTTATACGCTTTATAAACCCGCGTCGTACCGTGTCGCGTCATAACGTGAGATATAAGCACAACGGATGAGAGTAAAAATGTAGACTCGGAATAGGCACAGGCGTGTGGCGGTGGCGGTGGTGGCGGCGGTGGCGGCGGTGGTGGCGGTGGTGGCGGTGGTGGCGGTGGTGGCGGTGGTGGCGGTGGTGGCGGTGGCGGCGGTGGCGGCGGTGGTGGCGGTGGTGGCGGTGGTGGCGGTGGTGGCGGTGGTGGCCCACAAATGATAGCTCAGCAAAGCAGCTTTATCACACGGACATTTATAGCAGCCAAATAGTCTAAGGGCACGCTTATAAATGTGGTAGCAGGTGGAGTCCACACAGGTAGAATATGCAAACTCTGCATAAGCAGCAGGCGTCAATGTCGGAATCAAACCCACGACCTCCTGCATACCTGGCAAGGGAGTTAACATCTCGCCACCGCGAGAAGAATGTTGTCTAACAAACGTGGACTCCACCTGTTCCGTCAGTATGACAGTGTTGCCCCCTTCGCAAGTGTGGGTTTTCTCGGGGCGCTCCCACGTGTATAATAATCACTCATTCATTGGGGGCGAAAACAACTTGATCTATCGAGGGCCGCAGAGCTTCACGGGGAATTTGGTGGCGGCTCCTCGCCACCTGGATTGTCTGTGGTACCTCATCGCGCCCCCGTGTCGCCCCCTCTCTCTCTCTTTCTCTCTCTCTGAAACAGCGAACGAATACCGCGGCGACGCGTCACAAAATGAAATTATTGTGGCTGTTATTTTGATAATGATAAAAGTGCGTATGGACAAAGACAATCTGAGCAGCTGACCCCGTGGAATAATGGGAGCTCTGACTTAAAAGAACCAGTGGCATTTAAGCCAAGTGTTATGGAAATCAGCGGGAAGGCTCCGTTGTAGTGACATCGCGATCAAACGGCCAACGCGAAACGACCGTTCGAAAAAAAAATACTCCACCCATGTGAAAGAATAAGAAGAGGAAAAATGACCCCGTTAGAGAATTAGAGAAAAAGAAATTAAATAATCTCTGCCTGCTATTTTAACCACGACGTGCACTTGGCAGAAAAATAACGAGGCCAGGTTGTTTTGCAAAAAAAAAACGGTCCCCAGGCCTGAGCTCATCAAAGTGGCGAGCGAGTTAAACGGCTGGTTAAACCAACAGGGCCTGCCGGGGCCCACCGCAGTACAGCGGGCGAGGGTTTGGAGTTGGGGGGGGTGGTGGTGGGGGGGGGGGGGTGGTGGGAGGGGTGGTGGGGGGGGTAGTGGGGGGGGTGGTGGGGGGGGGGGTGGTGGGGGGTGGTGGCGGGGGGGAGCGACGGACCCTCAGCGGGGTGCCAGGCGTTACGGCCGATGCCCGTGTTTGTGAAGGGCCGCGTGACTCACGGGCCCTGCCTGTGCTTTGGGAGGAAAGCGAGCGAGCGAGAGAGAGAGAGAGATGGAGATGGAGAGAAAAAATGTGCGCGGTTGAACTGAACGTTCGAGCGAAGTTAAAAGTTTTCCGTTCAGCAAGAGACGAAGCATTTTGGCGCAAAATGCTTCGTCTTCATTTAGGTCCGTTTGAATTCGCTTCGATTTTAACGTGATTTGTCGAGAGAATTGCACGTTAGAACACATCCTACGGGGAAGGCATCTGATTGGCACGCAAGTCGTTGTTTTTGTTTACGGACACGCGCCTGTCGGAAAGACGAACAAATATGAATACGCAACGAAAATATCTGATGTTTTTAAATTGCCAGGTTAAAATAAGGTAAAAAAAGCCGGCATCGATAGTCTCAGAAGAAGTCCGTCAATGTGCTCCGATTGATTTTTTTTTCTTTCTCCCCAAGTTAAGTCATCGTGGAACATTTCAGAGAATTGAACACATCTCTTTGTGTGTGTGTGTGTTAATGCCTTTCGCCTAGCCCTGAGGTTGATGGAGACAGCAATTGCCCCACACATCTCAAACAATGTAGTCATCTATTTTATTTCACAGCCAGTAGCGCAGGCGGAGACCCAAAGTGGGTTGTCCGTGTTTGGTGTGGGGACAAAAATCAATGCCACCAAAGTCGCGGGACGTGACATTGCCCGGGTATTCCGCCACGGATCATCACTGTTTGCCCCCCACTCCTCCCTCTATAAATTTTGAATGACTCAATCTGCGCGCCATATTTGAGACTCAATTAGTGGATTATTGACGTCGAAACGGCCCAGGTACACGATGGAATCCGGCAAATACTCAGCAACGCGCTGAGATGCAGTGGACACGGGGAGGGGGGGTTATTGAAACCACGATGCACACGTTCCTGCTTTTGTTCTTGCTTATCCGTTAACATCCTTGGCTAAAGTCTCCCCCCAAAGTATCTCCTGCGACCTCCATCCAGCGCGCTCATCCAAATGGGCTAATCGTTCTCGATATCAACCTCTCATTCTTTTCCTCCATCAGTCTGAAATTCCGCTGGTAACTTTGCCCGTGCGTCAATCCATGCCCTCGGGCCGCACGTCCAGAAGGTGGGGAGTGCAAATATCAGCGAAAGTGAGACGGTGATGGTCAGGTTCGAACGCCGATCGATTTATCAAGGAGATGCCGACCACGGCGCGTTTGGGCTTGGTAGAAAACCTACTCAAGTTATTTTTTACTCGGCACATACGCCGCGTACATGCTCGGTGAACAACCATAATGGAGGTGGTTTGGGTTAGATCGCGTAAATATATAAATGTGTCGTTAAACTGGCCACCACTCGACACAGCCAACTAGTAAGGGTTGTCACGTCAACAGAACGTGGCCAATTCGTCACTCGTGCAGCACACCCGGTGTGCTGGAGAGCCAAGAAAACATAATAGTCAGGCGAGTCCCGGGTTATAGAACAAAATAAGCTCTTGTTCGGAACTACTTGCAAAAACGAGCCATGTATTGTATCATTCCTTTTTTTCCTTCTAAAAATAAATCGCTGCACCAACGCACAGCGATAAACACCAAGTTTCCTTCAGAATCGTGTCGTTGTCAATAATATATAAAATGAAGTAAGCCATTTAGCAACAAATTTAAAAAGAGTTGGACGTGTACGCGTAAATCATCACGGTGTTAAAACATGTGGTATTTAAATAAATATATAAATAACGCCAGGCCAACTTATGAATAAGCCTCGACGCTTTACACTGTTAAACACCCAGGCAGAGGGGTCGCTCGCCAGCGACCGGCAATTAGGAGCGAGCTCCGCTGTTTTCATTGGAAGCAGACGAATGCCTTGGCTTCAAAGCCTCGCCTCGCGGGGGAGCGCAGTGCGGTTGGTGGGGGGCTGGTGGGGGGCTGCTGGTGGTGGTGTTGGTGGTGGGGAGGGAGGTGTGCTGGAAAGCGAGGACACAAAGTCCCATTGTGACAGGTGAGCGACGGCCAAGTCGGTGGCCTCCACGGATGAGATGGGGCCGCACGGAGCGGGGAAGGAAGCGTGCCCGAGCCTGGGAGGCGAAGCGGGCCAGCGTAGGGAGGGCCCCGCGCGCCGTTCTCTGCGCTCTGCTCGCTGCTCGCTCAAGCTGAGCGGTGAAACGGGCGGTCAGAGAGAGAGAGGCACACACGGGGCTCGCTTTCTTCACGGCGCCGGCGGAGACATGAAAGCGCGAGTCGGGTTTGACGCGAGCACCGGGCGGTGGAGGTGGTTTTGAAGACCCGAACTTTTGTTTTGAAAAAAAAAAATAGAAAGTGATTGCGGGCAATTTAAATTTTTTTTGCGTGTTCGCTTCTTCCGATTTTGTTTCGTGAATGCATCATTGGCACCTGCGAGCGTAGCTGCGTCTGTCGTCACCGAACCGTAAGCGTAACTGGAGCGCACACAACGGTCCGTAATTAGTGCGGCGGGTTTTGACAGGCTTCGCAAAGGGCCCCCGTTCAGCGAGGGTCAATTATTCATCAACGTGCACGCGCGTGCAGCACCCGGCGCCACGAATATCCGTGACGTCTAACCTGCACGCCGGCACGAAGTGGAACTCACGAGTCCGGCTCAGGTCGGCGCCCTGTGCGTACCCACCGCGATGGGCTCGCGAGAAGAACGACAGCGGCTCTCGCAAGATCGTTTACACGAGCAAATTGTTACTCGTTTTTTCTCATTCTTCTTCTTGTGGCCTCCTACGAAAGTTCATTTTCAGGAGGGTGTTAAAGTGAGCGGCGTGCGGGCAATTAAAGAATGTTAAATCGTGGAAATATGCATGTCTAGCTGATCAAATATTATTAAACGATCCAAAGGAAAACGAGGGAAAGAGTCGGAGTCTTTTTTGTGGCACGGTTTCGCGTGCCGGCCTGGGGTCTGGCGTGGCTGGGAAGCGGAGAGAGGGGGTGGTGGTGGTGGTGGTTGGGTGGGGGGGAGCCGTGGTTGGAGGGGGCGGATTGGTGGGTGGGAGGCGAGAGGCAGCAGCGGGGGGGCGTGGGCACGTTAAAACAGACTCACAGGTGGCAAAATATTATGAGTTTAATTCGGCGGCGCGGCGAGGCACTCGTTAATCATCCGACAGCCAAGGCAACCACGTCACGAGACCTCGACGGGAAGCCCGCGGGGTTCCGCGGGAGCTGGCACCCCCGTTCCGCCCGGCAACGTCGCTGTTTTTGCAACGCGCCGCAAGGATTTGTTGAAGCAGAAAAAAAACGAGAGAAAGAAGTAAAAAGGAATTACCCCCCCAAAAAATACGGTTACATTATACGCGCCGTATAAACAGTGCGCACTTTCATTACTTAGAAGGTGTACATTTTAAATAAACTCACGTTGAATGCAAGTGTCCTATATTTAAGTGAAATACATGTGGCTAAAAAAAAAACAAGGTTCAAAGAGAGAATGCGCTATGGTCAAATTATTGCCGTGACCGTTTTTGTATGAGACCTCTGAGAGAATTGGAAGAAGAATGTCAAACAAATTCGCTTGTGAACTTAGGTTGTCGTTAAGCGTGCACCTGGTGGTTGCCTAAGCTGTGAGATCAGGATGAGTCGCACAGACTGAGGTTACCTGCATCAGTGCCGTAGGGTGGTTGACGCGAGCCCTTATGCAAGGAATGAAATGGGCAACTGTCAAATCCTCCCCCTCCATCCCAAAAGGGCCTTGTAACCTCTGACCTTGTGGACCACGGTGCAGTTGCACTGCCTGCACACTCGACAACAAAGGGCGCCGCAGTGGCGAGATGGTAATTGCATCGCCCGGTGTACAGGAGGACGCTTGTTTATTTGGAGTTTGCGTGTACTCGTGGTCGCGTGGATTTTCCCTCCACATTTAGAAACACGCATTTCGAGTATTTGGCTGGTTTACATTTTCACGTGATGAGCCACTTCGTTGAGCTATCATTTGTGGCCAGGTCACTTCTGAAAACGAGATAAATAGCTCAGAGGGCCTTACCTGGTTAAAAAAGAATGTGTATTTAATAGCAGAACTTTGCACTGACCAATATAATAGAATCACATGCCACGGTACGTGACCCACATCACGACCCATCATGATCTTGCTACGATAGAAAATTATGTTATTTTGAGTAATTTCTAGTCCACAAATTGGATGGGGGAGGGGGGGAAACACTCGGTAAATGGATGCAGAGCGAGTGAATTATTGCATGAATGCGGCTGCATTGATCCGGTGACTTGAATGCACGTACGGGCCTGTTGTTAATCCGCTGCTGGACCGCGAGGGCCATCCTTATACAAAACGCCCTTTACGTTCAACCAGATGAGAATCCATTTAGACGAGTCGTTTGTTTCAGAGGCGCACATGTTACAAAAGGCAGTGCACGGTGAAAGTACAATTGCGCAGCAAAATGAAGGTGAAATTCAAATATTCCAGAGGAAGACTCGTGTGTGTGCGTGTGTGGACCTACCTACATATTTACTAAAATGTTGAGATTATATTCGAGTTTTCTTGGTTCTTTCGCTAAAGTCACGTAGAAGGGAGATAATAAAATAATAAAAATAAAACATAATAAAATAATACAATTCTCACGACGTTTCGGCCACAACGCAAGCAGCCGACAGACCTGTTCTTCACCTGAGGACGGCTGCTTGCGTTGTGGCCGAAACGTCGTGAGAATTGTATTATTTTATTATGTTTAATTTTTATTATTATATTATCTCCCTTCTACGTGACTTTACCGAAAGAACCAAGAAAATGAATCCCTGCAGTCACGAAAGCTTTAAATCTAAAATTATATTCTAGCTCAATGGCAATATCGAGGTCTGCGAGCAACGACGAGAGGGCTTAGCGCTGCCGTTCCTCCCCCATTGAAGGGTCGCAAACTACAGTGTTTTACTATATTGGTCCATAGTTTGGTTTTCATGACCACAATCGCAACGACGGCGGCTCCTCTTTAATGTTTCACTCATGGAAGACGTGTGGCGCCGCGGCCTGCTGATGCCCTGATCTTGCGGTGATATGTTCTAACGATGCGTTTAGAGTATATTCGGCCGCTGTACGTTGCTGCGTGAGAATCCAATTCGTTGAAATGTCATTTGTGGCCAGGTCGCTTCTGAAAACGAGCCTCGCATAGCTCGTTGGGCCTTATCTGGTAAAACTCAATTTTTTTGTTTCGTTAGTATAGATATATGTCTTAACGGTACCGATGGGAACAGGGAAAACGGGCACTTGTGGTGTGCGCAGGGAAGATTCTCGTGGAGGTGGCGGTGGCCGTGTGAGAAAACACGGTCTGTGCCAAGCATTTGGCCGTCATCAAACGACAGAATATCAAAGCTTCTGCTCCCCCCCCCCCCCCCCATTTATCTTCCATTAAAACATTTTCTGACCACACAGTGGGTTCTTACACAGTTCATGTTTGGAGTACATGGGTGGGGGGGGGGGCAGGGGGGCTTAGCAACACTGTCAAAATAATTAAAAGCAGAGCCAGATAAAGGGATACATAAAAGGGTTGGCAAAAAAATCCATGTGCCGCATGTTTTCGTGAGTTGGGGGTAGTTTTTCTTATTATTATTCCAATTCTTCTTATTTTAATGCGTAGAAACACAAATAAATGCAAGCCGTGAAATGATTTCGGGAGATCGATGTGTCGGTGTTCATTGATAATGAAAGTTGGGAGGGAGCAGTGGCGCAGTGGTTAGCCCTATGCACGATGAAATAGGTTTACCTAAGTTCGATACCCAGCCAGGGGCTAACGTCAGTGGCGAGCAATGCTTTATTTCAACCAGAGTCATCTGCAATGCCCTTACATGACTTATTCTGGCATGACACAACAATATCACCTCTCTTGTCCTCAACATTTTTGTTACGGGATCATAGGAATATAGGATACAACAATGTAGAGATGTTATGGAAAGTCGTACCTTCTACCACTGATCTCCACTCCAAACTGGCAATCCCCACTCCAAAAGCAGCCGAGCAGCGTTATGGAAGTATCGAGAATGAAGTTATTGATCCCCCGATCGCGAGTGATTCCTTCAGCGGGTCCTGGCCACCCGCATGGCATGGTGCGAGGATGCCTTCGTCCAGCGGTGGATCATCATCATCGTGTGCGTCGCAAAAGGGGTTGCATGCGACAAAGCGACAAGAGTGTATCAGGCCCGGTGGCTTGAGTGACGTGCAGAGCAACTTGGCGATCCAAGGGTTGCGTTTTGAGGGAGCGTTGACTCAGCCCATCATATCACTGGGGTCGCTAAAATTGCTACCGCTTTGCTGGGAAGTCATCAGCGGTTGTCCCATAGATAGACTTGCACCACCGGTCCCAACCGCGCCCCCGACCGCCATAGAAATGTGGAATTTCCACCACTGGCAGCGGTGGAGGGGGCGGGCGGGGGGGGGCTTTAAACAGCAAACGATCGCCAATGCTTCCATCAATTTGTGTTGACGATCTTGCAACGGGCAGCGGCGGCGTGATGCGGGCCACGCTGCCCTCGGAGCCCGCGCACTCGCCCCTTGCACTCGACCACGGACGGACAGCAAGAGGCACTCGTTGCGCGCGTTTCCCGGCGACAAATCGATGTCGAAACAGGCCGATTATTATTTATTATTGCGAGTGATAAATTGATATTCGGTTTTATTGCAACACTCATTCTCGGAGTACATGCAAAGATCAGAGCGCCGTATTGATTCGCAGGCTCAGCGCAGGGTAAACAAACATGACTTTAATGAAGCGTGTGTGCTCTGTGCACATGTTAATGAAATATTTATTTCTCCAGCATTGTGCCGCTGCTGCTGTTGTTGTTGCTGTTGTAAACGTTACCAGCGAACCCTATATATATTGTCCGTGCATATATTTTTCGTAATATTTTTTTTTATGAAATAATAATTCGCCCAATATGTTCGTGCTCGTGAATGCGTTTTGTCCTCGAGTTACGCTATAATGGAAAACCAACGACAAGCATGTTTGCTTGTGCCTAATTCGGACACACACTAAACTCAACGCATTCTCCCCCCCACCATCCCCCCCGTCAAACTATCTCAAGCTGTGACGCTTTCGCCCAGGGCAGAATAACAAGAAGCGTAATTGTAATAATAAGTGAAGCCTATTCATGCAATTTTTAAACAAAGGAGGGTTAGGGGGGGGGGGGGCGGTTATTGAGAATCACAATTCCCACCCACAATTCCTCTTCTGTGATGCGGTAACAATACAGTAGTGGCCTTGTCCGCCTAATGGTCCTGGCATCATCCCTTTTGGCGCCCTCGTTACACATCCCTGCGGAGGGAGCTGGTAGGAACGTTGGGTTGCTCGGTCAATGGCCAGGGTCAACGGCGGCGTGGTGTATTCCGCAAATATGCCCGACTGTGAGGGCGGGCACAAGCTGGCGTGAGTAGGTTAAACGTTGAGTTTTATAAGGGCACCACGGGGTGACCAGCCCCTCCCCACCCAGCCCCTCCCTCCCCACCCAGCCCCTCCCTGCACGACGGACGGACGGACACAATAATCCCCTGTGGGCTGGTGTAACCAGAGGTTCCTACCAGTACAAGTCCTGCCAATGTACAGCTCGCTTCACGTGCGATCGGAGGTGGCGGAGTTGCTTACTTTTGCACGCGTCAGTCACCCGGTGTTTCGTGTTTATGTCGCTGCATGAGCTCCGAGCTGAAATTATAGATGTCTCAGATTACACTTGAAAATAGCATCATCGTTATCGGAGCTCGTCTGTTTGCATGTTTTGCCGCACGCGCGTGTGGTTCATGCCGACTTGATACCGTGTAATAGGAATCCATTTGGTGTTTGAACAGTCATAACTCTCGTTGCATGGCCAGAAAGGTCAAAAGCCTAATGCCATTTTTTTCAACATTTTTATGCTGGCAAATAGGTCCCAAAGATATTACGATCATCATCGGCCATGACCTATCCACTGCTGGGTGAAGGCATTCTCCCCAAGTCATCGCCATCCCTCACAGGCCTCGGAATTGGACATATGATACGTCAGCGAATCTCATGGCCCCCATCTCCGCGGTGGGTGCCCTCTGGGGCGCAGAACCTCCATGGTGCAACCCTCTTCATCGTCGCTCGTAACCATCGGCAGTGATTATCTCTTTCAATTATCTGCCCTACCCCCCAACCCGCTTATATTCAACCAAAACGGTTGGTTGAACTTGCGCTGACGGTGGTGCACAAAGCACAAACGACATGTTTATATTTTTTGTTAAAAACCCCATTACTGGACTTCCGTGAAAAAAGACCTTCATAGCTCATCGGATTCCTCCAGTCTGAATAAATGTCCTGATTCGGACTTTAAAAACAATAAATAAATCACTGTCTTAAAAGGAAAACAATATATGAGGGGACGTTTTGGGCAATACTCCTCTCCCCCCCCCATCTCTGGCCTATTTAAGTCTGAAGAAAAACTATTGCGCGAAATGTACGATACAGTTTTTTTTAATATTGACGATTGTGTCGAGGGTGTTGTTACTTATATTAAGTCAATGCCATGCCTCTTAACTTGCAATCGTCGTGGCCCACGTGTTACTCTTCTCTGCACGTTGAGTGCAATTGCAAGCGGGCCGCTGCTTCTTAACAACTTTGGCTTCATTGCCTTTATTCAACGCCCATGCCCCCCCCCCTCCTCCTCCATCCATCGGTTGCGGGGGTAATGAAGCAATTTAAAACTAAACAATTTTTTTATTTACCAGGTAAGGCCGACTCAAGCGTATAACTCAACGAGGTGGCTTTTCACATGGAAATGTATAGCAGCCACATACTCTGAACGCGAGATGTTGATTCTAAATGTGTGCGGAAAACACCGGAGGACCCGGAGAAAAAGCCACGCGACCACGGGGAGAAAGAGACACGCAAACACAAAAATATACAGCAGCAGGCGTCAGGGTCGGAATCGAACCCACGACCTCCTGCGTACCAGGCGTGGGAGTTAACATCTCGCCACCGTGCATCGTTGCGCCATTAGAACCTCTGGAATCATAATAATCGGACAACTTGCTTTATAAACATCATGTCTTCCCGTGTGAGGATCGTTCCTGCCCCATGGGATTGCTGCCCCTTGCTTAGCCCGAACCATTAACCCGCACCTCGGCGCGACACATCACAACGCAGTGGAGCGTGCGCACCTTAATACCTCCGCTCGCCTTATCACGACCCGGCCAATTGGCGTGGCGGTTGAAAACAAAGGAAATAAATAAAGACAAACATGGGCCACGTGACCTGCGGCTTCCTCTGTGTAATTTCTCAGCGGGCGGACGTGTTTACTGCCTCCGCAAAGGAGGTTCTGGGAAGGGGGGGGGGCTAAGGGGGGGGGGGGGTTGGAGGGCGTGAATGGAGAATGAGGCATTGCGAGAAATAGCATTGCATTCTAGAGGAGAGGAACACGTGGGGAAAAATCACTCACGGCCCAGCTCAAAAAAACAAAACGGTGCTCGCCTCCAAACAGAAAATAATGAATTGCTCTCTCTCTCTCTCTGTATGTTGCAAAGAAAATTCAATCTGCTTTTGTTGCATGTTTTGAAAATCCAAAATAATCTCTTACATGGGTGTCACTCACGGGCCAGAACGGAGAGAATGCTTACAGGTTATGTTTATGTCAGGGATGAATCTCGGATTGAAAAATTCCCGAATTTTAAAAAAGTTTAAAGACTGTTTTTGATCTTTTGTTCGTTTGGATTTTCATAACCAGTCTTTGGCATCGTGATAATTTAATGTCTCTTCGTGCAAACTAAGTGACGTCACCCGATGCCACCTGTCGCCGCTTTTGGGGGATAACCAGAAGGGGCAAAGTACGTGACATCACTTCCCCTGACGTCATATTTTCGGATCAATCCTAAATAATAATATAAACTAAATCATCCGAAATTTCACATCTAGAAAATAAGTTTTTTTTTATTAACCAGAAAATCTAAAACACATATCCTGGAAATGTGCACTTATGTAAGAATTTACTTGTAAGAACAACGTTTGATCGAGCAAAGACGATCAAGCAAAGTATGCAGAAGAGACATTTTTATTTTATCAGGTAAGGCCCACCGAGATATGACAGCTCTTTTTCAGAAGCGAATTGACCACAAATGATAGCCCAACGAAGTGGCTTATCACGTGGGAAATGTACAGCATCCAAACACTCCGAACGCGTGTTTCTCTAGATTTAAACATCAGGAGAGGTTATTATGTCGAGCAGCGTTGGGAGTACTCTTGCAGACCATTGCAAACCCTGAGAGAAGCATTTTAGAAGAAGTAAACCAAGATTGAAGGAACGCTTTACCGAAACGATGGTGTTTGGTTCGAGAAGAGGAGCAGGGTGTGGCAGACAGACATTGCACTGGATTTTGAGATGAGAGTGACAATTTTAATATACGTAGTTGCGGACAATCTGAATAATTGTTTTTAGTTTTTTTCAGGTTTCCTTAAATATGACGTTCAGATTTGAACCTTAAACAGGAATGGATGTTCCGCTATTGTTGTATATATATGGAGCAATATATTTGTAGCTAATTAATAGAAACAGTGACTTCATTTTTTTGCATAGCAAATCAGGGAGCATAGCCCCACCTAGTGGAGATTTCCTTTCACTTTGACAGTTGTGTAACATTCCAATATGCAATATACCGCCAGTCAAAAAGTTTTGAGATGTCAAAATATCAGGCGCACAAACAAAATGTCGGAGGTTTTTGCGAATTCCACATTTTAGTTTAATATTTTTTTTATTCTATCAAAGTTGGGGGCCCAGAACAATGTCTTGATATCACTTGCAATGGGAAAGCCTTCATCCAGGAGTTGATTGGTCAACGGCTGAACTTGGTATCTTCTTCTTTCGTACGGCTGATGTAGATGCAGAGCGAGCATCAACTACAACGTCACATCCACGTGGTCAAGCCAGACAACCGCGTCAGGAGCCAGCGGAGTGCATCGCTGCGACGTCTCCTTCGTGTGTGTGGATCTCTCCATCGCGTCATTACACGTGGGACGGTCTGTTCTGGATGCCCACAGTCGCACGCTGGAGAGTTTAAAATGTTCCATTTGTGCATCACGTGTCCGCATCTGCCATGGTTTGTGCAGTGGATGCGATTTAGGGTGGACCATGGCCTTATTGGAACATCAAACCCAGGGATATGCTGCATTTGGTCTTCCACAATTATCCTTATTAAATAATATTATTCTATTATTAGTCCTATAATTATAATAATTGATTATAACCGTAAGAATGTATTACAATTTTTAATTAGTAGCATTTATAACGATAGGAATTATAGTGTTACAGAAAAGGAAAGTAACTTGGGTTGTGGTTACCGGCCACACGTCTAACATCGGTGGCGAATGATATCTGAACTACAACTTGCACCATCAACCTTAGCCCAAACTGTCCTCGGCCTTCACCACCCCACACTGACCAGCATGGCGAAGTATGGTCAAACAAGCCCCACGACCAACACAGCATGGGGAGGATTTCTTCAAACAGTGCATTAACAACGGCTTGAATATTCTAATTCAAAAAATATAAACTCCTTGTAAAAATGGTGTCAGTTTTGTTGCCAGATAAAAGGGTAAAAAACGATTATCATATTTTGCTACTGGCAAAGGAGGTTCCAATGGGGTAAACCATTTTTTTTAATAAATATATATTTACTCTATCCTGCGAGTGTATACCATGTAAATGTATTTCTCTCAATTGCTTCAACCATATGTTAATGCCTCCACTGCTGCGCAAGTGCATATTGACGCAATGAACATGGGCTCGCGTCATTTTAACATTTCGACAAAAATCAATCGCCTATAAAATAATAACAACAAGAATGAACATAGAATGTGAATCTATCTCTGGTGTACCCCGATCCGTTTCAAGGACGGTTACGTACATTATCAAAGCAAATGTGTTCTTGGTTCTTTCGGTAAAGTCACGTAGAAGGGAAATAATAAAATAATAAAAATAAAACATAATAAAATAGAATTATCACGACGTTTCGGCCACAACACAAGCAGCCGTCCTCAGGTGAAGAACAGATCTGTCGGAAAGACAGCGTCGGAAAGACACCGTCTGACAGACCTGTTCTTCACCTGAGGACGGCTGCTTGCGTTGTGGCCGAAACGTCGTGAGAATTGTATTATATTATGTTTTATTTTTATTATTTTATTATTTCCCTTCTAAGTGACTTTACCGAAAGAACCAAGAAGATTAATCCCTGCAGTCACGAAAGCTTTAAATCGAAATTTAAAGCAAATGTGTTTGCATTTTTTCCCCACAAGTACGTGTGGTTAATGCACACTTGATGCTTAGTAATAGGTGTCTATTTGGCGTTTGAACATCTGAACGCCCCCTCTACGTATGCCAGAATGGGTAAATCCTTCTCTTATCATTCAAAATAGAAACATAATATATTTTACCAGGCAGAAGGTTATAGCCGGCGGTGCTAGTGGTGGTTGCCATTGTTGCCATCATTTTATTTATCTTTAACATGAGAATAGGATTTAAGGTAAGCCATTAAAATGTGATTCGCATTATCCAAATTGTGTCGTCCTGGGGGAAACGGGAAGGCACCAGACGGCATCGGGCTGAGACGCGAGATGCCCCCCCCCCTCCACCCCCCAGATGCCATCGAAGGCTGCAGATCAGGGTCTGTAGGGATGTGCCTGGCAACAGACACGAAACTCGGCTGTCCTGCCAAAAACATGACCTATCCATGACTCTTCAAATACCCATTACTTTTCCTCCGACTATTAAATGCTGGTCCATTGCCGAGTCATTTAATTACTTTTTTTTTGTTACCAAAAAAAAAATGGATATAGTAATGTGCTTTCTGGCTTTAAAAAATATATATTTAATGGGTTATAGAGGGAGAAAAAAATGTATTTAAAACACACCCCAATAGGCAAACCTTTCTGTTAGAGCTCGAGAGAGAAAGTGGAATGAGAGCGAGAGAGAGAAGGAGGGGGGGGGGAGCATGAAGGCCCGGGTTCTCTCTGGCGTGGGGCATCTTCGGGCCTGTCTGTCTGTCTGTGCGGTTGGACGGTAATGCGGTTTGGGGCCGCTTCATGTGATTAGGAGGCTAAGTGAAGGCGCTCTGAATGCAGGCCGAGGGGGGGGATCGCGCGACCCGACAAGCCATTTAGAGCGGATAATCTGGTTTGTAGCCCCCTTTGTTCTCCTTTTAATTCTATCAAGCTGCATTTAATTACAATAATGCCCCCCCCCCACCGCCATCCGCATTGAGACGGGACCGCAGTACGGCTGCGAGCTCGGGGCTCGCAATGCACGGGAGGGAGGCGATGCCGACGCAACGCAAACGGAGCAGGGAAAGTGAGACTTGGATCAATGGGAATAATAATAAAACAGTTTACATGTACATCCCTTCGTCAATCCTCGACTGGACGGATTGCTTCCAATGCCGCGTTCGTCATGGAAGATGTTTGACCATACCTTAGCAAGTTGGTTGGCGTGGGTTGGTGAGGGAGTGAGGGATAGAACTGGTTCTGATTCATACTCTTTGGTTTTTTCGGTAAAGTCACGTAAGTAAAAAATAAAATACAAATAAATTAAATCACGACGTTTCGGAGGCAACACAAGCTTCCGTCTTCAGGTGGCACCGTCACAGCAAAATTGCTGTATCAAGGTGTGACGGTGCCACCTGAAGACGGAAGCTCGTGTTGCCTCCGAAACGTCGTGATTTATCTTCTTGGTTCTTTCGGTAAAGTCACGTAGAAGGGAAATAATAAAATAATACAAATAAAACAATAAAATACAATTCTCACGACGTTTCGGCCACAACGCAAGCAGCCGTCCTCAGGTGATGAACAGGGCTGTCGGAAAGACAGCGTCGTGATTTAATTTATTTTTATTTTATTTTTTACCTACGCGAATTTACCGAAAAATCCAAAGAGTATGGGACCCTTGCAGTCACGAAAATTTCAAATCTAGAATTAGTTCCGATTATTACGCGCCACCACAGCTAGGGTTAGCCACAGCCAATGTAATTGAATTTGGGCTAATAGCAGAGTGTGGCGGGGTTCATAGCAGAGTTGGTTAACCGTTGCCCCGCTGCTCCAATCCAATGTCGTAATAAGCGTTCCATTTATTTACCGAGGAAAATCTCAAACTCGTTTTTAGCGAGGGTCCTTGCTACATCGAGATGTTTGGCCGACTCCTTTGATGATCGTTTGGCTTCGTGTGCGAGGAAACCACGTCACGCTGTCTACAAGGTGGGTGGGTGTCACTCAGCACTGCCACCTCCTGGCCACCGCATGGCCCC
Organism: Lethenteron reissneri; assembly: GCF_015708825.2. Lineage (NCBI taxonomy): Eukaryota > Metazoa > Chordata > Hyperoartia > Petromyzontiformes > Petromyzontidae > Lethenteron > Lethenteron reissneri. Next base: position 11,524,815 of record NC_083795.1, on the reverse strand, counting down.
ACGCCTGCAACACCTGGCAAGCTCCTGGTGATCGCGTGGCGCTTTCAGATGCGCTTCTGCGGCCGTCTGGAACGCTCTTCCTTCCGGTATTAGGAAGCCCACTGGAGCTGTGCACTTTTAATCATCTAGATTAAATTTTGATTTAAAGCTTTCGTGACTGCAGGGATTCATTTTCTTGGTTCTTTCGGTAAAGTCACGTAGAAGGGAAATAATACAATAATAAAAAATATAAAAAATATAGAAGGAAAATAATACAATAAAATAAATATAAACTATTTTTTTTTCTACGTGCCTTTACTGAAAGAACCAAAAATATCATCTAGATTGACAACTAATTCTGTAAAACTGTTTTTTTGTGTGTTTAGCTTGTTGGCCTTCCCACGCACATCCGATTAGCGCGGTTAGCTACGTACGGTGTGAAAGAAGTTCAACATATATATCACCTATCGAAGCACTAACCGGCCTCAACTATCATCTTCCAAGTTGCGACGAGATCGGGAACACGTTACGGCAACGTGGTCATCGCAGTTGAAAGGAAGTAGATTTTAATACTTTGCAAAAGCCAATGGCAGACTTTGCCCCATACTGCATTGTTCTGTTTGTATTTTTTTAGGAAAGCTCTACCGAGTCTTTAAGACTTTCAAAAACATTGCTTTGCGTTGTGTTAGACCATTTCCTCAATATTTTAACGTGCGTGATAAAACCACAATAGGCCATGCAGAGAAACCCTCACACATGCAAGGAGATAGCACTCAAAATGCCACACATATAGCATGGAGATAAAAAAACCTACTTGCTGTACTGCAGCACACGTGTTGTTCCTCCGCCCGTGAGGTGCGTGTCACGCACACAGGCTCCCATCCCTGTGTGACCCACCAAGCCCACCTCAAAATTGCTGAATTGTAGTCATGCCCCCCACCAACAGCACAAACCGCAACTTTTATCGAAATGTTATTACAAGGACCATGTTGTTCTATGGCAGTGGTGTAGCGTGGTTGGCATAGACCCTGGGGCAAGGAATGAAATGGATTCTCTCCCCCCTCCCCCGGCCTCGACCCGCACCACTGACTAATTCCCCCCGCCCCCCATCTTCGAAACCTGGCCCAAGTGCCCCGATGCAGTTGCACCGCCTGCACTTTCGATATCTACGCCACCACTCTATGGAACACGTGAAATGTCCACAATGGGAATGAGAGAGTCGCAAGTAATTGGGGGGGGGGGGGGGGGGGCTCTGTCTCTCTCTTTCTCTCTCTCTCTCGTCTTCCGAATCGCAGCCATTCAGGAGGATTGAGTGCTCCGTTGGCTCTTCAGCAAAAGAAGACGCTCCATGTCGGGAAGCCGAACACACTTTCTTGTCATTGTGGGCTGTGGCAGGTGCAGCGCAGACGTGCGTTTTGTATTTTGGCCTCAACATGTCTGTCTGTCTGTCTCACGGACCGTCTATTGCCATCGTTATTTGTAAAAAAAAAAAAGTTCTATTCAATGGTAACACACGCGGGCTGGAATTTTAAAGGCTTCTTTCTTTCTTCTCTTCCTTCCACTTCTTAAAGGTTTCTTTCTCGAGCCTTTTCTCTTTCTCTCTCTCTGCTGGTTAATGCTGAACATGATTAAGTGCCCTTCCGTGATAAGGTACAGCCTTGTATCCAGTGCGTGTCACTTGTAAGATATTACTCCGGGCAGGGTACACACGCGCAGGCACCGATAGCAGGGAAAGGGGACCGGATAAGCGCATGGGAAAAAATAAAGCCAACAGGTCTTTGACGTGACCATTAGTCATGTACACGCGCGGTCAAGCGATAGCAGGAAATACGGAAAAAACTGCCGGTGAATGGAAAGAAAATGAATACGAAGAGTGGGATTGTGGTATTACTATTATTACTGCAGTACCCATTGCAGCTGAGAGTACGCAAACATCCGAGTCTGGGATATCCGTGAAAGCAAGCCCCGTTTTAACGCAGGGACAGCGAGGCTCAGACACGGGTGTGTGCAGTCGCGGGTGCCATTCATGCCAGGTTACTATATCTAAACTCAATCGGATAAAACGGAGCTGCCCATGACATCTGCGAGCGAGCGAGCGAGACTGGGGTGGAAAATAATCGGACTGTGGCGGTGCACAGGACTCGAAGCTACATTTTGGGAGAAACTAAATGGTTAAACCGCGCCCGCATCGCCCCATCTCGCCGTGACACCTCTTCATTCAACGCCGCGTGACAACGTTTTAAGCAAACCATCCGCATAACCGCATTAGCCGCGGCTGACTACCGCCACTCGCCGCCCATTAAGCGCCATCCCTCGGCTGAAGAGTAGCAACAACAAAAACAACCAAAACGGCTGCGATCGGATCTCCTCTATTGCGGCGACCACTCCACCCTTCGTCCTCCTCTCTCCTCCTCCCCACCACCACTACCACCACCAGCAACCAACCCAACCACTTCACCAAATCTGTCGACGTTCGCTTGACGATGCGGTTGTTACCGGCGTCCGGTAGGGCAACAGGCCGGCTTGCGCGAGCGATCGCCGCGTCCCTTTTGGCAGTGGTGGACGCATCGGGACGGGGCGAGATCCGTCACGCGGGAGCGAGATCCGTGCCCCACACTTGAACCCGTCGCCCCCGGGACGTTGTCTGTCCGCTCACAGCCACGTGGTTGCGCGCCACGCGTGCGCGCTCTCGTTACTCCGGCGTGCGTCTCCGTGAACTGGGACTCCTCGTGGACTGCTGCTACCGCTGCTGCTGTGGTTGCAGGGAGAGAGAGAGGAGGGGGGTGGGGGGAGGTAGATGTCACGCGGTGCTGTGGGCCAGGTTGAGACACGGAATAACTCGAGCGCATGCATTTCACGCGCTCCAGACCGGGGGCGTTAGGGGAAGCCAGGGCCCAGGAAAGCCGGATAGGGCCCACGACTTCGTTTCACCCGGAACCCCGTGGCCACGCGAGACGAGGACCTCTTTGAAACGGCCCGCCAACGATATTAATCGTCGCTCACGGCAAGTGAGCAACTTAGCCGTGCTAATTGTGAACTAGAGGGGCATTTTTGGAGCGTTCAGTCACTTGTGCCACTGCAAGGGGCCTCCATGCGGAGACACGAGTTATTGAAGTGTGTGTGTGTGTACATGTGGGGGAGCGGTGATGTGGCGGTTAGTGCCGTGCACGGCGAACCCGGCCACCCGAGTTCGATTCCCGCTCACGGCCAACACTGGTGGCAATTATCTGAACCGGTCCTGGGCTTTCCCTAGGTCGACTCAGCATCAAATGAGTACCTGGTGTGGTGTGTACTTAGGGGACAGATGCGATCGCGCGTGGTGCTGGCCACCCACATACTCCCTTGTGTGCCGTGTCGGCCTTCATAGGTGCTCACTAACAGCACTTGCCACAACTACTTGTTGAGGCTACACGGGGAATATTTGTATTTGGGTGCGACGGTGGTGAGATGTTAACTACCTCGCCTGGTATACAGGAGGTCGTGGGTTCGATCCCGACCCTGACGCCTGCTGTATATTTTGAGTTTGCATGTTCTCCCCATGGTCGCGTGGATTTTTATCCGGGTCCTCCTGGTGTTTCCTCTACATTTACAATAATCATGTCTTTAGAGTATTTGGATGCAATACATTCCCACATGATAGGCCACTTCTTTGAGCACTCATTTGTGGCCAGGTCGTTTCTCGAATAGCGCTATGTAGCGCAGTGGGCCTGACCTGGTAAAATAAGAATACGAATAATAGCACGGTTTAGTTTACAGTATTTCTTTGTGTGAATGTGGTGTTTCCAGGCCAAAGGGGGTGGAAAGTCCCCGTGCAGCCCTCAACAGGGACACGGTTTCCGCAACCCCGTTCCAGGGGTAGAAGAGTAAACACGGTTTCGTCATGGAGCAAGGATATCGATCCCTCGTGAAGGAGCATTGATCTCACCTACGCATGAGCACGCGTCATTAAAACCACACCGCGGGTGTCTAACGGCGCCGCGCACAGAACCCGTGGTCATCTTTATCCTACAAGAAGTAAAAGTGAGGTATAGAAGCCAAAGCAGCGACTAGAGAAGACTTGAACAGCGGCTAAAGTGCTTGCAGTGGGGCCTGGGGAGTATGACATGAAGTCGCAGAACGTGTCTGCCTCCCCCCCCCCCCCCACCTGCTCCGCCTTTAATCCTGGACTTAAACATACCTGGGTCCAGTTAACACGTAGGCTTTCGCGACCAATATTATTCATAATATAGGTTTTTGGGTCGGATCGCGTTATTTATAAATGTGTCGTAACCCTCCACCACCCGACACGGCCAACAGTAAAAAATGTGTCACGTTTTTCAAAGGACAAAATAATTCACTTCTTTAGCCCACCGGTGTGTTGAAGAGAGAATCAACAGCATTTTACAATTTGAGTACGACGTTTCACTGATAATTACAATCAGCTTCATTGGGCAAGAATGGCATTTTAAAATGCTGTTGATTCTGTCTTCAACACACCGGTGGGCTAAAGAAGTGAATTATTTTGTCCTTTGGAAAACGTGATAAATGTTTTACTGTTTGGCCGTGTCGGGTGGTGGAGGGTTACAACACATTTATAAATAACGCGATCTGACCCAAAAACCTATATTATGAATACCTGGGTCCGCTCACACAGGACGCGTGCCTGATCTCTGAACTCATCAAATTTACCCAACAACAAGCGCAGTTTGACCCAAACGCATTTAATCTCGCTTCGCAAGACGTTCATTTCACACGCTCGGCTGTCAAAAAAACGAAAAAAAACAATCCCTCGACTCAACGAGACCGTGACATCGATATTGAGTGATCAAAGTTATCAAGAAATTAACTGCCTGTTTCCCAACTCCAGCTGTGTGCACAGTCATCAAACAACAAGCGCTGGCAGCCCATAATTACCGATAACCTCTTTTTCAATGAGTACTTGACATTGATGAAAGAGCTGGACTGTGGCCATAAGATGGATAGGTTTTATGGCACTCCTTGCGGTCAGTTTCTAGCTGTATCGGGTGTGCTAACGGGAAAAAAACGCCCTTTCAAAGTTCAGCGGCCGTTCGACTCATTCATCTCCAACGAGGCCGATGAATTGTACAGAAAATCAACAGACTAATCAAAATCGACACCGTTGAACATTGCACGCATGCAGGTATTATATGATGTGTGTGGGGCGCGGTAGTGCAGCGGTTAGCGCACGCTGCGCTAGGAACCCAGCTCCTGGAGTTCGATTCCCGCTTAGGGCCAACACCAGTTACGACTGTCTAAACCGGTCCTGGGCCTCCCCTAGGTCGACTCAGCCTCAATTGAGTGCCTGGTGCGGTGTGTAGATATCGCCACTGGGGAGACAAAGGCGGGTGGTGCTAGGCAACCATCCGCTCGTGTGCCGTGCCGGCCTTCACAGGTGCTCGCTAACAGCACTTGCCTCAACAGTCTGTTCAGGCTAGACGGGGGATCTATGCATTTGGTGTGGCCAGCAGATGGCAACGGTGAGTGTCACCCCCTCGTACTCAGCGTGGTGAATGGGTTTTCTCCGGGATCTCCGGTTTCCTCCCACAATCCAAACGCTCGTGAAACTGAATTGGCCAAACATCCCAAATGTGGCACGGATCACTCCTTAGCACGAGCCTTGAGCAATATTTGAGGATTTGCTGGATGCGCAAATCGTCTTCGGAAATATTATTCGATCACTGGATACAAATTGTTAAAATGAGGCCAACATTTTTAAACTGGTTTAACTCTTAGAAACAAGACGTGCATTCACACAAACACACCCGCAACAAATAAATGTACCTCTCAGTATATTTAACTCAAACCGCGGTTAGCCAAAGGCCAAAAAACAAAAGCGCCCGTTGACAAATGATCTTTGCACAGAGTGACAAATTTGAAGTTGAATGAAGCCTGCACAGCCCCAGCACCTGCACCCATTGTGTTCCATCTCCCAGCGCACCACCCACTTATTCACCCCCTCCCCCCGCATCCCCCTAACCCCCACAAACCACCCTACCCATCCGCTCTCAACTCACCCCCTCGCCTCCACTAAAAGCATTAAAATTAATTGATCGACACAAAAGCTGCCAATCCCATGTGTGAATGGAAGCCCCCCCTCCCTCCCCCACCCCACCTAACCCCCCTCCCCTTTTGGACCCGTACGATAACGTATTCCGGTAGCAGAGCGTGAAAATATTTACAAGGCAATTTATTACTCATAAACATACAGCGGCTTTTGCCAGAAGCCGCTGATAAGTCGCTACAAAGACGCCGCCGGACTCGGGAGGGCCGGGGGATCAGAGTGGGGGGAGGCAGTGGGGGGGGTGGATGGGACACGTGCTTATCAAGGTGCTTTAGGGGGGGGGTTTGTTTTACCTTCATCGTGATATCGTTCTGACGACCGTTAAGGGTCACCGCGGCGACCCGTTTCACTCCCTTTAAAGTGCCGCGTTAGGCAAATAAACTACAGCTCTACATTTTCACTTCGAATTTAAGTTGTGAAATAACTGTCCGTCCCCTCCCCCCGCGAATAGGGGCAGGGAGGGAGGCAGGGAGGGATGGGGGTGGAGCGGCGTTATCTATTTGTATTTGGTTGTTTGAGGTCACTGATAGTTGTTTAGTTCAATGAATGCCCCCCCCCCCTGCCTCTACCCTCCCCCCCATCCCAACCCCTCACTTTGACTGATCGATGTTCATTGGAGTGGACACGAAATGGACACTAAGCAAATTTCCACGCGCGCAAAAAGATGCATCCGCTCGCTCCGTTTGGCTGCGCATTTTTCAGCCCAATTTCCCTGATGTCCTCTCCAGCGGCGTTAATGCCATTAACAGCTTTTTGGGGCTAATGCGATGGGGCCCACAGATGGATCCGTGCCACAGACTCTAATAGGATAAGGCGCGCGACCAAAGCCGACGGAATAATCCGCCCGCCTCCGATGCCCGTTGCCCAGTGTCGTGGACAATATTTCCCTTCGTATGGCCCAACAACCTGGCGGTCTTTAATCATCATCATCATTATCATCATCAAGCGGAAAAATCAGCCACGATCGATCCACGGCTGGGTGAGGTTTTAAAGCCCCAACCGTCGCCATCATCATCTCTCACGATCCTGCGATGGATAAATCCCATCCTTCTAGCACTTGCCCATGCGAGCTGTGAACTATAAACTAAACTATAAACTAGATAGCTCTTTTTCAGAAGTTACCTGGCCACGCATTATAGCTCAACGGAGTGGCTTGTCACGTGGACATTTACTGCAGACGAATACTCGAAACGGAGGACCCCGAGAAAAACCCACGCGACCACGGGGAGAGAGAAAGAGATGCAAACTACAAATATACAACGGGTGTCAGGGTCGGGATCGAACCCGCGATCTCCCGCGTGCAGGCGAGGCAGTAAACATCTCGTCTCCGCGGCGCCCCGATGATGTCGGCAAAACCCGCGTGCGTCCTCCGATCCACGCGTTCCTCCTGTTGGCCGCTCTGCGCGCACCTCCAAGCGTGCATCTGTCACCGTCGGCTGCGGCAAACCCACTACTGGACGAAATCCTCCTCAAAACCGTCGCGAGCCCTCGCGGGTTGAAGAGGAGAGGTCTTTCAACTCAACCTAAAGAGCTGAACCGCGTGGCGTCATCGTCGTAGTCGTCCCCACCCCCTCCAGGCGCGCCTGGCTGCCGTCTTTGTGTTTCCCTCCGCGAGAGTCATTAACGTGCGCTATGAATGAACGCAATTAATTATCTAAATTACACAGGATAATGCGGGGGCGCGAGCGGGTGGCTCTTGCGTGTTCGCCGGGGGTTTAACGCAACGGCTGCTGTCATGTTCTATTTGGCAGAGCCAGTGACGACTTGAGCGACTGCGTATAGATATAGTTGATCGTGTCCTGGATTTATACTGCGAACGTGCGTACTGTATGCTTTACACGCGCACCCCTATCAGAACTCACTCGCCACCATCAATATTAGCCGTGAGCTGGAATGAAACCCATAAGTGTCAACCCCTTATCAGTGCCCTACCTTATTAACAGACAAATTCAGACCTTTTTGGTCACCCTGTGCCCTTATAAACCTCAACGTTCATTCTGCAAAGTCCCATCACAAGGAAGAAACACAAATACATAGACAATGATATATTTGTTGCCCTATTGAAACGGTTGCACACCGTATGGACCTCAAAACTCAATTTCCCTGTACAAGAAAACCGTACGGGTTGACAGGTATGGAAACTCAGGTGGTCGGATTAATAGGGCAGTGCCCGAACCACCACTGCGCCCACCGCTACCACCCTACCTACGCACAGTCTGCTCATGCGATATGTGTACAATTACAATATTTAGCAATTTGCCTTTTTTGAACATAAAGTGTAAGAAAAAAAGAACGAAAACAAAAAACAGCGGTGCATTTTCTGTCGTCCACCAAAACCAAATACGTAATATTTACTTCAGTGGCAAAAGCACAAAAACGCGTGATTGTGTTTGGCTAGAGACACGTACAAGTCCCTAGCGAACGCCATCTGTTGGCTTATACAGAATGTATTGAAAAGGGAGGTGGGGGGGATGTTTGGGAGGGTTGTACCAGAGTGGTGGGTGGGTGGATAAAACAAGGCGGCGAGTTAATGCCAATTAAGCTACAATGCAAGTAATGCGCTCTTAACCGTGCTCCTTGCCTCTCGCGTTATTCGCGCATGAATACGGGAACACGTGTTGGAGGTGCAATGCATTTCCGCCACGTGCGTGTGTTTGCGTGTGTGTGTGTGCACGAGTAAGTGCGGTGGTGCGTGCGTGACTGCGTACGCGCGTTGGCGCACGGGCGCGTGCGTTAGCCCGCGTGCGTTAGCCCGCGTGCGTTAGCCCGCGTGCGTTAGTTCGCGTGCGAGTGCTTTAGTGTGCTATGTGTTCGTGCGTGAGTGAGTGAAAGCGTTTGTGCATGCGTGCCTTCGTGTGCGTTAGTGCGTTAGTGCGCGCCTTAGTTCGTTGGTGCGTGCGTTAGTGCGGTGCGCGCGTACGCGCGTGCGTTAGTGCGGTGCGCGCGCGTGTGGCACAGGGCAGCCGGGATGGACCCCAGGGCCGGTGCGTGCCCACGCGTCCCAGCTCATTCACAGCTCTCGCGATAAGGCCAATAATCCAGCTCCTTTACACAGCGGCGCCTTGTTCCGCGGACAATACGCGTCCCTCTGATTAACAACGGCAGATTATCCGCCAGCCTGGCCCGACAAAACGATGGCCATAAGGCAAACAAAAGAGAAAGGTTGGCGGGGAGGTGTGGGGGGTGTTGGGGAGCACGCAGAGGGGAAGGGCCCCAACACTGCAGAGCCAAAGAGGGGGAGGGGGGGTTGGTTTCTGCGGAGATTGGCTGGGATGGAGGAGGGTTGGTTTTGTAAAGGGGTGGGAGCGGGGGCGTTAGGAAGGGGCGGGGGCTGGTATGAATTTATTAAGCGCTGGCTGGGATTGGATTGTAACGGCCGAGCGTGTCCCGGTGTTAGCGTAATGGTCCTTCCATGAGATTCGTCTTCATTACGAGCAATATCTGTAGCGTGCAGCTGGCGGGCTGGGCTCGCTAAATAGAGCCATCCATTACTGTCGGGGCCATCTCCACGGGCGAGGCGATGTGGGCGGTTGGGGGGGGGGGGGAGGTGGTGCAGGGAGGGGTGAGCAAAGCACCAGCAATTGTGGGGGGGGGGGGGAGAGGCGGGTGGGGGGCACCGAATAAAAAAATCCATGCAATCCCAGACGCGTAAAACACGCCAATGCCGAGGTGTCGTCATCACGAAACAAAGAATGGGTGCTTTTTTTTCTTCCTCTGGTAGCCAGAGTTTATTTTTAGAGAAATGGTCGGTGGAGTATATATTGTGACGACGATGATTTTTTTTAATTCACGGCTGTATGTTAAGAATTCCGTGAGTGATAGTCTACATCACGTTACGCTTGCATTGTTATCATTGACGCCAGTGTGGTGACCATTCTTGCGAGTTATTTTCCGCTTCGAGAGTAAAGGCAAAGGTGCAGCTACGCAATTGCCCGCTCACGCCACTTGCTGGCGGAAGGATCTCCACGAGAGAGAGAGAGAGAGAGAGCCCTGGATAACCCCACCCAGAGAAGGTCTTTGGCCTACTCTTCCACACAGGCCAGACGTCGTCTGTGGAAGCGGTGGGAGTGGTCACGCACTCGTTTTAAGCATTCGACAAATGAACACGGAGCGAGCGCGCGACGTGCGCTGTAGTTGTAAGCGGATCATATTGATTCTGAAGCGCATCCTATTGAGACCGTTCGGGCCCAGTCCAACGCCCGTTACACTTCAAGGAGAGGGAAAACATGGACGCGCGGCACGAATTATTGGGAGAGTTCATCGCGACAGTATTTAATCTGCGCGCGCGAGGTATCAATTGTTTCCTGACAAACACGCCACAAATCCCTCGGACAATAGCAATACCTCTCCCCCAAGTACCGACATGTTAAGAGCGATGTGTCTTGCAGACCGATTACGCACACGCGCGCGCGCGCGCACACGCACACAGACACGGGCAGGCAGGCAAACCCCTCCCGTCCCTGGACACACATAAACCCTATTAGCCTTTCAATACCAACCAGATTAACAATTGCCATGACGCCGATTGATATTTATGTATCGTTTTGTTGGTGCGTCCCATTATTTCACATCCTTGTTTTTTTTTCTTTCTAAGAGATGGTTGTTATTTTTTTTGTTCCGCCCATACCCATCCAAACATTGGGGCTCTGCGCGCACATATGCGCAGACACGATAACGCCGTCCAGGTGTTAGTTAGTTGGCTGAGATAACTGGTGTAACCCGGAGCAACCTGGATATGCACTGCCCCTGACCGCTGGCTCGACGGCCAGACACCGACACCGCCGCCGCCGCCGCCAAAGAAAAGGCGCAGATGGCGTGACCCGTTCTTTTGCTGCAGTTCACATTTTAGTTGTTGTTGTTGCCCGAGTAAAATATTACTCCGCCGTTTAAAACTGCGATAATTGCGTGCGGCTTTTTTCAGCACCCCCCCCCCCCCTCCAATCTCCACCTCCTCCACCCCCTCCACCACCCGACCCCCGACCCTTCTCTTCGAAATATAATGAGTGGGCGCGCAGGGGAGTTGGTTAGGAGAGCCGTAGCACATTGAGAGCCTCTCCTAGGTTGACTTAGCTGCAAATCAGTAACTGGTGCGGTCCGTATAAAACAAATAAAAATCACCAGTAGGGGGGGGGGAGACAAAGGCGGCCTGCGTTCTTATCGTTCATTATCATCGCTACCATCAGACATGATCAGTCCATGGCCGGAGGGAGGCCTCTCAAAGCCGTCGTCATCTCTCATGATGCACTTGCTCCAAAGGCATGTGAAGGCTATTCGGGCGGATCTTTTCATTTTTTTTATGCTCGCTGTGTGAGGGAGGGGGCTGGGACGATGCATAGAGGAGAGAGGATTGTGCGAGCGGGGAGACGAATTTAAAACCTCTAATGCTCTTTGGAGAGCGGCTCGCGTTTTACGAAAATAAGCACGGGACGCTGCCAACGTGTCGTGGATTTGCCTCTGCGCGCAGTTTTGGTCGCCTGCGTGAGCGCGCGCGTGCGAGTGCCAAGCCTGGTTTCAGAGAACGAGCTCGAAGCCACGGGCAAAGCAAGAAGGGCATTTGCTGTTGGCTGTTTGTGCGCTTCAACGACGCAACACGCCGAGTGTCGAGATGGGATTTTGTTTAAACTTTGAGACGCGAGGTGGCCAGGAGATGGCACTGCTGCCGGGGGGTGTCAATCCCCTCGGATGAGTCGTGCGGAGTTGGTGCCAGCTTCTCCGCTCGAATCCCACACGAAGAGAAAGACCGATTAGTGGAACTGGACACAACGCCCCCCAATGCATGTGTTAGAAACGTACACGCATTACATAATGTAACACGACAGTATGCATAAGAAGGTTGAATCGTAAAGTGAAATGAATGTTTTTATATATATCCAAATAAGCCCGATCATCCCGTCAATCACGTGACCTCTGTGTGGCCATCCCCTTTCTGAGTCTCTCCCCTCGCCCCGCCCACTGTGAAAACTGACGCCGCTCCTCCTCCTCCGCGCAGCTGAGTCGAGGCCCTGATGTTTCTCTCTTCTTCTTCTTTCCTCTCCTCATCTCTCCTGACCCCTGGGCTCCCGTTTCTCCCCTCCTTCTACGCGCCTTCTCCTCTTCTCTTTTCCCTTTTTCTATTCATTTTTATTGTGCAATTCATTACATCCTTGACGATGCTCCCCTTCACGTAGTGGTGTGGCCACGAGTAACAAATTGGTATTGTATGTAAAATAATAATAATTATAATTGACAGCCTTCTGTCAATCCATTGCCATGTCAGCCATGGGGTTGTTTGACAATACTTCACCTCGCCTGCCAGTAAGGGAGGTGGTGGTGAAGGGGAGAGGGGAGGGCCAGGAATAGTTTAGATATTAATGATATTACCCACGGCCAAGAATTGAACTCGGGTTTATGGGTTTATAGCTGTCCCAAGCTCATATATAACACACACGGAACACAATCGCCAATTGCATATATACAGTAAATACACATGCGTGCATAATTAAAACTGCGCACAATTTAAGATAATCTCTCGCACCAAGCCAAGGCATTGAAGAAGGTGGTGCAAAATAAAAGCCCGAAACAATTCAGATGAAAGAAATTAAGCAACGTTAAGTAAGTGAAACGGTCATTATTCTCGTCACTCGGACAGAGTGCGTTTTATAGCGAGGGGCTGCGGTTGACTTGCCCCCACCCTGCGCACACAGTGGCCGGGTAGGTGGCATGAGTAATCTGCTCTTTTTCCCCACAGTGAGTGGACCTTGGGGTCATTTGCCCGGCCCTGATGAAATTCTCAAGGATTGCCGCTGACCGCATCATTTCGCCTGGGATTGTTTCGCAGGTCATCGGTTCAAAGGTCATGTTTGCTTGTGCCCACCGGGTCCGCAGAGTAACCCACCTTGGGGCCCAAACCAGACAGCAGTGGGAGGGGGGCGGGGGCGTGGTGGAGGGGGGTGGAGGGGGTTTGGGGGGTGGGGGCAAGGTGGATGAGAGTAGAAAGGACGAAGGAAGGTGGGAGTTGGCTCTTTCTCGGCGAATCTTTTTGCCTTTGTGTAAAAATCTAGACCCCCCCCCCCCGCCACCATTCACCTCTGTCGGGACCCTGAAAGAGAAAGAGACATCATGACAAACGTCACGATAGTCTTCCGCTCTCAATGTCCCTGGCTCTCACGATAGCTCATGAAGCTTCCACCGCAGCGATTTGGATTGAGCTTTTAGCTTCCAAAAGGCGGGCCAGCTATAAAAATAAGAACTTTTAACATTATTTGCTGCTCGTGGCGAAATGCTTTGAGGTCAATCCTGAAGACGTTTTCAGAATCTGCCAAAGTGAAAAGTGGCTTATTGAAGTCCTCAGGTATATTGCCCGGGGAGTATCTCCAATGTGCTTGATTTGTCATTGGGATTATTAAACAACAAAATGCAATAATTTAGATGAACGTTTGTCACCGACCTCTGTCAATCAACTGGTGGATGAAGGCCTCCCAAGGTTGTGTCGATTGTGTGGGTTGTTTAGCCATACTTCACCACGCTGGTTCAGTGCGGGTTGCTGAAAGTGGCAGGGGGAAGCGGGCAGGGGGGGAAGAGGTGTGCAGGATCACTTGCCACTTTGCCCGGAATGAAACTTAACTCGCATGGCTCATAAACGCTGTCTGGATAACCCACTGCTCCACCCACACGTTTAAAAAAATAAAATCTCATACTGATTAAAGTACACACGGGGGTACGTGCTGAGTGGATTGATGCATCCCGAGAACGTGAGATATGGCGACTGCTTGGGATGGCGTTCATCCAGCAGTGGATTGATTGTGGCTGATTATCATGAATGTAGCATATAACTAATTATTGAGACGTTAGAATGTTATTCTAATTACTGTGTTTTTGGAGTGATAATTAAGAGTATTATTTCGGCATGTAATTAGTTTTTTTAAAAATATAAATAAGTAAAATTTCTATTTAAAGCTTTCGTGACTGCAGGGATTCATCTTCTTGGTTTTTTCGGTATATAAATATGTTGATTGGAATATAGGAACATAGGGTTTCATGATGTAAGATTGTTATGGATACACACTCGAGTGGTAGTGCCTTACGTCGATATTGCCTTTTCCCAGCCAGCCAGTCAGCCGAGCAGTGTTCCGTTAGTATCGAGTGAGAACAAAATAAAGACAAAGACCCCCCCCCCCTTACAGGTACACATTTAAGGATGAGTCGACCTAGGTGAGGCCCAGAACTGGTTCCGATATTCGCCACTGTTATTGGTCGTGAGCGACAATCGAACTCCCCATGTTTCACCACTTCGGCACCCGCTCGCGCTAACTAACTTCATGAATGAGAATGTCCGGCGAGCAAAGGGTTCAATCAAACGAATCAGCGAATCCGTGGCGAGCGAGAAAGCGAGCGAGCGAGCGAGCGAGCGGACGGGCGCGCGCGCGCGTGCGCTCGCGAAAGATTTACAAGCTATTGATGTCATCGCTCTGACGACCATTACACCCTGGGGTTGTGTGTGTTGTGTGTGTTGTGCGTGTCTCCGTCTCTTCTTCTTCTTCTTTGGATTGCAGCCGCTGCACGGGACGCGGCGCAGAATATTATCACGCTTGCCCAGCGCTCTGCGCTGGCTCGGAGCTCAAACTGTCACTGTTTCAGCGTCCGTCACATTTAAATGTTCACTCGTCGCTCGCCTCTGAGTGCATTGAAAGGGAGATGGGAGCGTGTGCAGATCTGCCCTAACAGCCATTTAAAACAGATACGTGTAATGTAATTAAGGTCCCCGTGTTGTCGCGAGCTTTGTGCATTTTTTTGTACGCACTGTATATATGTAATTAATCCACGTTTTTACAAATAATAATGATAACAAAATGAGTCAACACATTTCAGTCAAGTAAGGTTGAAAGCGTGTAAGCTACGCGGTAACTGTGTCCCGTGTACGAGTCCGTCCGTTGATAACGGGGGGGGGGGGGTGGGTCTATCTATTGTTATTCTCGTGAAGATGATGTGATTTAAAAGAAGCTATAAATGCTCTTATCCGTGCATTGTCTTTGTGCTATTCGCCTTTTGGTGTTTTTTTTTATCTAACACCGGTGAGACTAGGTCATGAAGAAATCTGTCTCTGGTGTAGGAGCCAATCAGTTTCAAAGGCAATGCTCTGTAATTATCAGAGCATGTTTGTTTGCATGTTCACCATAATTACGTGTTGTTCATGGAGATTTTATTCCATGCAAAGGTTTCTCTTTGGCGTTTGAACATCTAAACACATGTTTTATTGCCAGAGAGGGTGCAACCTATTCTTATTGTTCGTACTTGAAAGAAGCTTGACTTAAAGCTTACGTCGTGATATTTTTATTTAAAAAATTCTATCTACGTGGCTTTACTGAAAGACCCAAAGAATATTGAAAGAAGCTGTTGTAAAAGGTTGTGTTGATATGAGGGACTCACCAGATTGAAAACAGAGTCGATTGGATTGATTCAATGGTGGGCCCAGCGCATAGCAGCACAATCCAGAGCTCAAAGTATGACGACTTAGTATTGGCAAATATGCAAACGCAGCTGCCTCTCGGCTTGTGAACTCGCTGCTAATTAAATACCCGTAATTTCAAACACAAAGGCATGTTGTCTTTGAAAAGTACGGGTATTTACATAACGCGTGCGTATTTTACGATTTTTCATTCTTGCAATGTTTTGCAATGTGCCGCTTTTCTTACGCTGTCCCGTAGGAAGTTTAAAGGGCGTCTAATTGAGTGCCGTGAAGAACGACCACTGCCTGAAAAGTCACGTGCTTTTTACGGCTGTGTTGCGGTTCCCCCCCCCCCCCCCCCTCGATTTCGCTACATAATTTACGAGTCAAATTAAGGACGAGTTGAAGATAATATGAAATGGTTGTATGTCAATGTCATGTCCAGGAGCTGAATGGATTTGGGCATCGCAGGACCGTTAGGGATGGCGACAATATGGATAGCTCTTCATCCAGCTGTGGATAGAAAATGACCAAGTGATTATGACTGTGATGACTACGGGACAGTACATATACGTACCGTACACCTGATTTCTCGAATGATACACGTGTGATCTTTACAGCCACCTTTGTTAATCTATCGCTGTATGGAGGCCTTTCCCCACCGTTTGTCGGTCGTGAAAGTCGTTGACCATACTTCACCACGCTGGTCAATGCGAAAGGAAGTTGGTGGAGCAGTGGAGGGTGGGGTGGGTGGGGAGAGGGGGAGTCCGAGGACCAATGAGATATCGCTCGCCACTGATGCTAGCCACGATCGGGTAACGAATTCAAACTGTCGGGTCCATAACGCAGCGTGCGAACCACTGCGCCACCGCTCCCGCCATACCAAACTAAACTAAGATATTTTGTTTTATTTCACCAGGTAAGGCCCACTGAGCTATAAATGTGGACGGAAAAATCCGGACGACCCGGCGCAAAAATCCACGCGATCACTGGGAGAGAGACACACGCGCAAGCTCCAAATATACAACAGCAGGCGTCAGGGTCGAGATCGAACCCGCGACCTCCTGTATACCAGGCGAGGTAGTTAACATTTCGCCCCCGCGGCGAGATGCGCGTGCACACGGAGTAAACCACAACGGCAAAGAGCGCGCGCGCTGCGCTAAAACAAGATATGTATTGAAGGCCCCTGAAACAATAAAACCAAGAGAAAATAGACAGATTGATTGGGAAGCTGCGTGAGTGCTTCTGGCAGGCGTGAGGTCAAAGGAATTAGAGTCGTGTCGCCGGGAGGAATCCGCTGGCCGTTTGGGCTGGGGGGCTGGGATGGAGTTGGAGGATGGTGGGGGGCGGGGGGGAGAGGGGAGCTCGTAGAGGATGTGGTGGTGGGGGAGTGGGGTGGGGTAGAGCAAGGCGGGTGGGGGGGGTGTCATAGTCCATAGGGGGGCCCATCTCGCGTGCCAGAGAATGCACCGCGTGGAAATGTGACCGTGGTATAATCATCGCGCACGCACGCACGCGTCCGGCCAGGCCGTGTGTGCGCATTCCCGCTGCCTTATTAGCCGACACCACAAACACGCGATAACTACCCATCCCCCATGCACCACCACCACCACCACCGATCCACCTCATTCTCACCAACTCACCCACCACCCCCTCCCCCACCATCGCCACCGATCCACCTCATTCTCAACAACTCACCCATTACGCATCCACTACCAACAACCATCCACATTCTTACCAACTCACCCAACGCCACCCACCATCGCCACCTCCACCTCCACCACCACCACCACCACCACCGATCCACCTCATTCTCACCAACTCACCCACCACCCCCTCCCCCACCATCGCCACCGATCCATCTCATTCTCACCAACTCACCCATCCCGCATCCACTACCAACACCCATCCACATTCTCACCAACTCACCCACCAGCTCACGCCCCCCACCCCCATCCTGTGTGTACATTTGTGCATTGCACTTCCTTTATGTCAATAAACTGCTGGACGTGTCCCGCCGAACGCCCCGTGGGGTAGTGAGGGTTATCTGAACAGCTCCGCCGGTGTTTGGTTTGGCGAAGATGGCAAGCGGAGCCGTGGGCGCTCTACCCAGGCTCAACTCCTCCTGACTTTTCCTCTTCCGAGAACCTGACGAGATTGGGACGCATCCCCTGCAGGTTTGTCCATCGGTCGTCCCATCAGAAGCCATCGCCGAATTCGAGACGATCTCACGCGTCCTCAAAAAAAAAAAATTCGAGACTCTCAATTCACGTGGATGTCGTGGTTTATTTTTTTTACATCGACCAGTGTGCACCCACGGGATCTGCATGTGAGAAGAGAAAGACTGGCCAGTCGTGCAAAGAGGGTTCCCACCACCGATTAGCGCGGGCGGCAACGCGCAGCGCGGAAGAAGTTCAAACGTGCGTACACACGCGCGCGGAATACAATCCGCCAAATCGTGGAACAATGTCCGTGTTGCGTCGGTCACTCGGGAAGACGCGGACAGAGCCATCGGTGAAATCGTCCACCGTTGTGGATGATAACACGGCGGTGCGTGTAAGGGGAGAGTGTGAGACGGTGGCTGCGTGCGGGAGATGGACGGGGGGGGATTGTAAATTTAAAATCCACGCCGCCGCCGCATTCCGCCCCGACCACTATTTCACTTGAGGACGAAGGTTATCAGGGTTGGTCACTTACGCCATCACCTTTAGCAGCACGCTAATGGATTTTGTAATTTGTTTTAGCCTACGGCTGCATCAAAATGGCCAAGTAATTAGGTAATGACATTAGCATCAACTCCTGCACGCTGCTAAATCCATTGCTGAAGGACTCCTTCTCGATATCAAGGGCAAGACTCGAGTTGTTGCTGGGAGCCCCAGGAGTGGACACTTCACGATCGCACTTGCCCATTGAAGCGCTCGAGTCTAAGCCAGGAACGGAGATCGCTTTCGTCAGCGAGAAGGGCCGAGTGGGGTTCTCGGACACCTTTGGCTGGTGGGCGCCGCATGATAATTGATAATTGATATTATGCGTTGATCGCGCTGTGACCCACTTGCGTTACCAGTCGGGGGGGTGGTGAGGTCTTGAAATGGCTTGAAAGAGAGCCTGTGACTTAAAAGGCAACATAAACGCGTGTCAAACAAAGCATGCTCCCTCTAGTACGTGATTGGTGCGGCTAAGATGCTGGCTTGCCAGAGGTTCCCTGACCCAAGCCCTCGCATCCCAAACGGCTGTGCCCATTTGTTGCGAGCAACTCACAAAACTGCTGGCCTGAGAGTTGGCCAGGGAGGTGGCGGTGCAGAGTGTTGTCCCCGACCACGAGTGGATTTCCCCCAGGTGCTCAGCTCCTATCGGTACAGGTGACCACGTGTAGCGCAGGACCCTCTTGGGGAGAAAGAAAAAAAAGATGAGCATTGAAAATGAGTAGCGAGGCTTTTCTGGATAGATAAGAATCTCACGATAATTGTTTCCCGCATCATTGTATTCCGTGAATGTGCCACACATTGGGAAGCTAAGCAGGCTTCGAGCCTGGATAGCAGTGCTTGGATGAGCAAACTCCACGCGTTGCAGGTTGCCGCGCGGCTACATTGCCAGCAGAAGGCGGTGCAGTAAAAACCCATCGTTGTACAGTTCTATGCTCCCGTCGTCTATCCTCCACCCTAAACCAAGCCAAGCTGGGCAGCACGCTGCACTACATGGTCTAACAATCGCCACGACCCGCACAGCGCGTCCACGCATATCCTATAGCCCCATTCAATTGCGAGTTTGGTGAGCGGCGAGTCCCAAAACAAAAGTCACCCCCTCTCCCAACCCCTCGAGCGGGCGATGTCTCGTCTCCTGAACACAGAAAACAACACGGACGCGCTTGCTCAATCTTCACTCGGGCTACACAAGGAATCCGCATCAACTCCCTGTAGACCGGGACCCAGCTATAGCCCCCCCTCCCCCCTCCACCACCACTACCACCACCATCGCTCTTTCTGGCTGGAAGCACGGCGCGTTTAATACCTCATCACTGGCTCCATTGAACAGTTTAATCTTCCTGCCCCGAGGCTGATCGATACGGGCCGCCTGTAAATTAAAAGGATCATCTTAAAGCGATACGGGCCCGTTAACACCCGCTCTGAAAACCATTATTTGTGGAAGGTATTTTCGGGAGTAAAAAAAAAACTGGGTCGGTCTTTCTCTGTTTTGCAAAAAACAAAGGGGGGGTGGGGGAGCACTTGGGCATCTATGTGCGAGCGCTGTGCGTGAGCATTGCATATCTCTGTGTTTGTTCGTGTGTGCGTGTGTGGCTCTTCTGTGTGTATGTTGTGTGTGTTGTGTCAGCAACTGCTCGTCTAGAACTTCTGATCAACGTGACCCTGAGCGGTGGAGGTTTGTATTTTCGTCGTGGCAATCTGCCGCTCAGAAGTGCGACCCATTATGATCTTGGCTTTGCAACCTCATACGTAGAGCAAGTCACAGCCTTTATTATATATATTTTTTTTATCAGATTGAGTGGCCCACTTGTGCCGGGCTTGTCTGCTTTGCTCTCAGCATTGGTGTGGCACTCAACAAGAGGCGGATTACTCGCTTCACTGGTGATTGTGGGGCTCGCGTGAGACGTTGGTTCCGCACGAGACGTGAAGCCATCGGAAGTTTAGGCCGACTTAGCCCCATGAGTGAAACCAATCAAACGCTCGCAAATGTAACAAAAAAATGTAGAGCCCTGGCCATAAGCGTAGACTTCACAAAAAAAATTAGTGCCAAATGTAATCTCTTTAGTCATTTTTAGAACATCGTTATAATTTACTTTGCCGTCTACGTGTATTAGATTACACTTGGAACGTACAGTTATCTAATTACGATAATCACTATTATTAGTCGGCACTGTATTTATTATATTACACTCATGCCAAGCGGCATTCGAAATGTTTGCGCAATGGGCGAGAAAAAAGAATCCGACACGCAACACGACACACTGCAGCACGCGTCGACAGCTCACGGTTTAAGAAAGAGCGGTACTTTTTCAAACAGATGGACAGATGTGGGAGGGTAATAACTAAGCACATGTCTACAATAATTATTGTATTCTGCAGCGGCTGGGGGCGGGTAGGGGGGGGGGAGTAAAGAGGGGAGAGGTGGGGAGAAGGGGAGTTTGGAGAGGGGGGAGGCAGTGGGGGCTAGACGGGAGGGGGGGGTCTCTGTCGGGCTGAGATTATGCGCTCTGCTCAATAAACAGCATTCGGACCAACATCGCATCATTTACAAATTGCGGGGCTGCGGAAATATATCCCGTAATTTAAGGGCCATGAGGCAGCTGGCATCAATTAAGTAGCATATTGTAATGTGAGCTGAGTAAATATAGACCGCCACTGATACCAATAAATCTGCATAATGGGCTGGCGGATATAGACCCATCGTGGGACGCCAGCAAAGCATTATGAATTCTGTTGCATAATCGCCGCCGACAATGGCAATTTAATCTCCCCATATATCGCTCTAACACATTGTAAAAGAACTGTTGGACAAAGATTATTGCGCCGAGCGCCGGGCACACAATGGAGATGCTTGTACGGTCCGACGAATGATACAATAATGATTGTGTCTCGTTGCGCGGAGACGCATGCTTTTCGTGCGCAGCGATCACCTGCAACTCACGGCGTGATCGCGGGGTGTCTCTGCACGGTGACCCGCGCGCCTAAGGGGACATCCGGCGCTTTGGAGGTCAAGGGGTCGGTGGCTCGCGCGAGAGATCCCTGAAGGCGGTCATGCAGGGTTAGGTCGTACAGAGCCAGTCGGCTTGTGAAGATGTTTGCGTGGGTATTGTTAAACCGTTATCTATCACCTTGTAGTCGTGGTGGGGTTTTTATCTACAGATTTTCCACGTGCATAACCGCAGTCGTTATGAAAGCCATTCGGCCAAATATCCAACTCTCCTGAAAAAGTCTTCATGTTAATTCGTGAATGTTATCTGCATAAACATATAGAAATATATTTAGAAATACTTACCAATTTCTGTACGATTAATTCCTACGTAATTATTACATTTGATGGTTGGTTATATTAACCTGTTCCATTCTAGATTTGAAGCTTTCGTGACTGCAAGGATTCATATTCTTAGGTTTTTTCGGTAAAGTCACGTAGGTAAAACATCAAAATTAATAAAAAATAAAATAAAGATCATCTTTATTTTATTTTATTTTTATTAATAAAATAAAGATCATCTTTATTTTATTTTATTTTTATTAATTTTGATGTTTTACCTACGTGACTTTACCGAGAAAACCTAAGAATATAACCTGTTCCATTCATGTTTAACACGTAGGTTTTCGCGACCAGTATTATTCATAATAAAGGTTTTTTGGGTGAGATCGCGTTATTATAAATTTATCGCATCCCTCCACCACCCGACACGTCCAATCAGTAAAAAATGTGTCACGTTGACAAAACGCCAATTGGTGGCTTCTTCAGCCCACCGGTGTGTTTGAAGAGTGAATCCACAACACTGAGAATTTGAGTACTGAAAATTCTAAATGTTGTGGTTTCACTCTTCAAACACACCGGTGGGCTGAAGAAGTAACTAATTGGCGTTTTGTTAACGTGACACATTTTTTACTTATTGGCCGTGTCGGGTGGTGGAGGGATACGACACATTTATAATAACGCGATTGAATCCAAAAATCTTCATTATGAATCCATCCATGTTATTTTAATCTTGTTCATTAAACGTGTTCACATTCGTGTGGCTAAAGTAACTTTGAAAAACAATGTAAATAATAACAATATCCGAAATTGCATTAAAAAAAAAGACGACACATTCGCCCAATAGCCACTACCGACACATTGTCACGAACGAAAATGCAAAGCTTACGAATAATAGTTTTGGTCTTAACTAAATCTAAAACAACACGACACAAACGATGACAGCCATCGCCATGGCCTGACATGATGACCAACAAAAATCTCGATAAATATATGCCCTAGGAATCGGTCCGGCGTGTCACCGACGTGGAGAGGCGTGGTGCTATCGCGACTCGGCTGCCACGTGGCGGTGCTGGGGGCCTCGGCGAGCACGATCTCGAGCAGGTGAGAAGGCGGGGGGGGGGGGTGGATAGTAGCCGGGGCGGCGTCTCTCTAAACAAACACCACCAGCTGTCTGGGACACGGACGACATCGGGGAGAGGGGGGGGATCGGTGGGTGCGACAGCGGCGACGACGACGACACTGCCGCATACAAATGTGCGGCCACGGATCAACCTTTAGGGGCCAGTGGCGGATACCCATTACGGAACATTACGGTGCATTATAATACATTACACAAAGCCCGCCGGCCTGCCTCCGTAAGCTCCTCATTACGAGTCTATTTCACGGCGAGGTGCACGGGCGATCGTTCGAAATTAACAGCGGAGGTTCTCCAGGGAGCTGCAGGGGTGCGCTACTGACACAGAACCACCCCCCACCCACTCACCCACCCCATCTTCTTCCTCATTCTCATGCCGTCCCTTCGGCCGCAGAGTGGAGGGTGTAGGGATGGGGAGTTGGTGGGGGGGTGAGGGAGGAAGGAAGGGTAAAGGACGAGACCCCAAGATCAGTGCGGCTATTGAAGCGTTGGGACGAGAAACGGTGCCGTGCTGGGTCGTTCCTGGAACGTCTCCCGTACAGCTCGGGTCCGGTTTTTTGTTTTATTGGACGTGGAAACGTGGCACTGGGTCACGTGGAATCCTCCAACGCCCGCCCGCCCGCCCGCCCGCCACCTTCCCCTCCTAACGACCACCAGCCCTTCTCCAAATAACTAAGGATGCAAAGGTGCATTGATTCATCGATTACAATAGATCATTACACTCACAATACACAAGGGAGAATGTCCGTTTCAAAAAAATGTTAAGAATCAATTACGTACCGTGTACGCTAATTTTATGCGCATTACATACGACTGCAATGTTACATTTAGGCTAATGGAGAGAAATAAGAACCGTGCAATTGAGACACACACACAAAAACCGCCCACCGTGAACTCTATAACGAGGCGATAAAAATACCTTCAATTGTGACACTTCCTCTGGAGGTCTGAGTGTCGTGAGTTGTGATCGGGCACGCGGCCCTTTTTGCCAATCCACTGCTGGATGAGGGCCTCCGCACGCCTCGCGTGTTCGCGGTGGAAACTATTTGGCCATAGCTTTGCCACGCTGTTCGGTGCGGGTTGGGGTGAGGTTAGGGGGCAATAGACGCGCAGTACAACCATTGCTACTGCTGCACTGCGCTCTACTGACCATGACCGCGTGTAGCTCAGAGAGGACTGCCTGTTTGGGTGTACACGGTTGTCACCCACAAAATGATTCATAATCAACGTTTTTGAGTTAGATCGCGTTATTTATAAATGTGTCGTAACCCTCCACCACCCGACACGGCCAATCAGCAAAAAGGTGTCACGTTGACAAAAGACAAATAGTTCACTACTTTAGCCCACCGATTGTGTTGAAGCGTGAAACCACAACATTTACAAATTTTGAGTACGACGTTTCGCTGGTAATTGCACCCAATGATTATCCAGGCTAAAGTTTGCTTAGCTTCCGATTTCGTATTGAGATCGGGTGCCGCGGTCTGGGTGATTTTATTGTCGGCCAAAGTGAACTATCGAATGGGACAAATGACACAAACACAACAACAACAACAGCAGTAGCAGCAGCAGCCGTGCCTGGGGCTAATGGTGCGACAAGTCCAGGAGTAGTGATGGGTGGTGGAGGTGGGGAGAACGGGAGGGGGAGGGGGGCAGAAGAGACGGGAGCTAAAGAGCCAGGATTTTAGGTGAGCGGGGTTGGGGTGGAGACAATCGTTGATGTAGACGCGGGTGCCACTAAAACATGGGAGCACATGTACACACGTGCGTATGTGTGTGTGAGTCAGGTGATACGTGTTTATTTGCAGACAGGCGGGATCGACCGATCCAGCAATTTAATCCCAAGCTCAGTCCATTGCGTGTAGGCTCCAACATCAATCCCCCCCACTAGCCCCCCCCCACTCCCCCTTACCCCCACCCCGTAACCCCCCATGCACCCCCCCCCACACTTCCAGCAACACCGGCTGCACCACTCCGACTCGCGGGCTGAAACCCGTGGTGGCCTGCGACACGCGGTCAATCACACGGTGGCCTCATGCAGGACGCTTATAAAGTAACACGTGAAGCAGTTACTTTACCGCTCTGGGCCAGAGACGTGACAAATGCTAACGCTGAGCGTAATACAACCCTACAGGCGGAATAAACAAGGGCTCGTACGGTTAGAGAAATCGGCACGAAGCTCCTGCTGCTGCTGATGATGATGGTGGTGGTTGATGCCGGAGCACGCGGAGCGAGGCTACGGTCATGATTTATTAATGTTGATTATGAGGACGATCGTCACGATCAGCAGCGTCACGGTAAATTATCATCACGGCCACGATCATCGTCAAAGTCATCATAACGATTATTATGATTGCGTATTTAAGTATGTATATTGAACGTCTTCAACATAGAGACGTGCTATTATCATTAGCATAGTCGTCATCAACAGCAGCCATATTTAGCGATTATTATCGACAGGTAGTATTAACATCGCATTCGTCATTATTATCATTACATTCATCATCACTCTTATCATCATCATCATCATCACAGTCATAATTACCGCAACTACCATTAGTTAGCATCACCAATCGTCGTAATAATAATAATCATCATGATCATCAGTCACCAATCATCACAGGAATCATCACCTTCAACATCATCTCACGAGTGGCTAGGCTGTTACCAAGAATTCATGTGGGGGGGGGGGGTCCGCCCCTCCCCCCCTCCCCAAAGTCCCCCCTCCCCCCGCTCCTGCCCCCCCCCCCCCGCACCTCCCATTCACATATTGAACGCGTGCGGAAGAGATGAATGTAAAACTTCTAGCCGAAA
This sequence comes from Lethenteron reissneri, assembly GCF_015708825.2. NCBI lineage: Eukaryota > Metazoa > Chordata > Hyperoartia > Petromyzontiformes > Petromyzontidae > Lethenteron > Lethenteron reissneri. Next base: position 11,499,435 of record NC_083795.1, on the reverse strand, counting down.
ACTTTCCTGCCGACAAAAGTTGACGACGCGGAGTGCATTCGACGGCGCGGGCTGAACGATTGGCGTTTTTAAGTCGCGGTGCAGAGGACGCATTTGTTTGGAGGAATCTCGATGAGATTAGCATACAATGAGACCTGGATGGATGCTCCACAAATTACCTATCGCGGCATGGATTTTCTCGCAAATTTAAATTTATGTACGCGCGGCATTAAACTGGCGTTTCAGGTCTCCTTAGACCTCATTTCTTACTTGACGGGTGGTTTTGTTGACTGCCTGGCTGGCGAGACAGATATTTTAAGATGCACCCCTCGTCTGTCTGTCTCTCTCTTTCTCTCACACACAGACAGACAGACGGACAGATTCATAAAGATGTACAGACAGACAGAGGCGCGCACACGCACGCACACACATGTCTACGCCACCCCGCGCATGGACACATGTTGCAGACTCCCTCGCGGCTTGAGACAAGGTAGGGAGGCCAGAAAAGGCGAGGACACCATAAACCACCCCGTCCTTGGCTCGTTTCTGTCTTGATCCATTGACTGGGCACTAGATTATTTGTCACAATACAATGATGAATAGTGCAATCAACAACTCCAGATTATGTTTGCTGCATTACTGGATGTAAATGATGGCAAATCAATAGAAACACGTCGCGGCTAAGATCGCTGACACCCAGAAAACATTTATTTGCCGCTGGTCGCAGCGGCTTGAAATTTCATTACGCGTCGGGTCCCCAATTTCTCTCAGGTCTGACACCCAAGGCACAGCGATCAATAATTTTAATTTGGAGTTTTTTTTTCGTTATTTTTCAACCCGGTCTTCCCTTTCCATCGCCCACCACCACCACCACCCTTCCTCCTCCCTCCTCCCCCCCGCGCCCCCTCCCTCTCTTGTTCCAAGTCTCCACGCCACCACTAAACCAACCCGGCAGGTCCCCATCCACCGATAGCGGAGGGGTGGAGTGGGCGGGCGCGGGAGGGGGGGCGAAGAGGCTTCCCGGATGAAGTCGTTTGATATTCTGCTGCGGAGCAGAAATCGATAGCGTTTCACCTTCAGACCAGGCAGAGGGAGCATTCTGTTGCTGGCCCCGCCCCCTCCCCAACACCCCCCCCCCCCCACAACTCCACCCCTCCCCCCACCAACCCCCCACTAGCCCCCCACCGACCCCCCCAACCACCCCCCTCCTTCAGCACGGAAATGCGCTCATCAGCAGATTAGCGTTTGGCCAACACACCCCATCACACCTGTCAGCTCTAATCTCTGCCGGAACCTGCCATCCCAATAAATTATTGGGATGGCCCATCAATCGCTCGGACCATTTTGCTTTTGATCTTCAAGCCGGACACGGCGTTTGCGCAGCGCGATGATGATATCGCATTGGGCATCGTCGTCACAATTTATGTTACGTGTGTGTGTGTGTTTTCTTGTTTGAGAAATTCACTCTGTGTTTGGTGCTCGCAACCCCGAGTTCACTTTTGAAAAATGAAGGGTGCTCATTTTTTCGTTGTATTATAGAACGAACAAAAAAAAGTGTTGTCTATAGAGACACAATCAATGCACCAGTGCTGCACTCGAGTCGAGGGATGTACGTGGGAATCATTTTTTATCTACTCTTTTGGAAAACTTAGTTTTAAACACCAGGGTAACCTTTTTTTTCGGGACAAACAGCTGGGATAAAAAAAATACCACATACTCTGTCATGGCTCATTTCTCTACAGTTTAAATGAGGTTAAGATTCTCGTAACTAATGTGCGAAAGATCAGTCGAAGTGTCTTAATTACTCTTCGGCTGACGCACATTAATCCTGAGAGTGACCCATCTTCAACCAATCACCGCTGAATTTCAGCAATATTCCAATCGCACCGTAACAGCAACAACAAAGACAAATGTGCCCCGTGTAGCCTTGACAAACTGTTGGGGCAAGTGCTGTTAGGAAGCACCTTTCAAGGCCGTAACGGCACACGAGGGGGTGTAGTGGCGAAGCACCACCACGCCCGCTCGACTTTGTCTCCCCGATGGCGATGTTTACACATCGCGCCAGATACTCATTGGAGGCTGAGTCCCAAAACCGGTTCAGATAATGGGCACTGGTTTTGGCCGCACTAACCACTACACTACCGCTCCAAACAGCACCAACAATCGCACACAATCAATTCCTAAATTATGAAACGAGAAGTATCATTCACCAAATTGTTGGTTTCACGCTCGTGCGTGCGCGTGCGTGCGCGTGCGTGTGTGTGACTTCGTCCTCTGCGGCGTGGAATTAAACTCGTTTAATAACGCGGGGAATGGATGCGCAGAGTGCTGCCGAGGACAGCTGGCCAATTACTTGGTGGGCAGTCTTTAATTAACCTTGAGGAAGAGGGCAAGACAGATTGGTGGACAATTTTCTGAAGTATGCCATCTAAATCAAAAGGACACCCGTGCAACCTTAAAGCAACTGCGCTGCCCCCCCCCCTCCCTCTCGCCCCCCCCCCCCTCTTTTTGTTGTTACAACTCCTGATGAGAGCGACTGTTTATCACATGTTGTGTCGGCTCGTTAGCACGTGGAGAATTGCCGTCACGGTTCGATTCCCCTACCTGCGCGTTGCTTCACAGCATCACGGAATGAATAGCGGTGTGGGGGGGGGGGTTGAGGGGCGTCAGCGGCCGCGATACACGCATTGTGACCCAGCGCTTTGGAGGCGAAGGTTGGTGGATCACGGAGAGATTTGTGAATACTCCCGAGGTGGCCAGGAGATGACGGGAGAGCGAGGTGGGTGCGTGAGGGCGCTGCGTGCGGACCTTTGAGTGATGTCCCCTCGTGTTCGTGGTGGGGTTGTATCCGGGCACTCATGGGTTTCTTCCCTACTTGGGCGCAAAGCACGAAGAATAATAATAATTATTGTTGTTAAGTAACTGGCCAAATGTCTTCACGAAGCAGAACCATCCTGAAAACGAGTCTTGAGACTCGGCGAGGCGATCTGCAAGAACACAGACAAATCAATCTCTCTCAGATAGCCGCTCCTCAGATGAGCTATACTGATGATGATGATACTAATAATAACGATTCGTATGTATTTATTATACGACGAATACGTGTCCGCCCGCATCTACTCGCTACCGCGATTAACGAGCGCATCAAACCGTTGCGGAACAAAAAATAAAATAGCATTTTTTTTTTATTTTGCCAGAATTTTACGAGCTTCATGCGGCCCAGTCAATTACGCATGCTTTACAAGACATGGAATGGTCATTGCGGAGCTTTGGGACGGCGTGGTTAACTGCCGGCTATAAATTACAAATATTCTCCGAATCAACAATTACCTGGTAAACAAAGTTTAATTAAATTCTACGACCCTGGCGTTGATCGCGCTTTGAAATGAAACGTTTGGGCGTTGGATTGCACCACAGCCTGAAACGTGGCGTGGTGTTTCTCTTTGGTGCCCCCCCCGTGCCAGTGGAGAACCCGCTTTTTTGTACATTCTGCAGGATTTCCATAATATTCTGAAAATGAGCATGAATTTGAAAAGGTGGAAACAGTTTTGAATGAACCGTGTCACTCTTCTGTGTTCGTTGCGTCCACCATCTTCAGAGTCTTCAAATAGCTGTTTCCGCCGTTTCGGTGGCAACGGCAGCTACTAGCAAGAGAGTTATCGTTGGGGTGGAGAGTAGCCCAGCCAGCAGCCAGCCAGGAAACTCGAGGCATACATTATTGTTTAATAGTATCCTCTGTCGGCAAGGAATTGCACTCGTCCGAGCGAATCTCCGCGCAGGAGATGGAGCGATGGAATCCGATCGTGTGCAGGTACCGTGGATTATTGCATCGCAGGGTCTCGAGAGACGGCGGCTGTTTGGAGAGGTCTGCACGCAGCAGCGGATTCACCGTGGCGAATGGTGATGTATTTATGTATTTTGAACTTCTTTCGCACCGTACGTAGCTAATGGTGATGAAGAGGAAGAGCATGAGGGATTTTTCGGAAAAGCATCGGATCAATGAAGGGCAGCAATGCACTGAGTTTACATCACGCTATTGTGAGTTTTTTTTTTGCGTTAAACAAGGCCCTGTATTGTAGATAGAGTGCTGTTGCCTCTAACATAATCGAAACCCAATATCAGCAGCAGTTTAGCAAGCCTCGCCCTGCTGATGATGCCCTGAAGGTTGAAATTACCGCAGAGTTTGCTTGTTCAAGTAAATGTTGCTGGGTGCATTGGTCTGGAAAGCCGATGGGTCGATAGAATAAAGTACGTTTAAGTTGTCAATTAAATTATTTTACGAATTATTTACGTGCCATTATTGTTACAACGTATTTTGAAAAGGCATGCACGGCAGGTTCGCTGAACAAGTGAGGGCATTTAAAGTGCCCCAATGGAAAGCGCAGAGCGTATACCTCGGGTAGTTATTGAAAGCGGATCAGGATTAACATCATGACAAAATGAGGACGACATTTGCTCAGAGATTTTATTTTGGATAACGCAACCTGACAGTGAAAAGCAACAATCAGTATGCCTACAGGAGGGCTTTGTTTTAGCCAGTGCACAACATAATCTGCTCTGGGCTGGCCATCACTGCAAACGAGCGGCTTGGCTCAATGGGCCTTGCCAGCTGAAATAAAGTCTGAGTCTATAACGTGGAATCAGAAACATGTACGGTGACAAAGAGCACGTGACGGGCTGAAAGGGTACACAAATAAGCGTGGCGAGACGCGTGCTTTGAAGTGCACAGAGAGACGGAAAGAGGTACTCGTGGATCCGAGAAGAAGATGGATACAAAATAGAGACATCGTCTGAACTCATCTTCTTGGTTCTTTCGGTAAAGTCACGTAGAAGGGAAATAATAAAAATAAAACATAAAATAATTCTCACGACGTTTCGGCCACAACGCAGGCAGCCGTCCTCAGGTGAAGAACAGGTCTGTAGGAAAGACAGCGTCTGAATGAATACCACCAGGCTTGGCAGCGTCTATTTAAGCTCGGTTGGAGGGGGAAGAGCGCCTTGACAAAGGAATGTGCATATCAAGAGGAATTTAGCATATGTATCGGAAATGCAGATATGGAATTAGTCACTACTTGTGGAATGCGTATTTTATTATATTTTTTATATATTTTTTTATTATTTCCCTTCTACGTGACTTTACCGAAAGAACCAATAAGATGAATCCCTGCAGTCACGAAAGCTTTAAATCGAAATCGTCTGACCTGTTACGAAAATGCAGTGGCATCCAACAGGAGAGAGAGAGACATCGCTTGAGAGTGAAACGACGGCGAAGGTCAATGAGGAATTACGCCCTAGAGGACATCCACCGTCGAGATGGAGCGATTCCGGGGGGGGGATGCCTTCATCCAGCAGTGGATAAACGATGGCTGATGATGATGACAATATAATACAGGTGAGCGTTGGTGCATTGCTTAGCACTGTGCGCTTTGAACCCACTTAAGTTAGTTTCCCGTCCATGTCCAACATCAGCGGCGAGTCATATCTGAGCTGGTCCTGGTCACGACTCCCAATATATTCAATAACAACGACAAAGACCCCCCCCCCCCCCCCACCCCCGTATGGTCTTTAACAAACTATTGGGGCAGGTGTTGTTAGAGAGCAGTAGGAGGGTCGCCGCGATGGCGAGATGTTAATTCCATCGCCTTGTATGCGGGAGGTCGTGGATTCGATCCCAACCCTCACGCCTGTATATTTGGAGTTTGCATATTCTCCCCGCGGTCGCGTGGGGTTTTATCCGGGTCCTCTGGGTTTTTCCCTCCACAATTAGAATCATCGACATCACGCGAGTATTTGGCTGCTCTACATTTCCACACGATAAGCCGCTTGTGTCCAGGTCGCTTCTGAAAAAGAGCCATACAGTATCGCGCGGTGGGCCTTAACGTGGTAAAATACAAAAAAAAGCCTCAGTTTTAATAATCGGTAGCGTCCCGTGCAGCGTCCCGTGCAGCGGGCGGAATGCGCAAACGTTGGCGCTGGGCGGCGTTTGGGATGCCCATGGCGGGACCCCCGTGAATATCACGGCGCTATTCGCGAGGCATCAATCCGGCGCGGCGGACATCGCGGATGGAGCCCCGGGCGACTCCATTCCACCCTCACCTCCACATCCCCACCGACCCCCTCCACGTCTCCACCCCCCCCCCCCCCCCTGGGTGAGCATTCCCTAGGAGACGCGGCAGACACCTTTACGGCCCTGCCAAGGGGCGCGGCAGAAATAAAATACGGAGCAAAGTGGCCGAGGCGAGGAGGGAGGAGGGAGGGAGGGAGAGAGGAGGAGACGTGAGCGAGCATTCCACCTGGGTTGCCAAGAAGAGCCACGGACGCACGAACACGCGAAAAGATGAACATCCCCTCCCACCGTGGAGCCTTACGCAGCGGGTGTCGGCAGCAGCGGGTGCTGCTAGCGAGCGGCTATCGTGAAGGCCATGGAGGTGTGTCTAGAACCCACGCCCAGCCACTTTTGTCTCCCCAATGCTGAAGTTTACACACCGCAGCAGGTACGAGTTTAAGGCTAGGTCGACATAGGAGACAGGACCAGGACCGGTTCAGATATTCGCCACTGATGTTGTTCGTGAGCGGGAATCAAACCTCGGGTTCGCTGGGACTCGGGTGGGGTTCGTCAGTCCAGAGCACGTGGCACTGCGCCACTCCTCCCGGTTTCCGAACTCGCACGCACAAAGACAAAGGTCCCCCTTGTAGCCTTTACCAGACTGTTGGGGAAAGTGCTGTTGGCGAGCACCTATGAAGGCCGACACAGCACACCAGCGGGTGAGTGACCATACCACCCCCCGGCCGCCTTTGTCTCCCTAGTGGCGATGTTTGCACGCCGCACCAGGTACTCATTCGAGGCTGAGCCGACCTAGGGGAGGCCCCAGCACCGGTTCGGATAATCGTCGCTGATGGTGTCGGTGGCCGTGAGCGGGGGAATGGAATTGTTGCCGCAGGGGTTCGCAACGCGGCGCGCTAACCGCTCAGCCACCGCTCGACGAACACGCGCACGAACACGCGCACGCACTCTCCGCGATGTCTGCCGTGGAAAAGGGATGGAGGCTGCAAATCTGAATGAAAGCGCAGCGCATTAAACGCCGCTGCCGCCGCCTTGATGAGACGTTTAGGCGCATTTAATGCAGTCGCGGACGCACAATCAGCGAGCTGCCGCGCCCCATCTCCTCCTCCGCCGCCAGCCGCTCTCGTCGCGACACCGCGCGGGCCAGCCTTGTCCTGTTTACCCCTCCGCGCTCACGCAGCACGCGTTCTTCACTAATGCTCAACGAAAACGCCATCCCGCGTGTGTTTGTGTGTGAGTGTCTGTGTGCGGTAGTGTAGCGGTTAGCGCGCTGCGCTATGAACTCGACGACACGAGTGCAATTCCCGCTCACGGCCAACACCAGTGACGATTATCTGAACCGGTCCCGGGCCTCCCCTACGTAGACTCAGCCTCAAATGAGTACCTAGTGCGGTGTGTAAACATTGCCACTAGGGAGACAAAGGCGGTCGGGCGTGGTGCTGGCCACCCACCCCCTCGTGTATTGTTCCGCCCTTCATAGGTGCTCGCTAACAACACTTGCCCCTACAGTCTGTTAAGGCTATATGGGGGATCTTTATCTTTGTCTTTGTATATATAGGGAGCGGTAGTGCAGCGGTTAGCGCGCTGCGCGACGAACCGGGCGACCCGAGATCGATTCCCGCTCACAGCCAAAATCAGCGACGATTATCTGAACCGGTCATGTGCCTCCCCTAGGTCGACTCAGCCATAAATGAGTACCTGGTGCGGTGTGTAGTAAGCACTGGGGAGACAAAGGCGGCCGGGCGTGGTGTTGGCCAGCCACCCCCTCGTGTGCCGTGCCGGCCTTCATAGGTGCTCGCTAACAGCACTTGCCCCAACAGTCTGTTAAGGCTAGACGGGGGATCTTTGTCTATTGTGTGTCGCACGTGGCGCTGTAGTGGGCAGCGGTAGTATAGTGGTTAGCTGTCCTTCGAAGCCAAGCGACCCAAGTTCGATTCGCGCTCACACCAGCGACGATTACCTGGTGCGGTGTGTAAACATCGCCACTGGGGAGACAAAGGCGGCCGGGCGTGGTTCTGGCCACCCACCCCCTCGTGTGACGTTTCGGCCTTCATAGAGGTGCTACTTGCTAACAGCACTTGCCCTGACAGGATGTGAAGGCTACAGGGGGGATCTTTGTCTTTGTAACAGGCAGAATGATTACAATTAAAATAAATGCACGTAATGCATGTATTTGCTGAAGCAAACTAAATGTTTCAGGTTTTCAGTTTAGTGCCTGAAAGTTTAATGCGATCTGGCTCGTATTTAATTTATCTCCGAATTGCAGTGTCATCAACGATGGAGTGATGGCGGAATGTTACAGGGACCTGGTGAAGTGTTGGATCGCATGACCATGAAGACGGTTTTGTGGAAGAGGTCTTCATTCAGCAGTGAATAGATCATGGTTGACGATGATGATGACGACGATGACGATGGACGAAATATCAGGGTCAATTTTTTTAACCCCAAAATAATGAACACAATTAAACAACGTGCAGATCCTCCAGACAAAAATGCCTTCCACGCCAATGTTTTACACGGTGTTTGTCAATCATCGAATCCGAGTCTCGGCATCAGCCTGTGACCACCTCTCCGATGGTATAGGCAAGAGCCATTCTCTAATACAATCGCGCCGTGCGATGCAGAACAGCAAAATAGAACAAAATATGAACACACGAAACATAGAATAATTTGTTTGTATTCTTACTATTCACAGAAAAACATTCGCTTATACTGGTACAATAAAACCGCGTGCTAGCGGCTATCAGTTTTAATATATTTTTCTACAGCACTCTCGCAGACACACATATATATACTGTGTATGCAGTGCATTGAAAAACTATTGCAATAAGTGCGTATTACCCATAACGGCGGTCGAGTCTTCTTTATTAGGCCATGGAATTTCAGTCAAACTGTGCTTATAATTGGGAAATTCTTTCTGGAATTCTACTTGCCCCAGGGAAGATGATACTGGGAGTAGTCGGAGCTGTGGGTGTGCTGCTCTTGGCTCTTAGCTTCATGGTGAAGATTTGTGAGACCCGGCTTCCCAGTGAGACCCGGCTTCCCAGTGTGCCCGACAAAGACAAAGATCCCCCGTATAGCCTTCAACCGACGTTTGGAGCAAGTGCCGTTAGCGAGCACCTATGAAGGCCGGCATGGCACACGAGGGAGTGGGTGACCAGCATCACGCACGGCCGCCTTTGTCTCCATACTGACGATGTTTACACACAGCAATAGGTACTCATTTGAGGCCGAATCGACCTAGAGGAGGCCCATGGCCGGTTCAGATAATCGTCACTGGTGTTGGCCGTCAGCGGGAATCGAACTTGGGTCGCCGGGTTCGTAGTGCAGCGTAGCGCTAACCGCTACACACAAACACGCCAGTTTTACCCTGAATTAAACCTCGGTTATACAGACGTCGGCTCTACGCAGAAGCTTGAATAGAGGACACCGGGTCTATATGTAATGATCGGGCATGATCATCTTCTTCTCTTCTTGCACTCCGTCTCCAAGGACGATGATCTTTCTTGCATCGGGAGTCAGTCATGCCTCGTCGTCTCACGTGCTTGTTATGTTTGTTTCCTGGGAGTTCGCGTGTGACGAGCAAGACCGACGTTTGAAGGACACACCTTTCGGCATATATCACATGCACAGCGGGATGAGATTAACCTCCTGAGATTCAGTTGCACTGGTCGACACTGTGACCACTTATAGCCAACGTCTCCTGGCTTGTCGTTGCTCCGTGTCTTCATGACGCTGGCTCTCGAGCAGCCGAATAGCTTCAGCCCAAGGTTGTGCGCCATTGCTGTCTGTTAATTGGCGAAATTTCCCAAACGAATCTACAGGAATTCCACAATGCCAAATCTTCTCAAGTTTGAGTGAAGCACATCCCTAAAGTGCAAACACTGACCTCTTCTATGCAGTGCCGATTATCCCAGTAGCAAAAGTAGCTACATAATTTTACGGTCCCCGCTTTAAATGCTTTCAAGCTATCAATTCCGGTTCAGTGACTCTGCACTTGCTCTATCACTATAGTACTATACCACATTCAACTTTTATGAACGACTGGGTGTTTAAGGTTAGCGAGTGTCAGTTCAACGAGGGAACACTGTATAGCAAATGAAAGAATACAATTAATTTACTATGCAAGTCAAAAATAATTTTTGTATATTTATGTTTTTTTTTTATTTAGGGACCTTTGATAACATGTGCTACAGGCCTCACACTAGCTTAATCCGGCACTGCCTCTGTGATCAAGTCCCTGCTGAAGGAAGACCTCTGCCCCACGAAACGTCGCCATCTCTCACCGTCTGACGAAGCGGCGATCCATCTCTCAAACGCCTGGACACGATCCCATTGCGTCGCTCCATCTCTCGCAGCGGAACGTGTTACCTCGTTGAACTGACACTCTGCGAATCTCATCACGGGCTCCAGCGGCAGACGTTGAGTGCAGTAATCGCAATCGATAAGGAGAGACCACTTGAAAGCAAAGCCGTAATTATATATTGCAATAAAATAGATTTCTGTCTATATGATTGTGGTTATGGTTGTACTTTATTAATCCCTAATCTCTGACATTACATGCAATGAATCAAGAAAAGGTAAAAAATAAAGAAACAGAGCAATGTAATACAATACACTATTAGACATGATTGTAAAAACTAAAGAAAAAGTCCATTCTTAGTGATTTATTTTATATTTTAGGCAGGAAATGGCAGGAAATTCGTTTTCAAATTTAGATTTTTTTTTTCTGGGGTGGGGGGGACCCCAGACCCCCTGGAAGATTTGGTCCCCCCCAATGTTGACTCCGTGGCTACGGCCTTGCTTGAAATCCTCGTTTTTATCTACGAAGTTGGTGAAGCAGACTTCTGTCTGTGTGTTTTTTATTCATTATTGAATTACCTTCTCTCCTTGACGGTCACTGCGATGTATGTGTGTTGAACTTCTTTCGCGCCGTACGTAGCCAACCGTGCTAATTGGAGGTGCGGTGGAAGGACGACAAAACTAAACACCAAAAAGTAGCCCTCGTGAAATTCGTTTTCAGAGATTGCATATGTTCGCTGATCCCCCTTTATGTTTCCTTCAGTCTTACTTTTCAATTCATAATACGCGTTTTGGGTTAGATCGCGTTATTTATAAATGTGTCGTAACCCTCCACCACCCGACACGGCCAATCAGCAAAAAAGTGTCACGTTGACAAAAGACAAATAGTTCACTACTTTAGCCCACCGGTGTGTTGAAGAGTGAATCCACGACATTTACAGTTTTTTTTACTGATTGGCCGTGTCGGGTGGTGGAGGGTTGCGACACATTTATAAATAACGCGATCTAACCCAACAACGCTTATTATGAATAATGTTGGTCGCGAAAGCCTACGTGTTAAACTTACTTTTCAATGTCCACGTGTTTGAGTCCTATACCCATAGGCAGGTAATTAGCACTGATTTATACAAGTCTAGTCTCTGGGCGCATTCCTTTTTGCGTTGCTTTAACGAGAGCGCTCCAACCTGCTCTCGTCCGATTCTTTTTGACGTAAATATTTTCATCTCGGTCCGCCTGCAACAACTGCCCTGGGTATGTGCAGGATACGTTCGTGGCTTTAACTCGAGCTCTCTGCCTATCTGTGTATGTGCTGTGCAGAAGGGCCTTTGCCCGAAACGTCACCGATTACATGTAGTTCAAGGCCACGATGTTGAGTCGACGAGCATGTTTATGTTGTTGTTGTTCATTTTTTTTGCACGCGCGTCGATTGCCAGCGCAACATGAACCAAATTTGATTTTAAGCTTTCGTGACTGCAGGAATTACTCTTTGGTTCTTTCGGTAAAGTCACGTTGAAAGAAAATAAATTCAATGATAGAGTACGCCGTTTCGATTGCAACACAAGCAACCGTCATCCGGTAGAACTAAATTTTAAAATATAAATATAATTATTTCTACGTGATTTTACCGACAGAACCAAAGAGTAATTAACCAAATTGTGTACTTTCTCAAGGGCCAATATCATATCACGTCGAGCTCTTGCGAGCCATACGTTCCTCTGCCTCTGGGTCCAACGCCGAGGCGACAGTCGAATTGCAAACCAATGAAACAACGCTTCATCCCAGCGTTGTTTCAATGCGCAGAGCGACCGTATAGTTTCCCTTGTCTTGCTCCCACACGTTAAGCTTTATGTACGTATGTTGAACTTCTTTCGCACCGTACGTAATCAAACGTGCGAATCGAATGTGCGGCGGAAGGACAACGAACTAAACACAAACAGAAGTTTGCACGCACACACACATGTTTGCATTGTTTTTTTCGATGTACGTGCATTCATGTCACGGTTAGACTGAAATATGGAGATCACTTGCACCTACAACCTAACTTGTTCTAGCGCTTCTTGCTCTCAAATAATATTTGCACTGTTATTATGTTTTGTTATTCGCGTGTTTTTAGTTTTAGACCGCTAAATATCTCGTTCAGTAGTTGTGTAGTATTCCTGAAGCGCCCTGTACCCGTTCTCTGCAATATTGACGATAATGTTTTGGTTTGTTGTTGTTGCTGTTGTTGTTGTTGTTGCTGCCGCTGCTGCTGTGTTCACGCAGCACCACGGATCTCCCTCGTAAAGTAGCCGGGCAACTGGCTAAACGGGATCATCATCCGTGCAACAAATGAAAATGAATCCAAACTGCTGGTTGGTTTAAAAAAAAAAAGTTTATCCCGTGGAACGAGATCGCCACCTGCTGGTATTGCGTCTCACTCACAGCGGCGCGGTGATGGGCTGCCTGCAGTTAGAGCCTCTCAACAGCCGAGGGCGACACAGATGCAGGGCCCAACAACAACCAACTCGGTCACTCTTCTTGGTTCTTTCGGTAAAGTCACGTAGAATGGAAATAATAAAATAATAAAAATAAAACATAATAAAATAATTCTCACGACGTTTCGGCCACAACGCAAGCAGCCGTCTTCAGGTGGAGAACAGGTCTGTCGAGAAGACAGAGTCTGCGTTAGCCGAAACGTCGTGAGAATTATTTTATTATGTTTTATTTTTATTATTGTATTATTTCCATTTTACGTGACTTTACCGAACGAACCAAGAAGATGAATCCCTGCAGTCACGAAAGCTTTAAATCGAAATTTAACTCGGTCACTGTTGTACTCGTAAGCTTTCACGACCAATATTATTCATCATCATCATGAAAAAAAAATTACTCTCCAACACACCGGTGTACTGAAGTAGCAACTAATTGCCGCCTTTTGTTTACGTGACAAACATTACCAATGTGCTGTGTCGGGTGGTGGTGGGTTCACGACACATCTGTATTTACGCGATCTAACCCCAAAAAATAAATCATAACATTCATCATCAACACCGTCAGCAGCAGCAGCAGTAGCTATGATCGATCCACTGCTGGATGAAGGCTTTCCCCGAGCCGTCCATATCTCGGTGACGATCGCTTGTGTTGTGATCGATTCGTCGTAGTTTTTTGTTAATTCTATTTTTTATAAATTGTAAATTTGAACCCATCTACGTGACTTTACCGATAGACCCAAAGAATATGAATTCCTGCAGTCACGAAAGCTTTAAGTCAAGATCCGTCCATATCCCTCACGATCCTGTGACGTCGTAATAATGATAATAATTCGCCGAACAACGAGCTGATGTTGATGCAAGCAAGGGCAATGTCACTTACTCCGGATTGTAAGACGCTCTGGAAAGGAAGACGCTCCCCAAACTTGTGCCCGGTGTCAATAAAGTTACACAAATCTGGGAACACGCACACACACATACCAACCGGATTATAAGACGCGCCTTTGCTTGGACATGCAAGGGGGAAAAGTGCGTCTTATATCCGGAGTGTACGGCAATACATACCCAAGTTTATTTTCGGACAACAAAGGTGAGATGTTGTCCTCCGATCATGCACTGCACGTGATCTTACATCGCCGCACAAAGCCTCTACAGAGGCTATAAAACGTCTTAATAAACTCGACGTTCACACGTGTAACGTTGCAATCTGCATCTTGCCGTGCGAAACAAGAAGGTGATTTAATGCATACATCCTTGTTTTAGTTTAGACCACGCACTGCAATTTTGAAAAACAAATAACGATTCTTGAATTATAATCGGCAGGGCCGGGTGAGTGGCTCAACTCGCATTTAGTCGATGCGAATTGCGACCATTGAGGTGGTCGCTCATCTCCAGCGGCGGCGATTACACTTTCCAACAACGTGTGTGCTTCCCCACATAATGGCACCAATTTTATCGACCCTGAAGTGATGATGGGCTAAGTCAACCCCAGCCAGGATTTGAACTCGGAGGCTTCCGATTGCGGGCTGCTTGCTCGGCCGCTGAGCGATCCGGCTGGATGCGATGTATTCGCATTTATATTTCTAGTTCATGTACCTCTCCTTAAATCGTGTTTTTTAGATTGTTGTTGTAACCTTATTACCCACCCCTACTGATGGCCTAACTGATGGCCTTAATCCAAGTTGTCTTGTGGTTGTTGCTGTTTGACTTGCATCCCACTGGGATATTTGCACAGGGTTGGTGTACGGTGATTTTCCTGCAATATTTTGCTGTCTTTTCTTGGATTTTCTGTTTGCACATAGTCACTTTAAGGTGTTTTCTTGTTCATGTTTTTTTGTTTGTTGCGGTTGCACCCGATTCAAGAGCCGAATGGCTCACAGGGCTATACCTAATAAATGAAAATGAAATGAACTTTACTGGACATCTGTGAAAAGAGAGCTTTATAACTCATCGGATTCGTTCTCCAGGATAGATAAATGTTCCGAGTCTGATTTCGATTCAGTGGACCGTTCACTTTGACGTCGCACTGTCATATTGGGTGTCTGCCTTCATTCGTACGAGGTCGGATTCGTCAGAGCCCCGTCCGCATTCAAGCAGGGGGCAAATCCACGATGTGTCCGTATCGGCCAGGAGGCGTCACCATTGCACCACTGAGGCTGACTTTCGCAAATAATTGCAGAATGGGCTATTTTTGATGCACAGTGGAAACTGACGGAGTCATCCAAGCTCGCAAAGTAACGGCTTGATTAAAAAAAACATAAATAGGGAGATAAAATCAAGAAACCGATATTGAAGATAGAAACAGCTACACCAATATGACATTTTCGATTCGTAACGCGACAGGGTTGTTCTGTTGCTGGGTTACATTTGCTTCGTTGCTGTGCTTTATTTAAATTGCTTTCCTGTTGTCATTCTGGCCACCACAGGTCACTCTTACAAATGAGACTAAGCTGGTCTCTTGACTTCTCACCTGGTTCAACAAAACAGTCTCTTCACTTGAACTGCGATAGACAGAGTCGACGGGAGACAAGGGAGGGGTGAGACAAGGGGGACTCATTCTCGGCAACGGAATTGAATGTGACACTCAGTGGCATTTTAGAAAAAAAAACTAGATTGGACAAAGACATACATACAAAATTGTGAACGTATTAAGCATCGTAGATTCATCTTCTTGGTTCTTTCGGTAAAGTCACGTAGAAGGGAAATAATAAAATAATAAAAATTAAACATAATAAATAAATATTATGTTTTATTTTTTATTTCCCTTCTACGTAACTTTACCGAAAGAATCAAGAAGATGAATCTCTGCAGTCACGAAAGCTTTAAATCTAAAAATTCATCGTAGATTTACTGATGGCATGGCCATTAAACAACCAGTGGCAAATGAACTCTCATAGTCAATACTCCAAGCACTCTGTGTGATTCACTTTGGGTGGATATCATTGGGGCTCCGCAATCCACCAGCAATTACTCGGATACATTAGCCATTAACTCATGGACATCTGTGATAAAGCGCTTTCAAGCTCATCGGATTCCCTCCAGTATAACTACACATTCTGATTCTGTAAAGCACACTCGACATAAAGTACTCGCGCCATCTATTGGAAGATGTTCGTATTATTTTTCAATCTCGGACGCTTTCGTCGAGGATTTAAATTTACCATGAGCTGTAACGAAAATCGTTGCTTGCCTGCGTTCGTGTTCCGCTTTGCCCCGAGATCCACGATACAATCGTCTTGCGATCATCCGCCCGTAGCTCGTGGTCCACGTGTCGTCCACCACCGACACGAAACGAATTGAATACTTGCACACAGGAGGCTTGCAAAGTGGGGCCAAAGATGACTGCCATAGAAGCATGAATTGTGTACAACAAGTTTAAATTTCGATTTAAAGCTTTCGTGACTGCAGGGATTCATCTTCTTGGTTCTTTCGGTAAAGTCACGTAGAAGGGAAGTAATAAAATAATAAAAATAAAACATAACAAAATAATTTATTTTGTTATGTTTTATTTTATTATTTTACAACAAGTTTTCCTCGCGAAAAGAAAGTAACCCTCGGAAGGATGCAAATAACGACAAAAACACATTGTGCATATCTACTGCCGTTACGGAACGCAGACCGGAGTCAACACGATCAAATGAAGATGCCGCGGTAGAGCGGGAGAGAGCCCTTTTTAAATCCTTTATATTAAGTTCACTTGCTTGCTTGCTTACGACCGTGCAAATATTTCGGTCGTTTTTTAACCCACTCCCCGTGATCCAATCGAGCTGACATTTTGCACACAGACTCGTTGTGCGTGACAATGTATTTTCGTGAAAAAAAATTCCAAAATTTTACACTTTTTAGGGAAAAAATAAATTATATTTAATTACCAATTGCTTAATGGTGGCAGCCATTCATCTGACCCATAGGTGGCAGCCATCTCAAGCCAGAGGACGAGAGGACTCTAGCCGCCACGCATATAAAGGATTTATAGTGAAAAACCTTGTTTTTACGGGTTAATTTTTCTCAAGTTGCAATGCAATAACGAAAATCTGTTCAAAGTAATGCGCCTGCCGGGGAATGTTTTCGATTGGTGCATGTTTGCCTCCCGTGACGCGTGGGATTGATAGCGTGGGCCTTGACCAAGAGGCAAGGAGTGGTGCATGCGCACTGGTAATTCATCACACTGGCAGAGATGAACACGTGACATTGGACAAGAAATGCAAATGCGGGACATCGTAGCGACTTAAAAAAAAAAAGTGGTTCTTGAGCAGGAAACATCGTAATAGGGAATGATGACCGCTGAGCAAGACGGTTGAGACAATGGCAGCCAAAGGAGAGAGCACAGTCAAGAAACTAAACTATTTAAATATATATTCTTAGGTTTTTTCGGTAAAGTCACGTCGGTAAAAAATTAAAATTAATAAAAGTAAAATAAAAAAATCACGACGTTTCGGAGGCAACACAAGCTTCCGTCTTCAGGTGGAACCGTCACAGCCCGACAGCTGTATCAAGTAAATGAGAGATTACAAGAGATACCACTCCGTATCTATAATGGTTGAGGGGGGAAGAGCCAGGGACGGCACACTTTTTATTAATATGGTAAGGTGAGGCTTAAGACTAAGAATAGACTGCATAACAAATGACTGAGCCTTTGTCATTTGTTATGCAGTCTATTCTTAGTCTTAAGCCTCACCTTACCATATTAATAAAAAGTGTGCCGTCCCTGGCCCTTCCCCCCTCAACCATTATAGATACGGAGTGGTATCTCTTGTAATCTCTCATTTACTTGATACAGCTGTCGGGCTGTGACGGTTCCACCTGAAGACGGAAGCTTGTGTTGCCTCCGAAACGTCGTGATTTTTTATTTTTATTTTACTTTTATTAATTTTAATTTTTTACCTACGTGACTTTTACCGAAAAAACCTAAGAATATGAATTCTTGCAGTCACGAAAGCTTCAAATCTATTTAAATTTAACCAATATGTTTGTATGTTGAACTTCTTTCGCACCACACGTAGACAATCGTGCTAATCAGCGGTGCGGTTGAATGATGGGATCAGGTAAGGCCCACCGAGCTAGAGTGTTCTTTATCAGAAGTGCCCTGGCCACATTCATAGCTCAACGAAGTGGCTTATCACATATACATTCATAGCAGCCGAAAACTCCAAACGCATGGTTCTAAATGTGGAGGAAAAAACCGGAGGACCCGGAGAAAATTCCACGTGACCACGGGGAGAGAGACACGCAAACTCCAAATATACAGCAGCAGGCGTCAGGGTCGGGATCGAACCCATGACCTCCTGTACACCAGGCGAGGTAGTTAACATCTCACAGAACCCACGACCTCCTGTAGACCAGGCGAGGTAGTTAACATCTCATAAAACCCACGACCTCCTGTCGACCAGGCGAGGTAGTTAACATTTCACAGAACCCACGACCTCCTGTGGACCAGGCAAGGTACTTAACATCTCACAGAACCCACGACCTCCTGTCGACCAGGCGCGGTAGTTAATATTTCACAGAACCGACGACCTCCTGTATACCAGGCGAGGTAGTTAACATCTCACAGAACCCACGACCTCCTGTCGACCAGGCGAGGTAGTTAACATCTCACAGAACCCACGACCTTCTGTCGACCAGGCGAGGTAGTTAACATCTCACAGAACCCACGACCTCATGTAGACCAGGCGAGGTAGTTAACATCTCACAGAACCCACGACCTCCTGTAGACCAGGCGAGGTAGTTAACATCTCACAGAACCCACGACCTCCTGTATACCAGGCGAGGTAGTTAACATCTCACAGAACCCACGACCTCCTGTATACCAGGCGAGGTAGTTAACATCTCACAGAACCCACAACCTCCTGTAGACCAGGCGAGGCAGTTAACATCTCACAGAACCCACGACCTCCTGTAGCCCAGGCGAGGCTGTTAACATCTCGCCACCGCGGCCACCAGACAGCAAGAAAGATGAGCATCACGGAAAGGAAGGACGAAGATCAGCGCAGGTGCAGGAGCGAGACTGATTGTGGCATCGCAGCGCCGTCTCCGAGGCGACAACGGGCGTGGGGAAGCTGATGATGACGTATTTTGACAATCAAATCAGCCTAACGTCATAACAGAGAACGGTCCAACGTTTCAACCAATGTCATTTCGTTTACTCTGCAACGACATCTCAGAGCCTCAAGCAGGACACACTGACGAATCGCGTTCCCGCATCATCGCCCCGCTTTGCCGAGCGCTCCGTTTTCGGAGGGGGCCCAGCCTTTGGATGAATGTCGCATTTTGATTCCGCACACTCTGTCCCAGCTGCTAATGGATGCACCGCTGATTTCCCAGCACCGCTGTTTTCTTAACCCAAGTCTCCGCCATAGTAAATCGTGCTTGAAGACCCACGGCAGTTTTTTTCTTCTTCTTCTACTGCTTCATATTTCTCTCAGCTGTGGAGGAGCCGTGTGTGGCATGAGCATTGCCGGCTCAATGACTTTGCTCAGAAGCCATCCGTCAGGACCTGTGTGACATCTGCGCTAAGTCGGCGCACGGGGGCTGCTCCACACCAAGACAACCCCTCCCCCCCTTCTCCCTCCCCCGCTTCTCCCTCCCCTCCCTCCCCCCTGTTCCATCGCTCCCCTCTTCTTTTCCTGGCCGACAGCCTAAACGCGTTGTACTCGCAGAGCACAAACAAAGCCACGTCACTTCGTAATTACCGGCGCAGCGTTCGCCCTCGAGCCGCTGCTAATGAACAATGTGGGAGGAGAAAAAAAACACTTTTCTCCAAGACTTTCTTCATTTTTTTCGCATGTTCCTTTAAATCCTTCTGGTCTTCTAACCACCCCCCCCCCCCCCCCAAAAAAGCATTTTCTAAGCGTGCTTTTTGCTGTCATTCGCATCGTCGTGTTCGCTTCTATTCGTCTGTGCTTTTTCACTTTAGACTTTTTTGCACTCCTTTTTTCACGTCGCGTTTTTTTGTGTTCCTCTCTTTAGTTTTTGTATAGACGCCTGGGATGTGAACCTCCCACGATTCCTATATTTCTTTGTGCGAAATCCCCTTCCCTCGCCAGCCCAGCGTTTGCCCTGAGCGCCAGCGGCCCAGCGCTTGAAGTGCCCCTCCGAGAGACGGCAGTGAACTTGAGAGAGACGGGGCATGTGCGCTAAGCTGATTTCCAGTAGTCCGAGATATTTTTTGGGCCGGGAGGGCGCCAGCCAGAGACTCCCAAATCATCGTATCGTTTAGCGCTCTGTCAGTCATCGCGAAACACTCCGCCGCTTTCTCGGCAACAAATCGTTCTGTTCTTGGTAAGGAGTTTGTCTCCCCTGTGTCACCGACGAAAGTTATCAATTGATGGGTTCGCAAGTACTGCATCCAAGTTCCCTTTTTGTCGCAAAAATAACACACCTTCGGTTCGCATGGTTGGGTACGTACGGTGCGAAAGAAGTACAATAGACATACATCGGTTTTAGTTTGGCATCAGTATCTGGCCTGTTGTCATTCTGCCGCATTGCTTTTGCTCCTCGGCGTCAATATTGTCGACATCACTTTGCCCTGCCACCAGTGCCGATGTCTCCGTGCCCCTGTTGCAAGTCGAGGCTCTAAATACCGCGCATTTTACCTCTGCCTATGATCGACTGCATCCCATTTTGAGATGCGGCATGATGTGGACGCTGCGTAAATTGTAATCATGCTTGTAGTTCACCTCCCTGCAGAGTAAGGAGCGCAACGTGGTTTGCGCACTGCAACTACGAACCTGCGTCCCTCCAAGTTCGATTCCCAGCCACGCGTCGCAAACCCACACTGGCCCGCGTGGTGAAGTATGGTCAAACAACCCCCATGACTGACACGGCCCCGGAGGCAGGTGGGACCTCCGTCCAACACATTGCCAAAATGGCTATAACATCGCCCGGCCAAGGGCCGTGCACTACACCCACACGTCTGAACACGTGTAACTTCTTATGCTCCGACTCGCTTATTTTACTTGTGGTAGCTACAATCACGAGTAATTTCAGACTGGCCCGAGTTTGTTTTAACACGGAGTGGCATTTTGAAACGCATCGCCCACTGCGGTGGTGTCGGCGTTTTTTGCTGCTGCTGCTGCTGCTGCTGAACACGCGTGTCGACGTAGGGACGGCGTGGCGCGGATGCTCGCGCAGGGAAATGCGTCCGCGCCCGCACGCGAACCCCGCAGGCCGCTGAAGGTTCACGCAGGACACGCGGTGGGGGGGGGGGGGCAATTAGCGGTGCAGGTGCCCGGACGTGTGTGTGTGCGTGTGTCTTTGAATTACGGCGATTTTTTTGGTATTTATTTATTTAGGAATCCACGTCCTCGTGCGAATCGATGTGGCTTTGTTTTTCCCAAAAAATGTTTTTAGCAAGTTCCAATGGGTACAATTCAAGTTAAAAGGGTAAAGGGGCAGTCCTGCAATTTCTTGCTCGCACCACCGCTGGCAGAAGGGCTCCATCCCTCCACTCAGTGATATTTGGGCGACTCTCCCACGTGCGCACAACTCCGCACCGCACGCGACCTGCCGATGAACTCACCGCGGTTGTACCCCATCCATAGACTCGCTGGGCACAGATCGAGGCCGGCGAGATTTAAGAAACTTGTCGGTCGCAATTGCCGTACCGGGAGATCGAACCGACGCCCTCCGAACTGCCAGTCCGGTGTGCAGCGCAAACCACGTTAGCACGCGGCAGCAAACCTCTGCGCTCAATAACCCGCGGACGGAGTGAGCGCGTCGAGTTTTAGGGGAACGGACAAATTACCCCATTCTGGGGACAAAAAATTAAGAAACGTAACCCTCGAACCGGTTTTAGGAAGGTTGAAAAAAAGTCGAAGAAGAAGAAGAAGAGAGAAAAAAATCCCTTTTTTGGTAAAAAAAAAAACAAGAGAGAAAATACGCAAAACATAATTTGATGGTGCAGGCTGGAAAAATATGGGAGACAGATGTTTTTGTTCGGCACAAAGGCGCCCTTCACTCGCAAGATGAGGACATTCGTGCTGATAGATGCCAACACGTGCCGGGTGCTGTGTGCCCTACACCGAGGCCCTCCACGTTAGACGGTTATCTTCTCGCCGCCACTCAACGCGCCCTCGCCCCCCCCCCAACCCCCTCGCTGAACGGGGCTTCTAGATGGCCTTTCTAGTTCGCCCCTCCATCCAACGTTATTTTAGTTTCATATAAATACACACGCAAATGTGGAAAGTGTTAGGGAATGTTATGTCCGCCGATGGGATCGGGCCGATATGAAGGCTGGAGAAGCGGTCGCGACACGAGGGTTATGTGCCGAGGAAGACATCGTTTCATTTCCTCGCCTTATTAGTCTCCAGCCCCCCCCCCCCTCGTCATCACCCCCCCCCCCCACCACCTCATCACCCCCCCACCACCACCACTCCTCCTCCTCGGCGGCGGTAATTATGCCGGAGCTCTTGTAACGAAAACAAAAATGGGTAATAACGTAAACACTGCCAAGTTTTCCTCATTCATTTCCTCAACCTCTCTCTCTCTCATTTATTCCATGAGATGTGTGTGTCTCCCCTCCCACTCCTGCCCCACTAATTCGTCCTCTCCTGCGTATCTTCCCCTTCATACTTTGAGGACGTTTAATAATACTTAACCGGTTCTCTCACCCGACATCACCCCGCATCGTAAGGTGAAAGGGGTTTTGCGCGCGTGCGTGAAAAAAATCCCGTGAATTTGTTGTTGTTCGTGTTTCAGAAAGGTCATATTTACCCCCGCGGGAAGAAGCTCATTACATGCAATATTTTTTTTTTGTGAACTGTGTAATGACCGTTTTGTTGTACATTTGATCAACAATTTTTTCTTCTCTCTGCGTGTGCGCGCGCACGCGCATATCTCAAAGGACCGTTGCAGAACATGTTCCCGGCTCTTCCGCTCGCTTTGTTGGTCATTTACATGCGGCCGCCGTGTATGCTCTCCTCCCGCTTGCCTCCGCCGTAGAAGTGGCGCCATCTGTTGCATCCCCTGCTGCGTTCTCCTCCTGCGCGAGCGCGCGCGCAAAAAAACAAAAGAGAGAAATCGTGCGTCTGCTCGTCCCATGCAACAGCAGTAGCAGCGGCAGCGGCAGCAGCAGCGGCGCGCCATCGCTTCAAGGCTCGCGTGGCACGGACAAGCAAGGCACGAAGAATAAGCGAGGGCAGAGAGCTGCATCGGGCACCTTCGGAGTGCGGTTGACAGTCGAGGGACCCCACACATCGCAAGTTCCGATTTGTGTGGCCAGAGGGGACGCAACTTGTGACGGTGCCCCTTTAAAATGAAAACAAGCAGAAGGTGGTCACGCCTGGGTATGGTTTCAGCTGATCAGCCCCCTCCCCTCCCCTTAGGATTTATGAAAAATGTGTGTGCCCCGCAGCTGGTAAACTGATTTTAATTTTATTTATTTAAAAAAAAACATTCCTGCGGTGTAAGTATGCTTATGTATGTATGCCTGTTTGCATACACAGACGAGCGGTTAAACATTTTTTTGTGAATGAAATGCAAAAAAAACATATCTATGCTGTGTGTGTGTCACGCCAGCACAAGCGCTGGGTTTAATTTTCGAACGTTTAATTTGTGATCAGCCGGACTCGCTCACGCCACTACAAGCGGCAGCGTTACCCCTTCAAGATCGTTATCTTGAAGTGTCACGGACGTGCGCATGCAAACTTGCTTCAATTTCTTCTTCAAATAAATCGTTCTGAACTCTATTTGAACAGTCCGTCCGCACAATTGAATGCACGCGAAGGCTTCCTCCGTGTTCCACTAATTGCATTTCATTACTCTCCCGAATGTCTCTCGCCGTTTCCACGAGCTTTACGTCATCAAGCCTTCGGATTCATCTATATTTGCATCCCAGCCCATCCATCTCTCTCTCTCCCCCTTGCATCATATCATTTTTTAAAGGCACTCACTTTTCTACAGGCGCATTACGTGTGCCGGCTCCGTAGAATATGTGTTGGCGTGCGTGCGCGCGCGTGCGTGTGTCCGTTGTGGCTCGGGTTTGTGTGTTTTTTTCGTGTTCCTCTTCCTCTGTCTCTCTCTCTCTCAATTGCGAGATCTAGGGCTCCCTGCGGAGACTCGGTCCCCAGCTCTGCTGCCTCGCTCTTTCAACGCATCCCCCCTGGGCTGTTTTGAGCTCAGCATCGTGCACAATTTGTCAAAAGAGATTCACAAAAATCTCGATCACCGTGTTATTAATGTGCGACCTCTTGCCCAATAACGGAGCCCGGACACTGCGCAGGAGCTTGGCTTGGCTGGGTGGGTGGGGAGCGGTGGGGGGGGGGTCACCCACAGCGCTGCTTTCAATACCGAGACAAAGCAGAACTCTTACGCATGCGTTTACTCACCACTTTACCCCTCTTCTTAATTGCTTTATCGGCAGAACATTTATATGTACACACATATATATGATACACCGCTGGAGGAAAGCTTCCCCACACCGCGCCAGTTTGGCCATACTTCACCGGGCTGGTCATTGCGGTTTGGTGGAGAGGGCATTTCAGATGCTACTCACCACTGGTGCTGGCCATGGTCGGGAATCGAACTCGGCTCACCGCGGGTTCATCACAGTGCGTCGCGCTGATCGCTCCAACCACTCACCGCTAATCTTTTCGTATGTCCACGACAACGTGCATCATCGCGTGCTCGTCAATTGCCAAGGATGCGTTTAATTAGGAAGACTTGATAAAGCAACAGCCTTTTATCAGCGTGTGGCATTGCCGTACGGTGACAAGTACTTGTCCTTGTTTGTCCAACCTAAGAGCCTACAAACGCACCTGAGGAGGGTTTCTTTCATTTAAAAAAAACAAAGTTTGTGTAACTGGAAGTAAAAAAAATACAAAAAATAGCTGCCATCCCAAGTCAGCTGTTACAAATTTTATCTGATCTTTAAAAAAAACCCCACCAGATCCATCTAATCGAGCCTGGTGGTCCGATGCAGCGTTGTGGAATTGTAAACAAACAAAACACAGCTATCTGGAGCTCAACTTAATTACACGTCTCTTCTCCTTCTTATTCTTATCCGGAACTGTGGCCAAGTTCTACCCCGGAATCCAAGACGCGTCATTATCCACCCCCTCTGTTTTTGATGGTCAAAAAGAAAACGACGCGATGCCGTGAAAACACAATCGCCGGCCGCGTTACGACAACTTACGCGGAGCGTGACGGCTCGGTTTAAAAAGGAAGAAAAAAAAAGACGTGGCACAGCCGGTAATTTTACAATTGTTTATTTGATCTAGATTGTAAATAAACCCGGTGAAGCCAAAGAACATCGTCGCATTTGCTTATTTTTCGGCAATCAGTCTATAAACAGGCCACTTTTCAGACTGCAACAGGCGAAGGGAAAGGCGTACGCGGAGATTCAAAGGCTACGGAGAGTCGATAGAGGTCAATGTTTAGCCTGATGAAGGTGTCGCGCTGAAGGGTTCGGAAAAGTTCTGCTGTGTTCCGCACTAAACGGAGCATCAGTGAGCTCGGGGTAAAGTTGGCGAAAGCGCCTCCGACAAGAGAGGCGGCACGGCTCGGGAAAAGTTTGGCCAAATATTAAACGGGGGCTCTTGACTTAAAGCTTTCGTGACTGCAGGAATTCATATTTTTGGGGTCTTTCGGTAAAGTCACGTAGATAGGTTCAAAGAAAATAACAAAAAAAACTACGACGTTTTGATCGCAACACATAATTCGTCCTGATTACGAACGCTTGTGTTGCGATCGAAATGTCCGTAGTTTTTTGTATTCTTTTTTGTAATTTTCTTTGAACCTATCTACTTTACCGAAAGACCCAAAGAATACTAAACGGGGCCCTTCCTAATAGTGGGGTGGGGGCAGTCTTTTGTAAGAAAAAAAGGGCAGCTGTGAATAATTCAAAGCGCCTTCGTGCCGTGCAGGTTTAACCACAGCGTGTCTTCAAGTTCTGCCACGCATTACATCTATCCGACTGTGGCCATCATCGGCCGTCGTGAGTAATGTTCAATCCACTGCTGGACGAACGGCTCCCCCAAGCCTGCGGCAATCTCTCACGAATCCTGCGATGTGACCATCCAACCGACGCCTGCCTACACGTGGCCGTGAATCGATCGCTCTCAAAGTCCCACCGGCGTCTCTACCATGAGGAAAATAATAATCACAACAAAGGCTGCCTCAATGCCTATCAGTGGCAGCGAGCCGCTTGACCGTACGTCGCCTGTGTGTCTATGTGTGTGTCTCTCTCTCTCTGTGTGTCTCTGTGTGTGTCTGTCTATGTGTCTATGTGTGTGTCTCTCTCTGTGTGTCTATGTGTGTGTCTCTCTCTGTGTGTGTCTGTCTATGTGTCTGTGTGTGTCTCTCTCTGTGTGTCTCTGTGTTGTCTCTCTCTCTCTCTCTTACTTGTGTGTCTGTCTGTGTGTCTCCGTGTCTGTGTTTTGTCTCTCTCTCTCAAATTTTGCAATCTTTGGAAGAACGTAATCAACCAGGTAGGGTATTGACTGTTGTGTTAGCCGACTCTCTGTGTTGTATTTAATTTTATTTCTAAGTTTACTGGGGGATATTTTTTCTCGTTCATCCTTACCTGATGACGAGTGCTTGTGTTGCAATCGAAACGTCGTATTCTATTGTTTAATTCATTTTCTTTCTCCGTGACGTTACCGAAAGAACCAAAGAGTAATTCCTGCAGTCACGAAAGCTCCAAATCGAGTTCGTACTTCGCCGTGTTGGACAACGCGAGTTCGTGAAGGGGGAGGGATCATTGGTAGTCGACGTTCGCCGTGGCAGGGAATCGAACTCAAGTTTTCCCGGTTCATGGCACGGCGTAGAAAACCCGCGCTGGCCCTGCCGCTTCACCAGTTGCTCTCTTCTGCACGTGAATGATCATTGTTGTCACGTGGGACATAAGCGCAACAAAGCAGAGCAGCCTAATTACTCTCGTTTTTTGTTGTTGTAAAAATTAGTCTTGTTTTACTCCAGTCTAATTAACATGTGCGGTTGCGACAACATCCTTCATAATGTTTTTTTGTTTTAACCACAGAAAGCGCCTGCGTGCCGCTGTCATGCAAAGCAAATACACAAACAAACAAGCGAGCGAATGCATTAAACAAACACTGCGCATAACGCGCACATAATATGAGTAAAGTCGGTAAACATGACCCAGGTCTCCCTTGAGATCGACACTCCTCGTCTCAATAGGCCCTTAAACTGGCTGTCGACTAAATATGCGGCCGCTTATTCATCATCATTATCAGCCACGAGGCATCCACCGCTGGATGAAGGCATCCCCACGATGTCGCGCTTTGCAACAATCCACCTCGCACGTTCACACTTCGCCCATGTAATCATCGCTCCATCTCCACCGTCAATGCATTTGTCCCGGCGCTCCCTCCTTCGGCTGCCAATCCGTCGTTAGTCTCGTCCACCGACCACTTATTACCCTCCAAACGCCCCGACAATACAGCGCAAGTACGTGGTGGAGGATACCGTGTCACTGTGTCGTACGTTGGTTTCTCGCGTTAGGGCCTCAGGTGCATTGGAGAAGGATGAGCAACACGCACGCGCACACAGAAGGTTGGTGGCCTGACCCTGGAGAGCGGACAAAACGTTCGACTGAGTGGTTTGTTGGGTTACGATTGCTCGCAAGAGACACCTATTGACAGATGGCCGAATCGCAATATTTACTCTAACCCTAATCTTCATTGGATTTGCTGAAATAAAAAAATGTCCCCTTCCTGCATCCATTTCGCCACTTGCAACATATATACAAAATATTTCAGTACCCATCAGCCTAGCGGCATTCTGGGAGTGTACAAATTCAGCAGCATTGTGTCAAGACAAGCAACACTGTGGATCGGTATCTACATACAGCATCTCATTAGTGGGGTTAGGCTTGCTTGAATCAATGCCGCGGACATGCTAATATTATAGACAAGGACCATTCCCTTACGATTTGGGCTCCCAGTTCCATGCAAAATAATATAATACACAACACAAATAATAAGTGTTTTAGATAAATAACATTAATTTTTAACAACAAAATTCTGTTGTTATTCATATTCTCCACAATGACGCAAATTATTATTTTGAACAATCTACGTGTTGTTATTTTCATTATACGACTATTACTGTTGTTGTTTTTTGTTGGAATATGTTTGTCCATCATTCAACTTTTAACTCGGTGTAACCACGGTGGCGAGATGTTAACTCCCTCGCCTGGTATACAGAATCTACAAAAGGTCGTGGGTACGATCCCGACCCTGACACTTCTCTATTTGGAGTTTGCAAGTTCTCCCCGTGGTTGCGTGGAATTTCCTCCTGGTCCTCCGGTTTTTCTCTCCATATTTAGAATCCATATTTGGCTGTTATAAATTTCCACGTGAAAAGCTACTTCATTTGATAAAGAGCCACATAGCTCAGTGGGCCTTACCTGGTGAAGTAAAAATAGTTTAGTTTTAGTTTTTAGTTTAACTTGAGAACCAAAAGTTGCACAAGGATGGCACTCTGAGGTCTATCGCCTCGATGCCAAGCGCACAGCCACGGTTGCAAGACGCCACCGCAAGAAACTTCCCAGGCTGCTGCTGCCTGCAAGTCACACTCAGATTGACCACATTTAGAAACATGTTATATATTTGCACGTGATAAGCCACTTCGTTGAGCTATCATTTGTGGCCGGGTGGCTACTAAAAAGAAAACTATATCAGAATCAGAATATTGATTTATACTGGAGAAATCCGATGCGCTATAAGCTCTTTTTTCACAGATGTAGCTCAGTGAGCATTACCTGGTCCCAACAATTCAATCGCACCTCTGATTAGCACGGTTGGCTACGTACGGTGCGAAAGAAGTTATATTCTGCCAAATCAGTGTATTCGTGAAGTATGGTCAAACAAACCTCACTGCCAACGCGGGATGCGGAGGCCTTAATCCAGCAGTGGACTGAGCAAGGGCTGCAAAAAAATTCCATTCTAATATACATGATAGTCTTTAACCTCGGTCGTTATAAACGTGTATTTTGTTATTACCGATCTACCTCCACGACGACGCTTAATCTTAGGTCCGAAGTAAGCATCGTATATCTGTGCGTCGAACTCGGACCCATTTCTAAAAGATAGGGAGGGCCCTTGCCTTGAAACATCTGGGCAATTCGCCAGCATTGGTTCAAGCGAGGCTGACTGCTGATGATGATGATACACTGAATGTTGTAACGGGTCCAGAGTTTGCTTGTAAAAAAAACCAACAACAACAATCCTAATGCTGCTGATAAAAGCCTTCCCGCAAGGCTGTGCGATCGATGGGGTGTTTCGCAACAATGGGAGAGGCAAAAAATACTGGAGAGTAAACGTGTTGTTTATTTCGTGACAAAGGAAGAGTCGCGTTTGTGTTCGTAGAAAGTGGACGTGAGTACAGAGAGGTGCCCAATTCATTACGAACCCTTGGCTTTAGTTGCAAAGGTCACGACTGTATAGGCACCTCGGAGTGAAAGACATTGACCACACCGTATGAAGGTCCGAGCAAGACGACGCCACTTAGTGTAACAATCCCGGCTCCAATCCGTCCCTCACGTCTCCTCCTTTCCTCCGTTGCAGCCAGATGGGGAAGCTCGCCGAGGTCACGCGACGCAGTCAAAAAGAAGGCGAAAGGAAAACAGGGGAGACCAAGGTTAGGATGATGAAAATAAATAAATAAATACATAAATAAATAACTACATAAACAGAACAGGGCTAGCTTTTGGTCGAGTTAGGACTCGGATTCAACGTCAAGGCGCAGATGCAAAAAGTGTTTACAAATGCAAAGATGGGATGTTTTTTTTCTCTCCCTCTCTCTCTTTCTTAATCGTGTTCCAGTTTGTGTGTTTCTGGCAACGTGGCATGGGACAACACATTTCCATTCCGAGACCGCTCAACGGAAAGCGGTGGAGAGTCACCGCGTGTGAGAGAACAGCTTCTGGAAAGTGATATATACAACACATTCCTGCGGAGGGAGCTGGTAGGAACGTTGGGTTGCTCGGTCAATGGCCAGGGTCAACGGCGGCGTGGTGTATTCCGCAAATATGCCCGACTGTGAGGGCGGGCACAAGCCGGCGTGAGTAGGTTTAACGTTGAGTTTTATAAGGGCACCACGGGGTGACCAGCCCCTCCCCACCCAGCCCCACCCCTTCCACCCCCCACCCAGCCCCACCCTCCCCACCCAGCCCCTCCCCACCCTCCCCACCCAGCCCCTCCCCACCCTCCCCTCCCCACCCAGCCCCACCCTCCCCACCCAGCCCTTCCCCACCCTCCCCTCCCCACCCAGCCCCTCCCTGCACGACGGACGGACGCAATAATCCCCTGTGGGCTGGTGTAACCAGGAGGTTCCTACCAGTATTATAGAATTACTTGCGGAGTTCCCCTCAAACTGCCACTTCAATCTTGATTCGAAGCTTTCGTGACCGCAGGACTCCATACCCTCTGGTTCTTTCGGTAAAGTCACGTAGAGAGAAATAATAATAATACGATGTTTCGGTCGTAGTCAAGAAAGCCTCAAATCAAGATTGAACCGCCTCTACGGGGAGGGCTTCCACACAACTGTGAGATCTTTTCCTGATGACGGACGCTCGTGTTGCGACCGAAACGTCGTGTTATTATTATATTTTTTTCTATCTACGAGACTTTACCGAAAGAACCAGAGAGTAACTGCCACTTGTGCAGTTGCTGTAGCTATCGAGAGTGCAGGCGGTGCAACTGCACCATGCAGGGACTGGCCGCCGAAAGGAGTAACTGTGGATACTGAATCGTTTCGATGTAACGCTGTATAGATTTCGGAGATTATTTGGCTCACAACAAATGCATCGGATAGCGTTCGCAAGACGTCAATAATGTAGTATTTGTGCTGCATGTAGGGAAATAGAACGAACAAAACTGTGTAAAGAAATATTTTTGTATTTTTACAATCCAGGACCAATACAAATGAGACACATCATAGAAACAATACAAAAGAGATGGAAAAAAATTGCCAAATGACGAACAGTACAAATTAGGGCGTATAACCGAGACGAAACAAAATAGAGTAACAATATGGAAAAAAAACATGATAACAAAAACAAGTCCCAAAAAAAGATGACACATTCTCGAGCCCATTCGCTAGAATCTGAGTAAAGTCCACTATCTGCCAAGGGCGAACCCGGCCGGCAAGACGACAACAATCAGGAGGATCCTGGATCACGACAACCGACCGAACCCACAGCGCTGGACGGGCATCGGCACGGCAGGAGGGTCGCGAATCCTCACAAATCCACCAGACGGACAAAACGAACTCGTCAAGCTGGGGGGGGGGGGGCAGACAGGGTCCATTCTGTGTGGTGAGCAGACATTTATTTATCGCTTTATTTTATATTCGTGGCAGCAAAGTGGGAGGGGGGGGGGATTGAACATGCGGACAAGGCAGCAAGCTTAGCTTGCTACTGCATTGACGTGCACCACTGGCCGGATAACAAACGGCTCAGGAGGGGCCGGTTAAAATTCATTCCATTTTTCCACACGCTGAAGGGGAATTTTCTGGTGGTGGTGATGGTGGTGGGGGGTAGGGGGGTAGGGGCTTTATGCGTATGAGCGCACGAGCTTCAGCAGCGCACATGCCGCTCGGCGATTATTGACAAAACTGCTGCAACTTCCAGCCTCCCCGCTGCGATTGCTAGAGGGTGACGGTCCCACACCGCCCGTCAGCAGCGCGGCACGCCGCTCGTTTATTTGACCGTGCGGGCGAGCGAGCTGTGGTGGTGGTGGTGGCTGCGGCGGCGGCAAGAAGGGAAATGCATTATCAATATTTTTATTTTTATATATGAAGAAGTACAGACGAATAAATGTG